>NC_139644.1:15910406-15955406 GCF_964638095.1 Poromitra crassiceps
AAACAAGTTGGTTTAGTCTAATTTTCTTCTCATTGTCTTAAAATATGTTAAGTGAAAAGAATTCTGTGGGGTGAAATAATTCCACTTTTTTTTATTGTCTAGAAACAAGTGTCAGTATCTTGACACAAGGTAGAATAAGGCAAATCCACCCACTACTGTCGAGAAAGTGACCGATTCATTTGCACTGGAAAAACAAGTATCGTACCCACTTGCAGAGTTTATAATTGAAGAAATATTGGCTTTTGACACTCAATACTAGATTAAACAACTTTGAAATATTTAGAACTTAGATTTTTCTTATATATCAGACACAGATTTGTGAGACAAATCTCTGTCTGATATATAAGAAAAATCTAAGTTCTAAGTTACAATATAGACACAATGAACCCTTTTGGATTGACTTTGAAATCGTTTTTTTTTTGCAATCTTCCTGACCCACACAGTCTGTCTCATTGTGTGTGTGAGTGTTGTTGAATTATAATAGCCACTCATTCCTTTGCAGCTATACAGTCTTTAGGCAGCTCTAACTTTGTGTGACTGTAAAAGATCCAAAGAAATGTCATATTATGAAAAATCATATGAGGGGAACTAAGTAGTGCTCCACCCTATAATGTAACCAGGCCTGAGATATAATATAACCAGGCCTGAGATATAATGTGACCAGGCCTGAGATTTAGAGACTTGAGGGCTGATAGGAGTCTTTGTTCTTGACCTAACAGGCCCAGACACAGTTTGACCTCATCTGGCTTCGGCTACAACTCCTCTGCTTTCTGATGAAACCTTGACCTCCTGTCCACTTTGTGCAGCCTCTGTCCTCTGTCCAAATACCTCTTTTCCAAAGGCTCCTTCAAACATTTCAACTCAAGTGGAATGTGAGGCATTTCCTACCAAGTACTCACTTCCTCTGTTTATTAGGCAGGATCACATGGGAGGGAGTGCTGTTGTACTGTAATATCATCACGGCTGTGATTCGGGCGTAGGGGGTAGTAGGCACGAGGACGCAGCACAACAGCACGACCTGGAGTGTGATGTTGCTTTTATAACACTTTTAAAAGCTATCGTCAAGTAATAATAGTATTTGCTTAAAGCAATTTGAGACAACAGATGATTTTTGTCTCCGTCAATAAAAACTGTTGTCCTTCAGGATTGCACTAACGCTACCAAGTGTTGTTAAGCAACAGGTAAACTGTTTCCCGACTGCAAGCTAGCTAAGCTAGCTACTATTAGGTTGGCACAGAGGTTAACGTAGCACGGAACTAACTGTTGCATAATGTCTGTTATTTGGCCATTTGGTTTTGACTGCCTCAATGGAGACTAAAACAGAAGTTATCTCTTGTGGGTGTCTTATTGGATTGTGGTATCAGATAAAGTATACAAGTATTAAAATATAATACAGGCATAATATTCTGCATGGATTAAAAAAAATACTATTATGTTCTTATGAGGAATGTTTTCATACAGAAATTTCCCTCATGCCTCTCCCATTTCAAAGTAAGCCACGATTCAAATCATTCAAATTTGCCTATTTGTTTGATTTTCTCTAATGATACCTCTGGTCCTTTCCTTGAACCTAGAGCACCATTCATTACTGTGTAGCTCCTCCTTGCCTAGGTCAGTCCTGTCACACTAATCATCAGCCCTGTGGTCAGTCCCATCATGACCAGCGCTGCCGGGCGGTGACTTGACCTCCACATGTCCCACCAGACATGTCCCAGAGGCCCCCCTCTCAGCTTCCGGTGGCCCTGACAGACAAACATCACCCCCCTCTCCTCCTTTATGAGCCTGGGCCACCATTACTGTCCCCAAACCCCCCCCCCCCCCCCCTCCCACAGGCCAGCGACCCTCCTCACCTCCTCTGTGTCCCTGCTCTGCACCCCACCACCACCCACCCACCCAGCTCAGTTCCTCGGCAGAAGCACAGCCTGAGTCTTTGTTTGTGGAGGCAAGCATCTGAGGAATGTGTTGTGATTGTGTGGGCTCTGAAAACACAGATGTTCCTTTTGTGGTTTGGCCCACGGTGAGTTGGTGTTTCTGCACCAGAAACGATACACAAACAGCAGCGCCCTGGGATATGAATGGAGATCCTTTTTTACTTGGATCTTTGGATCAGCGTTTCCGGTCAAAGTGTCCTGGAAGATCTTAATGAGCCGGACAAAGGGGAGAACTTCTGGTCAAATAGTATCTGTTCATTGAGGTTAAAAACAAGAGATAGTATGTGATCAGCATCATTAGCGCTGCAGCTGTCAAACTTGTCATCCAACTTGTTGACAGTCCAGGTTACAGCAGCGCTAATAGGAAGCTAGCAGGCATTAGCATTGTCTATTACTGTTTTGTTTCTGTTGCGTTAGCATCTATTATAAAAGAGCGATACACAGCTGTCCTAATGACACCAATAAAACCCCTCTGGGTTTGTTTGTATGTCTCCCTGGTGTCACCAGATGTGAAGGGAAAGAGAGGACGAGAGAGATGTGTGGATAGTTACGTAAACCTCCAGCCATCCCCTCACAGCAACGTCTGTTCACCTCATGTTACCACAGGTAACAGTGAACATTGTGTGGGTGTAACTTAACCTGCTTCTGCAGGTTCTCCACCACCACGTCCCCTGACCTTTAGAAACGGTAACATTAATAGACAATAGAGATTGAGATAACGCCAACGGTGGCTAGCTGAGCCTAGCTCCTAGTAGCGCTGCTACCCAGGCTGTGACTGACAGCTGCAATGCTGCTATGTCAACAATGAGGCCGCGCGACCGTAATGACGCCGATAGAAGGGCACATGTGCTTAGAGGGGATTGTTTTCACCGGACTTTGTGACCGGAGAGATTGAAATGTGTCGGACTTTTACTGATTTTACCGGTTAAAAAAACAACAACAAAAAAATGGCAATACCCGGATAACGGAAACCCTGCTTTTGATCCTCCCATGTCATTGGTCAATACTAGTCAGGTTGTGGCTGCAGTGTTATGTATACAGGACTGCTCTGATGCACTATTATTCCACTCTTTGATCAAGTTGACGATGCTCACTGCGCTCCTCACACCAGTCTGCCACCAGGGGGCGTGGCTCCATCCACTGGATATTCCTCTAATGCCATCAATCTCTGAAACACCACGTACAATATTATCCACTTTTACGCGCTCTCTCTGTCTCTCTCTCTCTCTCTCTCTTTCTCTCTCTGTCTCTCTCTCTCTCTCTCTCTCTCTCTCTCTGTCTCTCTCTTCCTCTCTCTGTCTCTCTCTCTCTCTCTCTCTCTCTCTCTCTCTCTGTCTCTCTCTTCCTCTCTCTCTCCATTAGTATTAAGGTTGTCTGTGAATGTTCTACCCCTAATCAAATCACAGAATGGAAGGATTGTTTTGGAGAGCAGGCGCACACACACACACGCACACACACACACACACACACACACACACACACACACAGACACACACACACACACACACACACACACACACACACACACACACACACAGCTCCCTGAGACTGAGTCAGTTTCTGGATGCTGAATAGTGGGGGCCACGCTGGAGTTCTGTCCCCTTCACAGTGACACCAGGGGCCACACTGGACTGAAGTGGCTCTGCTGTGTTTGTGGAGCTGCTGACTCTCATGTGTGTGTTTGTGTGATAAAGAGCCACCTGGCACACAGACAAACTCAACAGCAAACACAGCTCAGACACGACGGCCTCTCCCATGATGGCACAGCTCAATAGAGCCCTGTATAGACTAATACTTTGCATGTTGTTTGCCTTGTGTCCTACACTGCATGCCACTAGGCAAATGAGAGGGTAGGCTAGAGATAATTCATTCATAATTTTGTGCGCACTGTGTTTCATGTTCTAATCCTCCTTTGTCTGTGTGTCTCCAGCGGCTGAAGGATGAGATAGCAGAAGTCACCAGTGAGATTGAGAACCTGGGTTCCACCGAGGAGAGGTAAGAGAATGGCGTCCGAGGCCCTGCCCCCCCACCCCTCCACACACACACACACACACACACACACACACACACACACACACACACACACACACACACACACAGACACACACACACACACACACACACACACATGCACACATCCCCCTCTCTCCATCTCTCTCTCTCTCTCTCTCTCTCTCTCACACACACACACACACACAATGACCATCTAAATGGCTTGTTGTTTGTCTTCTATTAACTTAGCAAATGATACCATCAATTATGAATGTTTAATGGTGAATGGGGCCGTACCCTCACACTACTCCCCCAAATTGCCGATGCTTTTAAGGCGGTTTAAATGTTTCATCAGTCGTCCCCCCCCCCCCTCCCCGCCCCACCCAAGCATGATGGGAGCCCCTCATTGAATAATGCAGTGGGTGTACGGGCAGAAGCAGACAATGCACACGGTCCCGGGGGAGGGAGGGGGGTCTGGAGTGCTTGAGCTTGGTCTACTCAAGTGGATAGAGACCATCGCCGCCAGAATACTCCTAAAGCACTCTGACTTGGTTCTAAAAACCCATTAAGGCTTACGGTACTTCCATCATTCCGTAGTTTGCCGTGATCCCATTTAGTGAAGGCGATGTGATAGGTCGCCTTCGCAGAGCATCTGTGTAGTAGCTGAGTGCTGGAGCTTGGCAGACAAAAGGCGTAGGAATGCTGTGCGTGAAAGTAAATCAGTGGGAAGAAGTGTTGACCTCTCACGGTGATGTAACCATGGCGATGCCGGAGACTGAGGGTGCCCTTTGACCCCTGAGTAGCTCAAGGCCTGAGAAATGAGCCATTCCCATAATGCATGACGTTAAGCTCTTTATCAACGCTTTGTCATCTGATGGCCACTGGGATGAATAAGGCCAAACAAATGGCAAATGCTAATGGGAAAGATAGGTTAATGAAATTAAGGGGATTAATTTATTGCAATGGTCCGTGTCTGGTTGAATAAGCAAGATGATGGAAAATCGACTTGATTGATTGGTCTGATGTAATTTGATTTGTGGGAGTCGTATCAAAAGGGCAAATATCATTCTGGATACATTATTTCTATATATAGTGTTTCACTTTCAGAAGAACCAGAGTTTTTAACCTTTATTATCGACCAAGGTCGTTTCTCATATCAAAAACCTATGTACAACCAACAAACCACGTACGCTCTGATGTTCCAGGAAAAATATGCAGAGGAATAAACAGGTGGCCATGGGCCGGAAGAAATTCAACATGGATCCCAAGAAGGTAAGACTAAGCGTCTGTGGACTCTCCAGAAATGTTTCTCCCATACGTTCTCATAAGCAGCACTGAACCTGGGGCTCTCTCTCTCTCTCTCTCTCTTTCCCTCTCTCTCTCTCTCTCTCTCCCCCTCTCTCTCCCTCTCTCTCTCTCAGGGGATCCGGTTCCTGATCGAGAATGACTTGCTGAAGAACACCAGCGACGACATTGCTCAGTTCCTCTACAAGGGAGAGGGCCTCAACAAGACGGCCATCGGGGACTACCTTGGGGAGAGGTCAGCATGATGACGCCGACATGACTCATTGCTTTGCTATCTCACTATCTCTCCCCAGCTCACTGTCTCTCCTGCTGTTTACGCGTGTGTCTCCTCAGCACATGTTCAGCCGTACAGTAGGTGTGCGTCCAACTCTGCGGTGGATAAAGGCGTCAAACGGATGACCCTCTTCCAGAGCGCATAGTTTCCGTCTTGCTCCGTTTCCTCTGGGTCAGGCACACGCCCATCCTTTCCCAAACACACTTGATTGGTCCCACATTTAGACTAGCCTCTAAAGACCGTGTCCATTACTCAATAAGTCTCCATCTGTCTTTGATTTCCCGACTCATCCTTAAGTAACGCCATTAAGACACTCACAATTCGGGAATGCCGGTCTTCTTCTTTCCGAGGCAATTACAGAGTGAGTCGTGAGCGGATATAGCCTCTTTTTTTTTTAGATGGAACCCATAATGCAGGGAACGCCCGGCAATGGCCGGGGAATATAGGGCAGGCAGTGTTACAGGCAGGGTGTGGTCTGCCAGGTCAAACCAGGAAATGGAGCGCAGGAGAAAGCTCTCGACGGGCACTCTGGTTTGATTTTGATCAAGGTCTCTCCATGTGTTTCTGATACGGTAAGGGGTGGGGGTTGGAGTGGCATGGGATGCTTGAGATACGATTGGTCACTTAGCCACTGGGGGGTGGTGCCTGGCTGTATATGACCCTGACAGTGAGAGCTCCTTAGAGGCATCCCATGATCCCACAGGGCATATCATTCACTCTGAAGGGCGTAAAGGTCTGGAGTGATGTCATGATTGAGATCAGATGATGGATGAGGGGGGAGGTGTGTCCGTCCACGAGCATGCAGCATATCACAGACCTTCTAACCCCCTATGAGTCACATCACATCCCGAGGTTTAGATTTTAATAAAGATGCAATATGTTTGGAACCCGTCTGAGAAGCCTTAGCCATCTTTTATTAATAGATTGTTTACTTTGATGTTTCTCGCCTTGTTTTTATATTTCAAATAAATATGATGATTTTATTATGATTACTGGGTATGCAGGATATCTTCTTTCTTGTTCAAAGTGGCAGTGAACAATTCACTAATGTGTAAATCTGCTTTTGTCTCCTCTAGAGATGATTTAAATCTCCAAGTCCTCCATGCCTTTGTGGAGCTTCATGAATTCACAGACCTCAACCTGGTGCAGGCCCTCAGGTAAGACAAGCTGCACCATCATCATCAGGTTCTACCATACCCTCACTTTCCCCTCTGCACCGTCATCATCAGGTTCTACCATACCCTCACTTTCCCCTCTGCACCGTCATCATCAGGTTCTACCATACCCTCACTTTCCCCTCTGCACCGTCATCATCAGGTTCTACCATAACCTCACTTTCCCCTCTGCACCGTCATCATCAGGTTCTACCATACCCTCACTTTCCCCTCTGCACCGTCATCATCAGGTTCTACCATACCCTCACTTTCCCCTCTGCACCGTCATCATCAGGTTCTACCATACCCTCACTTTCCCCTCTGCACCGTCATCATCAGGTTCTACCATACCCTCACTTTCCCCTCTGCACCATCATCATCAGGTTCTATCATACCCTCACTTTCCCCTCTGCAAATCATCATCAGGTTCTATCATACCCTCACTTTCCCCTATGCACCATCATCATCAGGTTCTACCATACCCTCACTTTCCCCTCTGCACCGTCATCATCAGGTTCTACCATACCCTCACTTTCCCCTCTGCACCGTCATCATCAGGTTCTACCATACCCTCACTTTCCCCTCTGCACCATCATCATCAGGTTCTACCATACCCTCACTTTCCCCTCTGCACATCATCATCAGGTTCTACCATACCCTCACTTTCCCCTCTGCAAATCATCATCAGGTTCTACCATACCTTCACTTTCCCCTCTGCACCATCATCATCATCAGGTTCTACCATACCTTCACTTTCCCCTCTGCACCATCATCATCAGGTTCTACCATACCCTCACTTTCCCCTCTGCACATCATCATCAGGTTCTACCATACCCTCACTTTCCCCTCTGCAAATCATCATCAGGTTCTACCATACCTTCACTTTCCCCTCTGCACCATCATCATCATCAGGTTCTACCATACCCTCACTTTCCCCTCTGCAAATCATCATCAGGTTCTACCATACCTTCACTTTCCCCTCGGCTGTATCTGTGTGATCACTTCCCCTTTGATGCAAAGTACCATCTCATTTGCAATTTATAGGGCCATGACAATCTGTGATGTTGAGCCAAACACAATTCATTCAGCCTCTTCACAGCGTTCTGTAGTTGATGATTATAGTAGTGGATCTTTGGCTGACTGTGCCAAACGCTTTCTCCTGACAGACAGTTCCTGTGGAGCTTCCGGCTTCCTGGAGAAGCCCAGAAGATCGACCGCATGATGGAATCCTTCGCCCAGCGCTACTGCCAATGCAACCCAGGCGTGTTCCAGTCCACAGGTGGGGCCGTCATGACCCGCTGCTGTCTTTATACATGTACTGTTCAAGAGCACATACATGACCCGCTGCTGTCTTTATACATGTACTGCTCAAGAGCACATACATGACCCGCTGCTGTCTTTATACATGTACTGCTCAAGAGCACATACGGCACAACCCACAGCCAGAATAAGAACTACATAAGTGTATCATCTGTCCCAATAAAATGTCTGCTGGCCCAGAAGCAGAATGTATTCATGGGAAGACATTTTGTTGACACTAAATCTAAACCCTCGCCATGTCCGTTAGAACCATTGAAAGTACTGAATACAATACACAACAGTCTTTCTGAAATACTTTGCATGTAACTTCTCTCGTCGTCGTATGCAGGTTTTTTTCATGTTGCACCCAGATCGAATAACTGCATCTGAAAGCTTTATTTATTTATTTATTTATTTATTTATTTATTTATTTATTTATTTATTTATTTATTTATTTATTTATTTATTTATTTATTTATTCTCCCATTCCCTCCTCAATTGTACTTAGCTAATTCCCCCTGCCAAGCTGTCCCAGTCATTGCTCCACCCCCTCTGCCGATCTGGGGAGAGACTAGCACATACTTCCTCCGATACATGTTACATGTGATACAAGTTGCAAGCCCCTTGTTTCCACCACAGCGACAGCGACAGCGAGGAGTTTCACTGGCAGGATGTAGCGCGTGGGAGGTTCACGCTATAATTCCCCTCAGTTCCCCTCCCGACCGATCAGAGGAGGCACCAGTGTAGCGACCAGGACGTATTATACACTTAATCCGGCTCCCCACCCGCAGGCATGGCCAATTGTGCCTGTATGGCCACCCGACATAGCCATAGGTATCATGGGGGCTCGAACCTGTGACCCTCGTGTTGGTAGGCAGGGAACCTACCGCTGCACTACCTGGGCCTTCCTCACATCAGGATCTAACAGACACACAGCAGACATGTCTGGCTATTCACCTGGGACATCATGTCCGCCGCAGACGACTGCGTCTAGCATGGATGCAGATGGAAGTGAATAATGCATTGGCTTTCTCAACAGTCTAACTGGCCACATAAAGTGCTGCTGTGTCAGCTGAGCGCATTGTGTTTTAGCATACATACACACACACACACACACACACGCACACACACACACACACACACACGGAAAGCACACGCGCCCGGAAGCACACATACATGCTTAGCTGCCTACGCACAACCTTTCACTGCCGCCCACTCGCTAACGAAGCATTCGCCTATCTGTCCCTCTGCCCGTCTGACTGTGGTCCCCAAAGTGCAATCCTCCCAGCTCAGCTCATTTATATTCATATTGAAACATCACATTAAAACTCTGGATTTTACAGTAAACAGAAACTCACACGTTGGTGATTGCCACCTCACAAAGCTTATCTCCCTCTCTCATGGGTGTGAAACTGTGAGTGGAAAAAATAAATGTGTATTTACTGGTGCTACCATTGTTGCTTCCAGATCTTGATCTTTCAAATAGCGCTTGTGGGTAGAGGTGTGACCATGTGGTGTGTGGGTGTGTGTGCGTGCGTGTGCGTGTGTGTGTGTGTGTGTCTGTGTGTGTGTGTCTGTGTGTGTCTCTGTGTGTGTGTCTGTGTGTGTCTCTGTGTGTGTGTCTGTGTGTGTCTCTGTGTGTGTGTGTGTGTGTGTGTGTGTGTGTGTGTGTCTCTGTGTGTGTGTGTGTGTGTCTGTGTGTGTGTGTGTGTGTTCCAGACACCTGTTACATCCTGTCGTTTGCCATCATCATGCTGAACACCAGCCTCCACAACCCCAATGTGAAGGACAAGCCCGCGGTGGAGCGCTTCATCTCCATGAACCGAGGCATCAACGAGGGGGGAGACCTGCCAGAAGACCTGCTCAGGGTGGGTGTGGCTCCATCTCTCCCCTCCCCCTTCTCAACCCTCTGTATATCTACCATAGACTGTAAAAAAGATGGACGTAGTGACTTAAGTGTGTAGTCACCCATTGGTTTGTGGACTCCCGTTTGGCATTTTGGCCGCTGCCATCTTGGATTTTTGGAGCCAGAGGTGATGTATTTGTAGCCATATTTGGACGAGAGGCGGTTTCCTGCCTGCTATTGGTCCGTGATTGGCGAGCTGCACGATTAATGGACAAGCGACATGTCAATCAAGCCCAAAACAGTATTTTTTTTATCATCTACCCCCTCTATCCACCCCTGTACAGTTGTCATGAAAAGTGAAATTACCTGTAGAGGCCCAAACCGTTTTTTGAACCAGGCTGTAAACATGTTTATTTATGCTGTAAAGTTGGCTATTTTCACATGGAGGTGAATGGGGATTCACTCGCTTTTGCAGCCAGCCTCAAGTGGCCATTCGAGGGAACTGAGGTTTTCTTACTTCCAAAACTGCCCCCTCGGTATCTACCCACTGTCATTCTCCTCACCTTCGTAGGCCATTTACCCTCTTTCAATAGCCCCCCCCTTTCCCATTCCAACCTCCACTCCAATCTCATGCCTACTGGGTATTCACGGTTCAACTCTCCTCCTCCTCCTCTTCCTCCTCCTCCTCCTCCTCTTCCTCCTCCTCCTCCTCACAGAACCTGTACGACAGCATCAAGAATGAACCATTCAAAATCCCAGAGGACGACGGCAACGACCTCACACACACGTTCTTCAACCCAGACAGAGAAGGCTGGCTGCTTAAACTGGGTGAGTGGTGGCAGAAATGTGCAGGTGCAGCCACAGTGTGCACATGTTGAATTTCCAAAATGGTGGCAGGCATATTCATCAATGTAGGTAGCTGTGCCCACAGACGCCTGTCTACTACCCTGCCCTACCCTACAGAGGACTTTGGTGGATTAATCCAAGGTTGAAAATCAGCCTGTATAAAGTAATAACCAATATCTCTTTGAGGTCAATGATCTGAGTGTGTGAGAGAGACAGTGTATGCGCATATGAGTGTGTGTGTGTGTGTGTGTGTGTGTGTGTGTGTGTGTGTGTGTGTGTGTGTGTGTTAGCGCGTGTGTGTGTGTGTGTGTGTGTGTGTGTGTGTGTGTGTGTGTGTGTGTGTTAGCGTGTGCGTGTGTAGGGTGTGTACACACACTTGACTCAAAACATCTGAAGACGTCTCTGCCTACTCTAATGTATTATGAATGTGGGCTTGAGATCACCACCATATGTGGAGGTGTTTGAATTATTTAAGACCTAGGCATTCATGCACTCTGACACACACACACACACACACACACACACACACACACTGACACACACACACACTGTGTCCCTGTATTAAAATTGGTCCACAGGAGGTCACTTGCTAATTCTACTGGTGGCAGTCAGTCCTCAACACAACCCTGGACTTCCCAACTCTGCATCCTCTGGTTTCCCTCTAAGATCTCTCTCTGTTTGTACAGATTCACAGTGAACTGAACAGAAAAAGAGCAATCTGTGAACTGGACTTGAATACTCCAATCACTGTGAATCATTACAACCAGCACACCAAGGAAACACATGATGACTCTCTCTCTCTCTCTCTGCAGTCACATGATTACTCTCTCTCTCTCTCTGCAGTCACTCCACACTGGCAGATTTGAGTGTAATAATCAGGGTGGAAGGTAATTGGATAGAACAGCACTGGACCCAAGTGGTGGCGATGTCTCATGTAGTGCTTTACTGTAACTGGCACAGCTATCTGCATTGAGCAGAACTCCCCCTTGTGGAGTGAAATTCAAACCGCAGATACATACTGTAACTGTACCACTCGATATCGAATGCAGCGTCCCCAAAATGAATGTGTCACGTCTAATTTGTGTTCTTTGCCAAAGTTGTAAAGCATCAAAGCCCCCTTGGAACCAGATTAGCAGGATTTGTGGTGCAATAATTCCCTATCATTTAATTTGATTTTTTTGTTTTCTTTTCCTCCTCGTTTGTTTGTTTGTTTGTTTGTTCCCATGATTTTGGCTGTTGTCTTTCCTCAGGAGGTATGTACACCTGCTCTTCCCAACACTAGTCCATCTCGCAGCTCTCAGGGTGCTTTTTGGTGGTCCGCCATGCTTTTGTTCTCCTGCTCATTTATTGACATTTATTTGTTCGTCCGGGGTTTCGTTTGTGTTTATTTATTTTTTTGTCTCTCCATTGACTTAGTCTCATTAAAATTTCAATGTTTGTTTTGTCTGTTTGGTTTCTCATGGAGCTGGTGGTTTGTCCACATGCTGCAGTTTTTTTTTAATCTCTGTTTGCGGTCGCCGGGTGCGTTCGTCACCCCCACGGGTCTTTGCTTTGTGACCACTCTAGCGAGCAGTTTGACCGCCTCTCTCTCTGTTTGCTGTGGTGGTCAAATCTTTCTGATCTGTGTGTTTTGGATGCTGCACATTTATACCTTTTGTTTCCACACAGCGAGTGCAAACAACAGCACTTTCTGATTTGATTGATCACGCTCCTATTTTATAATTGGCTCACAAGAAATGAGCCGTTGTTGTTTGCTCTCTGATTGGGTGGAAAGGGAATAAGTGCACCTTCTCAAAAAAAAAAGAAATTGGCTCTGCTCTCCTTATCTCATGCTGTAAGTTGATCTGACGGGTAATGGCGTGGCCGCGGCCTGGCGTGCTGCTAGACCGGACTGGAGCAATACTGCTGTGGGGGGAGGCGGGGCCTGTGGGGGGAGGCGGGCTGTGGGGGGAGGTGGGCTGTGGGGGAGGCGGGCTGTGGGGGGAGGTGGGCTGGGGCCCTTTGGGGGAGAGGGGAGCTGAGCTCCATTGATCTGTGCATGCATACTATAGACTTAAAGTGCACATGAGCAGTACTTTGGCCAGGGCATCTCCTATAATTTGTTTAAGGAATGGTAACTGAATCATCTAAAAAAGACACCACTCCACTGGATTAGATGTGGATTCTAAATGGTCAGCTTTCGGTTTAAGTTTATTTATCTGTATAAAAAGTATCTGTGTAAACAACAGTGATAAAAACATAGATGCAAAGTGATCAAACTATTATGGTAAAAAAAAAAAAATACTCACTCGTGCTGTTTCGAGAGAAAAAAATACAACAAATACAATTCTTAAAAAATAAAACTATCAACTAATGAATGAGATTTACAAGTTGACCTGCTCCCTCCTAACCTCCACCTGCCCCCCACCCCCCATGCACGCCCCACCCCAATGGGTGATGTCCTCCTCTCAGCTCCACTCCAGCCTAGCATCCTCCACACCCCTTGCAAAAATATCCTGGGCCTCTCTTCCCGGACATTTCTGCAAGGGGCGGCGGGGGTTAGGCCTTCTCTCTTTCTTTGAGTGACAGGAACTGACGTGACATCAACCGATCACAACCTCCAAACCGATCAACACTGTCCATCAGCTGTTTGATTCTGCAACAATATTTGTCTGCTTTTTGTCCCGACGTGCCGAAGAGTCAAGCGATTTGGGGGGGGGGGGGGGGGGGGGGTGCAGTTCTCTGTCTGTAGACTGTTTCAACTGTGTGACCTATCATGGCCTCTGTGATATGATGGGCTATCATATACAGTGCTAATGCTGTTATATGATGATACCAGTGTGCTGTTTCTCTACTTTAAAAACTTCTCTCGTGGTAGACGGGTTTCTAGATGCAACCTTTTACTAACATCGGTGGCGGTGGCAGAGCTTATTCATCCTAGACGTGCCTTTTAGATCATTGTGCTTTAGTTTCTGTTGACCAATCAGAATGATGATGCATTATGACACGTGTTTAGAAAGCAAGCCTCTTCCCGTACTCACTGAGCACTGCTCCTATATCACTCTCATTGTATCCCTCCACTCTGTGAAGTCACTGAACAAAGCCCCAAACAGGAAATTCGAGTCTGAGATGCCCATAGTGTGGCCGAGCATCGCTCCAGGCACTGGGCTTCCTGCCCCGCTCGGTTTGTCGGCATCTCGTCCTCCTCCCCGGTGCGATGCTGCCATCTGCTTCTGTGATCAGGTTTCCCCTCAGAGGAAGTGGGGGTGACAAAGGTCAAGGGGTCATCCACAGATCAGCGAGCGCCGACTTAACCAGCGAGCTGAGCTCCCACCCCGGGCGAGAAAGAGAGCGAGGATCTAAGCCAGGGCAGTGAAACGTCCTCTCTGAGTATCTCCTACCTTTCCAAATCTGGCCCAAGTCTGATTGTTCTCCACACCTAGAAGTGTCTGCTAGTAGTGACTTCATTCAGAACGGCAGTTCATTAAGTTCACCCGGTGCAAAAAGCCCATAGCTCTATATCCTGGCTATCGATCGTGCCTCACTGCTCTGAGAGAGAGAGCGACTGCTTCTCTGAGTCAGCGACTGAGGAAAGAGACGCAGGCCGGGCAAAGTGGTGAGAGCACTCCGCTTCCAGACACATTCTCCACATTTTAGGTAGACATGCTTTTAGCCTACAGCGTTCATACGTCGACTCCATTTAGCCCGGCTAGGGTTCGGCTTCTGGGATTACAGCCCCTAGTGGTCGATACCTGTCAACAACACTTTGTATCGTGGTGATCACTGTGATCCTGAGCAAATAAAATAGAAATTAAACAGGAGCTGCAGATCGATGAAATGCAATAGCTTTGTCTCAGTGGAATTCAGTCCAGTCAACCAAGGTGTACAAGAAAACAGTCTTGGCAAGCAAGCGCATGGCCTGGTCTGGTCTGGTGTGGTCTGGTATGGTCTGGTGTGGTCTGGTCTGGTCTGGTGTGGTGTGGTGTTGGTGCTGGATTGGGGCAAATAGCGGGACACACTGGGGAAGGGAGTCTTCTGGAGCCGTCATCTGTCTGTCTGCCCATACATCTGTCTCTGTCTGCCTGTCTGCTGCTCTGCCCTCCGCTGTCCGGTGCTCATCTCTCTCTCTCTCGCTCTCGCTCTCCCCCGCTGAGCCTCTCTGACGCTAGGTGTTTGCTCCACAGGGGGACGTGTAAAAACCTGGAAGAGGAGGTGGTTCATCCTCACAGACAACTGTCTCTACTACTTTGAGTACACAACGGTGAGTAGTACAGCTCCTGACACAATATCAATCATTGTGTTTGTGATGTGTGGCCCTGCTGTGTGTTGCTGTTCTGTCTTCCTCTGCGTTATCGTTGCACATCTTCTTCTTGTGCAGGACAAAGAGCCCAGAGGCATCATCCCGTTGGAGAACCTGAGCATCAGGGAGGTGGAGGATAAGAAGCCTGTAAGAACAGCTCCCTCTGCTGGTCACAGCACACACTCAGAACAGGGCTAGGATTTTTCAGGGTTTCAGGACTTCAGGGTTTTTGGACTCACACAGCTCACATGTCCCACTACCATAGTCTGTCTGTCTGTCTGTCTGTCTGTCTGTCTGTCTCTGTTTGTCTGTCTGTCTGTCTGTCTGTCTGTCTGTCTGTCTGTCGACAACACAATAACTCAAGTACAACACATGGATATTAACTTCATACTTACACCACAGGTTCCCCTATAGAGTAGATCAGTGGTTCCCAACCTTTTTTGTGCTGTGTACCCCTTGAGCTGTTTTGCCATGCCAAGTGTACCCCCTGACAGCGTGTTGATGATTCTCCCAAATTTGTTCCATTAATCTCATTCAACTTTTACTATCCAACACAACTGATTATTAAATTAAAACAATATTAAATTAAAATCATTTTGAATGACTCCCCTTTAATACAAATAGCTATAGCCTACACTTATTGAGAATTAGCAAAATATTATATATAGCCTATATAGAGATAGATATATTCAGACTAACACAGTAACAGTTTCAACTATTTTTATTCAGTCACTTGGCACCTTTTAAAAAGACACCTGAGCTAGTTTGTCTTTCATAAGCTTTGACAGTTCTGGGGGCAGCTGTTACCAGGCAAAATATCACACATAAGATAAGTAGATCCAAAAAGCAAAAGTTCAAATCAGTGCACATCACAGTCCTTTGATTTTCCCCGTCATTGCAGCTGCGCCATCGGTACAGATATGACTACAAGATTTCCACTCCAGATTGTTGTCTTTAAAAAAGCTGTCTATAATCTGAAATATTTTCTCGCCAGTTGTCTTTCCTACAAGCTTCTTGCAAAACAAAATATGTTCATTTATGTCCGACATGTCTTTATAACGAGCAAAAGCTAGCAGCTGGGCTTCCCCACTGACATCGGTCATTTCATCTAACTGCAAAGCGAATTGACCTGCTTGCTTCATTTTATTCACAACTTGTCCAACAATATTAATTGACATATCATCGATCCGACGAGAGACTGTGTTGTTTGACAATGGAACCGTTTTGAGAGCGTCTGCTGCTTTCTTGTCGATCATAGTTTCAGCTAACATCAGGGCTGCAGGAAGAATCAGATCCTCAACGATTGAATTAGGCTTTTTTGATTTAGCCACAAGCAGTGACAGTGACAGTGAGAGTTTTCGAGTGAAAAAGTAGTTCGTCTTACCAAGACATGCTGCGTGTTTGGTGCTCTGGTGGCGTTGCAGATGAGCTGGCTTCATTTAATTATTTGCCAGGACTTCGCCACAGAAAAAACACTGTGGCTGCGGTGGATCCGCTGAGGTAGGCCTACAGGTAAATCCATACAAAATGTATTTTTCATTGAACAGCCGCGGCTTAGACCTGGCCTCCCTTTTCCTTTTTTCCCTTGGCTCGCCTGAACCGAAATCCGGATCAGCCGGGCGTTTGAGCCACGCATAGTGGGAGCTATTGTTTGACCTGCAGCCAACGTGAACGACTTCTTTTGTTTTTCACAGAGTAGAGGTGTCACAGTTAACACCTTCCGGGGAGCCGCCGGGGCTCCCCGGAACAATAGTTGCGGCGCAGAGTTTCTCTCTCTCTCTCCTCTCATCTGAAAATAAATTGTATTAATCCTCAATCTTTCCGCGTACCCCCTGCAATGTGCTCGCGTACCCCTAGGGGTCCCCGTACCCCCGGTTGGGAAACACTGGAGTAGATGACCTAGATGAGATGAGATAGATCACCTAATGCACCTTGTGAATAAATTTGCATATTAACAAGGAAAAACAGATTTCAGGAAATGACACGTTAATGCTTTAAGAAACAGTTCATATTAACACTGCCCATGTGTTATGTGAAGACAGACAAGTATCTTGACATAGAAATATTAACTTAATTAAACTGGTTATATTTAACTCATTGAGTGCCAGCCACTTTTGGAGAACGGACGCTCCCAGTGCCAGAGTTTCAGAGCGTTTTCAGTGATTTCTCGAGGCCCACAGAATATTGTGTGATATTACTATGTAAACACTGAACACGCACAAAGAACGATGAGACTCTATTCTATCATCTGCAAAAAAAAGTTTATTGATCCCATTTTCCGTTCTTTAGTTATGAGCCGGAGAAGATAGCTTGATTCATCCAAAAACAGCAATTTTTTTCTAGAAGCTGAGATAATTGGCCTTTTGTGAAATTAAACATTTCAAGCACACACTGACTCTGAAGCTAATCTTTTCTAATGTAGTCACACCTCAAAAATAATTTCCTTCAATAAAACAGTTTAGGCCAGGGAATTTTGTTTGGCAGAATAATATTTTTAGCTACAACCAGCAGCGCTGGCCCCTGCGTGCGCTGCTGGTTGCAGCTTCTTGCTGGTCTTGATTTGCTGCTGGTGGGCATCGGATATTCTGGCTTGCGTTTGTCAATCCTGTCCTGCTGCCTGGGTCTGTCTGGGTGTTGCGTGCTGCTCTGCGTGCCCCCCCCCCCCCCCCCCCCCCCGCCCCGCCCCGCCCCGCCCCGCCTCGCCTCAACTGCACACTCCTCCTCCTGTCTGTGGTGGCTCTCTGCTGAGTTTGCTGTGCGCACAGTGAAGGGTGCAGCTTTTTTACAGTGTTCCGCGTGTGTTTGTCACCGGCAACGATGCTTCCAGTTGAGAATAATAACTCCACGGTGTGGATGTGCGGATGTGCTGTCGCAACCGACACAGAGCGGCTCAATTGTGGGAGCAGATTGGCTGCTGCAGGCACAGCTGCAGTAACGTGCTTCAGCATATCGATGCATACGGATGCGATGCGATTTCCGTTTCCATAACGACTTCTTCTTTGTTTTTTCCTTGCCTTTCTGTTATGTGGAGAGCACTGTCGCCACCTAAGGGTTCTGTAAAATAGGTTATAGACCTCCAATAGCTACAATAGTTGTACCAGAGATGTATCAGGGATTGATCCACGTCCCACTGTCAAAAAACGCAATTGACGACAACCGTCGTCATTGGCACTCTACGTCAGTATTTGAATTGACGACAGCTGTCGTCATTGGCATTCAATGAGTTAATATATCATGGTGATTATGGCAGGACATTAGGCAGCTCAAGTGCCTCTTGTTTTTTATTAGTCTGTGTTGCTGTTCACTTTGCCCTGTTGCAAGTTTATTGACAATCTGCTCTATAATCAGTTTGACAACTGGTTAATATCCTCTTATCCACAATCTGCACTACCCATATATACCATATGTTCATGCATTTGTAAAGTAGAACCTTACTGAGGACAGGAGGCAGTGAGGTGCTGAAACGGTTTGTTAATTAGCGATCAAGACACAGTGTGTTGTCCCCCTCCTGTGGCTCTCTGCAGAACTGCTTCGAGCTCTTCATTCCCGACAACAAGGACCAGGTGATAAAGGCGTGTAAGACGGAGGCAGACGGACGCGTGGTGGAGGGCAACCACACCTTCTACCGCATCTCCGCCCCCACCACCGAGGAGAAAGACGAGTGGATGAACAGCATCAAGTAGGTGTTCCTCCTCTGCTACTTTCATCACTGCCATACGAAAAATAAGTATGATAGACACTTTTCAGTGCAGTGTCATGTTAGAATTGATGTGAATGTGACTGTTGGTAAGGTATCGGCACTGATCTCCGAATTCAATTTTGATTCTCAATGTCTCCCATTTAATTAAATTTCGATTCAGTATCAATTCAATTAGGGGTATTTCAGTTACAATACTGGTTAGATATGATCATTTATTTATGTACTTATTTATTTATTTAGAATTAATACTGTGAACTGTACAGGAACCCTTTATAATGTGGTGCATTAATATGGTGCAAATCTACACAAATCTGCTGAAAAAAGGCATAGATTAAATTAAAAGATCGATGTCTGCATCTGAAGAATCGATAGTGATTGTCCAAATGAAAATAACAATTAATCTGACAATCTACTCATTCTGTAGTACAGTAAGTATGATCATTTGCACACTTACAAAAATGAGCAACCGGACGGATAAACCCGTCTTTATTGTCATGCGACACCCGTTGCAACACATGCATGCAATACAGCAGGGCTATTCAACTAAATTGTTCAGGGGGCCACATTGTCAGAAACCTAAGGGACCGGGGGCCGGACCGTTCCCCGAGCCATTACAGTATATGTACACTTGACACAATGCACCACCACATTTTCGCAGCCGCGCTGGAACTATTATTAAGTAGGGGGTGCTGTAAGGAATGGAATCTCGACGGGCAGCGTTGAAGAAAATGTTATGTTTTTTGGACTTTTATCCATATTTAGAAGAATATTTAATTTTAAATTAACATTAGGATTATACTGTTGTGATGTCATTATTCAGTATCTTCTCCTTTTCTATTATTAGTATTAGTATTAGTATTAAATACTGAGTATCTCATGAAAAACTATTAATATTGCATCTTTTGTGTTTAGCTCCGTCTCACAGCATTGTAACATTGTAGTGCAGCAAGAAAGGAAAACTACTGTAAACATTTGAACCATATTTCTTGTTTAGAACCTATAGCTAGCAACATCACACATCTCCTGAAACACCATTTATAATGCATCTTTCTTGATTAGCTACATCACATCGCCATCTCCTGAAAAACATTAATATTGCACCTTTCTTGTGGCTACATCACAGCATCTACTGAAAAACATTTATAGTGGATCTGACTTGTTTAGTTCACGTTAGATTCACATCACATCTGAAAAACAACCAGTCGAGTGTAATAAGTGAATGAGGTTTAATTGTAAAAAAAAAAAACATTTTTTTTTTTTTTTTTGGGAACTCATTCGCGGGCCGGGCGGACTTGATTGACGGGCCGGATTCGGCCCGCGGGCCGCCAGTTGAATAGCCCTGCAATACAGTCTCTGCTCGTTTTGACCCAGACATGGCATGCCTTTCCTCTGGGGGGCAGCCAGGAGCAGTGGGCAGCTTTTCAGTACAGCGCCCAGGGACCAACTTTTGTCCTTTTGTCATAGTCGTTGCTGGTCAGGTGACGATCTTCTGTATGTTTTTAGTGAGGGTCCATACCGATGTTTTATGGAGGAACCCCAGGGGAGCACGGGGAGAACATGCAAACTCCACACAGAAAGTCCCTTTTCACGAGATAGTAGGCACTGAAGACATGGGGGGGGGACATGCCCTTAGTGCCCACAGCATCCCATGCGGGAATCAAACCCAGGACCTTCTAGCTGTGAGGCGACAGCCACTGCGCCACCGTGCGTTTGCATTTTCCTTCTGTGTTTTTCAGTCTAACACTTGCTTGGCGTCTGCTCCCACAGAGCCGCCATCAGCCGGGACCCCTTCTACGAGATGCTGGCAGCCAGGAAGAAGAAAGTGTCGTCCATGAAGAGGCACTAGAGCTGCTGGACGCGCCCCACAATGCACTGCTGGCTGTGCCCCACAATGCACTTGACAGACGAGGGGGAGCGGGAATCTGCTCGCCCTGCCGGAAAGGGGAAGGGGGTGCGGACGCAGGTGGGGGGGCCGAGGTCTGACTTGGACCTGTCCAGGGGGCTTTCTGTAGGATACATCGCTCTGACTTCAGGACTCTTACTAGCTATAACACAGGAAGCATGCTGGGGTTTCTAAATAAGAGTCATGGCCAAAGCCTCCCCAACTTCCTGTCTGAATGTTCTCTCTCTCTCTCTCTCTCTCTCAGCTTGGTGTGTACTATGTGTATATGAAGCAGAAAATGGGGGCGGGGGTCTCGCTGTGTCCTCCTTCAATGAGAACCTTTTCCCTGAATGCTTTACCAAACAGAAATCCTCGACACATTACACACACACACACACATGCAGAACATCATGCAGTCGCACACGTCGTTTCATCTCAGCAGGTCTGAGCGAGTGTGGCACCACAAACCAAAAGATTCCTCGCTTTCTGGACGAAAAGTTAGAAAGAGCTTTTCCAGTGTGCTTTAATATGTTTGGGCAATACGTGTTTTTTACAGCTTTTACCGTGGATTCTTCTCTTGAATCTTTTATTGTTTTGCCTTTTTTTTTTATGATCTTGTGATGAAAACTGCGGGTGGGGGGGGGGCGGGTTGGGAGTTGGGGGGTTTATTTGCCAACTGTTTGTGATTTTGTAGAAAACTGAAAACAAAACAAAAAAAGTTGCCACTCAGGAGATTGTTACGATGTTCTGAAACGTTGTGTCAGGAATAGACGCGGACAACTGGCCACACACGACAGCCATGCGAGGAAATGAAAGCCTTGTTCGTGTCCCCGACTGACCCCGTAATTGTAAATGTTTGAACCGCAGTTCGGGGACGTTATTTACTGCAGCGCAGGCTGCCGTGACTGGCGGTTGTTCGGACGGCGTTTCTTTAGCCTCGGATACGGCTCTCACTGTTCATTTCCTGAAGGCCGTGGAGACGCGTCCTGGCCGGGGGTTTAGTGTCTCTGGAAGTGATGAGCGTCTGTCACCAGAGGCATCTGGTCTGGTCAGGGTCTTGCGGGGGGTCAAGTTGTCTGGGAAAGAGCCCTGTGGCCCCCTGTCTCTTTAATTTAACTTCTCATGCATCTCTCTCTCTCTCCTCTCTCTCCCTTGTCTAAAACACATTATTATTGTATCATACAAAAAGCTATTTATCAGATAAAGTTACTGCTACACATTGTCCGCCTAGCACCACGGGGGGAAATGTGAGGAAAAATGCTGCTGGTTAGCTACAGTAATTCACAAAGATCTTCTTTCTCAGTCAAGTTTTGTTTGACCTTTTTCTCCTACCCTAGGCTGCCTACAAGATGCTTTCCATAGCAGAGGGTGACCTTGCTTAACGGTAGAACAAATCACATGTTGTTCTCAACCCCCCCCAGCCCAACCTCATTAAGCTTACTTTGAAATGTCTGTTTCATTATTTTGGTGTGCTTCAGGCTCTTATGCATAAAGACGTACGACATATGATCGTGGAGGCTTTAAAGCAGAAAATCACCCATGGTGCGATATTCATTTCAGCTACTCCCGGAAAGAGAATGGGCTGTCCCCCCTGTCTCAGGAGCCAGAGTGTGAGGTGAAACTACTTGTTATCGTATCAGGAACGTACTGTACTGTATGGTGACGCAAAAGACCCAGGGCGGGGTGGTGGTTTTGTCACACCGAAGGCGCAAATCAAAGTGTCGCATTGTGTCAAACACGTCGTTTTGCAAAATTGTATGTTGAGATACAATGTTGCAAATGCGGTCTCAGTTGTGCATCAAGGAGTTGTCTTTTCTACTCTGTCATCAGTTGTCTCTCGTATCATCAGTGCCTGCTATTCATTACACTCACTCCCTTCTGCTGATGACCTTCCTTTCTGCTCCTCTCAGTGCACTAACCCTGGAGAGATCAGGCAAAATGCAAAACAATCATACTTCTAGACAGTATTGGTTTATTTATCAAAAGTTGTATATACTTAAATGTATAGTGGGTATTTGTCTCCATTTGATGTCATTTTTGAGTTCGATATCTCATTAGTTGTGCCATTTGATCTTTTTCTCCCCATGTTTGATTTGAGGTTTCTATCATCGCCCTGTAATCAAGCTGAAATAAAAGGCAAATTTGTCACAAATACTGGTTGTGAATCTCTCTTACAACACGGTGATACAAATTGCATGTTAATAGAATCTTTATTGTCAGAGTAGTAGTATTAGTAGTAGTAGTAGTAAATAACTCCAGCAGGTGGCAGTGTGTGATAAAGACTTGAGTGTCTTGGCCCTTGACAGGAGGAGTGAGGATCTCTAATGCAAATACAAATAAATGGTAACGATAGTGCAGCGAGGAGGGGAGATGTATGTGATATAGCTTGTTGATTGAAGTTGAATTATTCCCCAATTAATCAGTGATTAACCTTTGGCTTTACAGTGAGGCCAACATGCTGTGTGCAGTGCATGCTGCTTCCACTTGGGGGCAGCATACAAATTGAATTGTAGCAGCATCACCACAGCAGCATCCAAAGTCTGCAGTACTCAAACCCTAGTCACACAAAAAAAAATCTAATCTGTTACTGTTTAAATGCAGCCCATATTTACAGCACCATAACGTTTCATATCTTTTCACAGGCTTGCTTTAAAAGTATTTATGGGACAACAGATGGGGCAACTGGGAAAGGTCGATATTTACAAGTGAATATGTATCATATTAAATGATGCCTGGAAAAGGAATCAATAGAAATGACTTTTCTCAATGGAACGCGCATGCTGGAAACGGCGGGCAAGAAACGCTACGATACGATACGGTGTGATGGAAGACATGTTTCACTCAGTCCTCAATATAGACAAGAAGCCATTTTGGTAACCCACATAATGCATCCTTGGTTCCCCATTAAACTCTTAACAGTTTATCAAGCGTGTTCAGCTTCTGGCAGATGGTCTGTATTAAACATTAGACTCAGATATTATGGGTTATATGAGTTGATGAAAAAAAACTCCTTTATTGTTACAAAATACTGCATGACTTTCCCTGGTTGTGCTCCAGCAATATTTTGGGAAAGAATAAATGCCTCATTAAGAAACTACACACAGAACCAGCCATTGTTTTCCCTTGCAACATAGTGGGTAAGGACAGTTTGGTAGCAGTGGGGGCCAAAAAGAAAATGTTGTGGCGACCACAATTGGGTCTCAGAGGATGCTGAAGCCAACACGTGAAGCTGACTCTTGGTGTTGTGCCTGCAGTAAACACAATCTTGTTGCTCTAATGTTGGAACAATATGCCCATTTTTGTACCAAAACAAGTCTGTTTTACAGCAGTTTGTGTATTACAGACACAGGGGACGAATACATTTTTCAGCGAGACAGTGTGGGAGTTCTTTTCATTGTTTTCAAGCCACAGGAGACTGCCATAGCATAGCAGTTTGGGTACACCTCTCAGTACTGAACGGGGAAATAAATTGTCTTGTTTGCCCAGGTCTTCCTAGGTACATGGGGGGGGGGGGGGGGGCGGGAATGTTTACTTGCTGTTGCCTTCAGGGAACTTGTTTCAATACCGATTGTGTATTGGTGGTAAATGCTAAATTGTGCTGACAGACTTATGCATCGTAGTTGTATAAAACAAAATAAAACTTGTTCAGTGAGTACTAGTACAGTGATTAGTACAGATTTGTAACGACTGTCTGATTTGAAGGCATCAGTTTATGGTAAACTCAAGAACATAATTATCTCAGAAATAGCAAGGTAAAAGAGGATGACTTGACTTCCAAAAGCCCTATATGACCTGTCAGGTTAAATTAAATATATTTAATGCATATACATTTAATGTAGGTTCTTATTTATGTTTTACACACAGAAGTATGAAATATTCCTATATGGGGATGTAGGTGCAGATCGTTATTGTGAAACTATTTGGTCCAGAGTACATTATAGTTTAAAATGTGCAAAACAGCATTCTAACATTGCATCGCCATCATTACAGTGTGGTATTGACAGTAAATCAGTAATTAGCTGAGTAGTTAATTGATTAATGAGTTAATTAATGAGTAAGTTGGACTTGAGAAACTGTCTGTAATCATCTTCATGCAGCTGAAGTGTTTCGGTGTTGTTTTGTAGCCGCTGGTGTAAAACAAGATGGTAATGATGTTTTCGAGAACTCTAGAGCGAGGAGGTCAGGTGACCTTGACTGATGGGAAATGAGAGGCATGTTGCCACGGCAAGAGAAGAAAAAACAGAAGAAGATGGTGGGAAAATGTGGGGCGGCTGCACGAGGGAATTGTTTGTGTGCTTTTTTACCCTCTACTACCCTGTTCATCACTTCTCAAATTTCTCACAGCAATGTGGAGAAACAGGCACTTGAAGGCAGCAGGCATGTAGGACTCAATGGTTGTACAGATCTGCATGAGAGAGGGAATGTGATATAGTGTAGGAGGGACAGTCCTCTTAGTCACAGCCCAGGCTGACTTGTTGTGAGAACAACAGGGGGAGTGGAGTGGAGAGGGGGCCCATACAGAAAGGAGATCGCTGGCACAAAGCTGTGGCCGGTCGCACCCTGCACTCTGTGTACCTGCCTGGAGACAACTGCCAAGCTGAAAAACACATTACATAATATCATCATGGCATAGCACGCTGCACATCTCACCTCACCTTTACTGTACTGAAGCAAGCTAAACATGCTGCACCAGGCCACATCGAAGAGTATAGAAGCCGAGAGATGAAGCGCTGGTGCTTCATCATCACCAGCGCTTCAACACCATTTTGGCCTGAAAACCCCTCCTTGCTCCAATGGGAAACAGCACAGAACCACAGGCCATTTCGGTAAAAGTACTTTTGCATGGCAGGGTGAAGGTGGGATGTTTTACTGCCATCATTACAGTAGTCTCCTTCAGGCCAAAATGGTGGATTTGCTGTGTGCTGATGTTGCAATGGAACTAGTCTCGCAGTAACCAGCCGTAGATAAACATCTACGTCTGTGCCACAACGCTTGAAAAGGACCGCCCTCTAAGACCAAAACAAAATGCGTGACAGACATATGCATTGACCAACCACAGAGCTCCTTACATGCGTGACGCAACTCGTGGGGCGGTACATTTTGAACGATGCACCATTGCATGCAGAGAGCCGGACTTCAGCCCAGCCAATCAGAGGCTTGCCGCAGCTTTTCCCGCGGCAAAACCCGGAAATGCTGACTTGTGATTCAGACCACGTGAGACTTACAATGGAACGGCCTATTAGCCGTCAGTTCTTAGCAATGTACGTTCCTCGGTCACACTATACAGTCATGCTCTCATGTCGGGCCTGTTTGGTGATGTGCTCTGCTCTGTGGTGGAGGGGAAAGGCCTGCGTCTAGCAGCAGCTCTCATAGGCCCAGCAGCGGGATCCTCCGTCTCCTCCTCTAAGTGGAGACATGTGAGACCAGTCAGGCGCCAATTAGGGCCAGACCGTTTCCCAGAAGCTCCCCCTGCCTGACGGCCCACCACGACGGGGAGAAGGGCGCACCCCACGGTGCCCGACCGGGCCTGACCTCAGCTGGCACGAGAAAGGCCTTGCTCGTAGGGAACGTACTGCGTCCCCTCCCACTATGACAGGAGCCCAGACAAAGAATCCTAGACACAAAGACACACACACACACACACTGACACACACACACACACACACACACACACACACACACACACACACACACACTCTCTCTCTCTCTCCCTCTCTCTCTCCCTCTCTCTCTCTCTCTCTCTCACGCAAGCATGCATACAAAAACGCCAAACGCAATACAGTCCGACGTTCTCATGCGAGCCAATTCACAGCTGCATAGAATTTGCTTTAAGGGGTCTCTCAGTTTTCAGTTAATACTATATTACTCAAGTTGAGAAATGTGCGAGCGAGCTTTGAAGTTGATGTCTGTTGGGAGTCCATCTTCTTGGGCAACAAGACAGACAGACAGACTGTCAAGGCCGGTTGTGAAAAGCGTCGTGTATCGGATCTCACAGTAACACTAATAAAACAACCACATCACACACAGACAGGCTGGAGCCCATCGCAGCTCACGCTCGCCATGTAATACAGGAAAACTCTGCATTGCATAGCCAGGATTCGAGAGGTGGGGAGGAGTGGTGGCTATAGGGGGATATGTGTGGTGTTTGTGTGTGTGTGTGTGTGTGTGTGTGTGTGTGTGTGTGTGTGTGTGTGTGTGTGTGTGTGTGTGTGTGTGTGTGTGTGTGTGTGTGTTGGGGGGGGGGCGGGCATAGGGATAGGAAGGTGCTAGAGAGTCAGGATTCCAGGGGGACAGATGTGAGTTATATTCACTGGAATGCGTTCTGAGGGCAGCATCCAATGTCATTGGTTCTCTCTACCCATCCAATCAGCTGTAGGGGATATGAGTGGTGTTTGAGGGGGACCACCATATGAAAGTACGAGAGGGGGAGGAGCCCCGCGTACCACTGGTTGAGAACCACCGGTCTGTGTAATTGACGAGAGGTGCTGTGTGGGAACTGTGTGGACAGACAGGAAGGATGCTGTCCAATCCTGTTCAATCTCCACAGGAATCTTCTGCTCCACCGAGGGACGCTCAAATCAAACTCAGGGCCGGATTTCTGAGAAAGGGAGTTAAAGAACAACCACAAGAAAGTCACCCCTCCCCCTCCACCTCACTCTCTCTACCCCCCTCCCTCCTCCCCCCTCTCTATCTCTCTCTCGCCCTCGCCCTCTCTCTCTTCCTCCCTCTCCCTCTCTCTGGCTCTCTGTCCGACGTACACACACAAACACACACACACACACACACACACACACACACACACACAGACACAAACACAATATAGTACATACAGTACTGTACAGTCCATCACAATTCACAAAGCATGTTGTGTGAGCCAGTTGTTGAGAGTGCAGACACGACAATGAGACAAACCCCAGGAGGCGAATGCAATGCAACACCTCGGTTTGTGTTCAGTGCAGCAGAACAAAACAAGCTTTGCGTTGTCATCATGGAATAATTGGACAGGATGATTTACCGGGTTAACTGCATTTCACCTCAAATGGAGTGTTTTCCCATAAACTAGCTCGGCAGCCTTGAATGTGCCTCTATAACAATAGAATCATCTATTTTGTCCAGGTAAATAATTGAAGCTCTTGGAGCTCACACACTGATCGAAATAGCAGCAATAAGGAATGCAGGTTGTATAAACACACTGCTTGGCCGGCCACCAGGTTAAATGATAGGCCTATCTTATCTGCCCCAGCAGATACGATCTTTAAAACTAACAAAAGAAACTCTAAGAAAGAAATATTCTTAGAGCAATAACCCAGTTACAGACAATAAACACAAAGGTCTTTGATCCTGAGTAGCTTAAAATAGAATGATGATTCGGCCAATAAAAAGCTGCAGTTACTGGTATTCTTGCACGACGACTGAGAAATGCAACCAACTTATCATACGTGTTTGCAAGTATCCACTCCTGAATGTAACTGAATTGAATTGGAAAATAGACGCCATTGTCTGGCTCAATTAGGCTTACCAGGAAAGGGAGTCAACATTTTTCTTTTATTTTGCTAGTTTGCTGAGATGCAGGATGACTTGCCCCTTTGAAAGCCTGTGTGAACAAGACAGAAGGTTCACAGTTGTTTGTCCCAGAGGGATAATGTGACTGTGGGACTTTCTGCACATTCATTGAACTGTGGGTGGCTCCCATTCTGGGAAAGGCACTCAGTAGTTTTAATGTGGTGTGAAAAAAAGCACATATTTCCTTTATGATTTTTGGGGTTTAGTGTCTTTGTGGAGCTAGCTTATTGTGTAGCTTGATAACAATGAAATCGTGTCAACACAGCATATCTCTGTTAGTCCCAGATGAGAACCACTGGCAAGTGGGAACGATTTCTGGGCATTGAGGGCAGATTGCTTGTTTACATGCAGGTTGAAGATCGGGACAGACTGTACGTACCCTCCTTCCAAGAGTTCTAGCTAAGACGGGAAAAGAGGGAAAAGGAGGTCGTGGTTTGGAGCGGCTCCAGAAGGATTTCCTGTCTGCAGGGAGTGCCAACCCTACAGGGGACAAAGGAAATGCTTCGGAGAGAGAGAGGGGCCTCAGTGCTATCTGATCCAGGACCAGATCACTGCAGCCGTGCAGAGCAGCTGCAGCGCTCAACCCGGGTGCTGGGGTGGGCAAGATGATTCATGCAATGTCAAAAAAAATTAAATAAAAGACTGCATGCATTATATCTTTGATCGTTGTGATAAATATATTTTTTCTTGGAAAATACTGGAAATTTGCAGACTTTAGGGGTCAGGAGTTACCCAGGCTAGGTCATTTTGGTTCAAGAGGTTATGGGCCCCAAAGAGGTTAAAAGTCACTATTGTAGAGAACTCCCAAAGAGTTTCTCTGTGAGAAAATGCACAATCAGAATACACATCTGACACAGATGTAGGAGAGGCACTGCATGAGAGCGTACTGTCCAACCAGGGACAAACGGGACGGACTGCGGACCTCAAAGTGTAGGAGGGGTAGCTCGCTCTGCAGTGGAGGTTCCATAGAAAAATGGAATCGTTGCATCCATTTTTCTGAGTAACAGCCACACAGAGGATGAATGGGTCTGCAATTTCTCTGAGGATGTAAAACACTGGAAACACACACTCAAAGGATGAAAGAGCGCTGCTGCAATTCCCTCCCAACAGGAACACACACCTGCACCAACAACAATAAGCTCTATTACAAAAGGCTCATTATTAGTTTATAGTCCTCTGATAATACCGTCATTGTGTCTGCCGTCATTTCGTGCCTGGTCATCTGAATATCGTCATACCCATATGGAATCATTTACTGATAGAGGGGATACGTGGCATCAAAGCTGTCCTCTGATGACTGATGCATCCTGGGTAGTTTATACTCGAACATCTGTGACATGAGTCAGGCCAATGTGGAGCATGTAAGAAACTCTTAAATGAGGGATAATTGAAGGTCTGGGGCAGGCTGCACAAAACACCTTAGATTTTCTCCTCAAGTATCACACTTAAAGCTGAATGTCTCCTTAGCTGAGAGACTTACTTACTGTAAGGGTGTTGCACGAAATCCCTTGAACGGTTCCCTTTAGTTAAAGGAAAAAAACGTTAAAGCATTTATTGCATTGAAAGAGATTTTACAGCTGTAAAATTCTACAGTTTCCATGGAGAGTGTTTGGAGGCTTATTGCGCACCTCATTTTTCTCACAAAGTCTCACATAGTAAAAATGGCAACAAGACCACTAGAAGAGCTAGAGAGCGCTTTGATAAAGCTAATTAGCCTCATCGCCAATGTTACCATTCATTTGCTTTTTGACAGTTGGCTAACAGACTCATTTGCACACGTCTCAAGCAGCCATTCATTCCCCTCATTTATGGTCATAAACTCAGCCATAAAACAGAGTATCTTAAGTTTTTGTTCCCCTTACTTTGGTTGCTAAGGTCTTTTGTGCAATGGTTTAACTAACATTAAAGTCATATTCTTGAAGAGTAGGACTTCTAGATGGGCAATGTTAATTGGTATTATTGCACCATAAGTCAAAACGCAAGTCTGTTTTGCTCCAATGTTTACAAACTATAAATGTAAATAAACAGTTTATGGCTAGCTCTCCTTGTATCAGGAGCTCTGTCAGAGCTCAAATAGACTTAATGTAAAGAAAAGAAAATAAGAGAAAAGTTTGTTTACATTTGAAAGGCACTAAAAAGTTGCATAGTAGGCTATACCTTGAAAGGTGTTTTGTGCAATAAATGTTATTTTAAAGAAACCTTACCTCAGACTTTAAGGAAAGTCTTAACTTGAGGTGTTTTGTGCAATCGGCCCCTGGTTCTCCTAGAACTATAGCGGAATACCCTGTGACTGGCCATTTAGTCAGGCCTCGCTCACAGAGTTGGCATGCAGCCTCTCCTCTCTCTCCTCAGAGGGGTTTCATAGTGCACTTCACTTACTGATTACAACTCCGCTCACCTGTGGGCTCCTCCATTCTGGAGCTCTCCATGGTGCTGGACCTGTTTTGAGTCATTTTGGCCATGCACTAATTAGCCATTTTTGCCCATTTAGTCGGCCTTACACCTAATTCAAAAATTCGGCTGCGTTAGCTCACCTGCAGGGGTGCTCTTTACACTTCCTGAAAGATTCAGTGCGATCACACGTAAAATGGCATAGCTGTGGCTGAACACAATTCTGCTCACTCACTCACACACGCATGCACGCTCACGCACACACACACACACACACACACACACACACACACATACACACACACACACACGCACGCACGCACGCACGCACGCACACACACACACACACACACACACACACACACACACACACACACTCACTCATTCACTCACTCACTCACAGACAGACACTTCACATTCTTATTATAGGATTATTGGATTACAGGGCATCTTCCAGGTAAATTCTTCCTGAACTGTGTTGTCTCTTTCCTCCACCGGGCAGTCAGAGAGTTATCACTGGCTGCTGGCAGCAGCCTTATCTGTACAGTAACATCAGCAGCGGTGTGTGAACCTTGCACGTACGCACTAAATCCATCCGGAAATGTCAGACACTGCTTACTGGCACCGCTCAGGATCAGGTTACTACTACTGCCTCCTAGAGGGTGTGTGTGTGTCTGTGTGTGCGTGTGCATGTGCGCGTGCGCGTGCCTGCGTGTGTGCGTGTGCGTGCGTGTGTGTGTGTGTGTGTGTGTGTGTGTGTGTGTGTGTGTGTGTTTTGGCGTGCACTCGTGCAGGGTTGTGTGTGAATGCATGTGGATAGCCTGGACACTTTTTCTTATTTATATATGAATTCTCTTTATATGTGCATGATTGTGTGTGTGTGTGTGTGTGTGTGTGTGTGTGTGTGTGTGTGTGTGTGTGTGTGTGTGTCCGTGCGTGCGTGCATGAGTGTGTGTGCGTGTGCATGTGCATGCATGCTGCATGCACACACACTTACTGTAGGTGTGTGTGTATGTTTGCGTGCACACACACGCACAATTGCAAAGCCTCTCTCAGCCTCTCTTAGCTACTGTAAACTGCTATTAAAGTGCAGACAGATTACTTACCATCTGCCCCATGACATCAGCCAGCTATTTCTGGGATTTGTGGGAATCAAAGTCCATTCCGAAGATCCTGATTATGTCATTGGCTCCTTCGTCTCCAAGCATTTGATACTGATAAACGGACGGTGGCGGCAGCGGCAGGCAAGCTGAGACAGGTGGGCAGCGTCAGATCAATCATCTGCCAAGATGCAATCAGAATATCTGATGCAGCAGTTGATCATCATCTGGCCGCTGCCCTTTTCCGTAAGCATATAGCAGATGTGCTACGCCATTCAGAATGATGGACCCTCATGGTGGTACAGTATGAGCTCACACGCCATATTTCAGTGGTGAAAGTGACGATTTCAAAGCTAGATAGACTGTAAACCCGGGACATTTCTCCTCCATTAAGTTTATTACTTTGCCTCAGTTAACCTCTGACTCGTGTTAATTATATTGAAAGTGAAAATCCTCTGTGATTTTTGTTTTTTTTACAACTTCTGCAATGGTCTGATAAGATGATTTAATACCGTAATCATTTTCTAACCTTTTGTGGGCTGTCTGGTCTGAGATGATAATAAGTCTGTAAGCCCCTATCATAAAGCAGAAAGAGAGCGAGCGGTGCATCAGCTTTGATACTAGTATTTGAAACGTTTAACCCATTGATACCTGATGCAGCATTTGCGTGTATATCCCTCATTTGTGTGTGTATCCCTTTAAGACCGCGAACCGCGGAAACGCGGTTCGCGGTCTTAAAGGGATACACACACAAATGCTGCATCAGGTATCAATGGGTTAATAATACACCTGCATGTCACAGTGCCTTTATTTTGGAACAACTTTCCAGTAACCGTTAGAGGAGTCGGGGTGCCTAGCAACCACATGCACAATGTGCTGTGAACTGGGAAAGCATGACACACTGGAGGCCAGGGCCGGAATGACGTTTGTGACATTGAACTGCTTCCTCACAGTGACTCTGTGCAATCCAGCTGGCAGCGCCGCATGTTGTGACAGTGCGCAAGAGAGGTTTCCTTTGTCCATTTTTCTCAAGCAAGCGCGAAAATGTCCAAAGAGGTGTATTGCCACACTGTGTCAGCTGTGTGTGATTTAGAAATAGGCTAAATGTTTTGAAATTCCACGTTGGCCTCAGCGTTAACCCCAGAGAAGCTCCCAGCTCATTGTGACAGGGCTCAAATAAAAACCTTGTTCCTTGTTGGTAAATGGCCCACATGCTCTCACAGTATTATACCTTATCACAATGACACTCTCCATTCCTCTTATTGACTCACTGGCTTTATTGTACCAGGAACATCAAATCTAACAAAAGCAAACAGCTGCGGGAAGTCACCCATATCACCCAAAAGCCTAAAGTGAATAATACGTTTGTCCCTGCTCTCCATGTTGGCACATCAACTCACTTTTCCACAACAGAACAGCTACTTTCTTCTTAACTGTGACAATGACAGAATTGCCACTGGCACCTGTCAATAGACCAGACGTGTGCGATGATTTAAATGTTGGCGCTATGCCTGCAGTTAAAAACTGTGCCGGTCAACTGCTGGCAGGGAAAACACCAAACCATGCCAGAAACCATGTCACAAAATAAAGAGATCAAATCATCGCTGCAGTATTCTTGCCACATAAAATAGGCTACTGACAAGATTTAAATCCACACCTGTGTGGAGATGGACACTTTTTTTTAGATGTGAAATCTAGGCCGTCTATCCGTGTGTGTTGGATTAAAAGACAAACAAACAAACAAACAAACAAACAAACAAACAAACAAACAGCATACATAATAATACAGTGCACTCCTCTTATAGTGATCACCTTGGGACGGTTGATGATCATTATAACAGATTTTTTTCTTTTTCTTTATTTCTCATGCAGATTACCGTCTAATTGACATTTGTATCTGTATTACATGAATACAGTACATATCAAGTAAAGGAATGTTATTGACTTTAAAAATCCATACAGTAAGTTAGGCCTCCAGCTGTTTCAAACACAGTGGTCTCACGTAGACAGAGATGCTGCCATCTCTCCACAGACAGAGATGCTGCAATCTCTCCATATAGAGTACTGTATACAGACAGACATGCACCGCGTATCGTTGCTGTATCTCGTTGGCAAATTTTTGGCAGTTTGTAAGTCAAAATAAATAAAATGATTGTATTTTTTTTTCCCCCATTGTTCTCAGGTGGGACAAGGCCCAAAAAAGTAGGAAATATTTACCTGTACAAAAGCGAACCTGAGAAAAGAATTGTGTAGCAATTTCCAGCGAAGAAAACTAGATCAACTCATTGTGGATGGATGGCACTGTGAGTGTGAATGATAAGATCAAGTTCATGTCTCAGATGGCAGATCTTAACACTGTGAGTGTGACTGATAAGAACAAGGTAATGTCTCAGATGGCAGATCTCTTAACAGGCAGCAGTGATGATGCCCGAGGTCATAAATAGACCTCATATGATATGGAGGAAGGAATGCTAAGTGCTGGATGTGCCTGGCATGCTACGCTGGATTGCATCGCTAACTTTTACACTAAAAACATTTTTGGATCACCTAGTTGTCCTAGTGCCAATTTTGCAAGCCGGTCAACACGAGGGTTGAATGACAAGATAAAAATGATACTCAGTGTCACTGTCAGTGGTATATACATACATATATATGTATATATACATACATATATATGTATATATATATATATATATATATATATATACCGTATACCGTTTGTATATACCGTATATATATATATTTATACAACAGGTAGTTCCGGCCGAGCAATTTGATTGGACAAGAGGGATCTTACGAGTGCCTATATTTAACGATAATGCACTGGCGCTTCACTGTGTGTAGGGTAGGCTATATCACTCCGCTTCACAGCTGCTCTAATCAACAAAACAAACACCAGCCACGTTACATTGAACGTCATTCAAAGCGTAACCTAGAGCGCAAAGATGGATTTTTTTCCTAACATAACTTTTGACTTAAACTATGAATGCTCGTCAGAAGAGGACGAGGGGGAGCAACATTCTTCTGCGGAAACCTCCAGGGGCCGGTTGCACCAACTGGTCTTAACTACGCCTGTTGCACCAACACGGCTTACGTCTGGTCTTAACTATGCTGGTCGTAGCAATGCGCGTCCATGTGAATTGCCAGGGAATGCACCCTGATTGGATGATGTTGCAAAAAATGTGCATCACCTGCTTGGAGCACTGTGCCACTACGCTCTCTCAGCCACTACTGTAAAACACCCTCCCTCCTCTCACCCTCCCTGGCTCCGGGGGAAAAATGGCAGCGATTGAGCCAGAAAGACAGTCTGAATGAAATTGAATGTAACGTTCCCAATTCTATGTATTACATTCTAAAAAATTAACAGCAACATTTTGGAAGGCTAAGCCACACAACTAGCTCGTTGTAATCTAACATCATGCTTCAAAAGATGGAGAACTGGCTGTGTTACGACGATGAGGGTAAGGACTCAAAACGGTCTCTGCTGATAAGACACGGAGATCTCTGGCAGGTGCTACGCCTCCTCCTGACGGCTGATTAGGCTACATTTTCTGCAAAGGGAAAGCTGGGGGGACTATTTTTGTTGGCGGAGGAATAAATACAGAAATCATCTATTTTCTCAGCTTTTTGTCATTTTTTTTTAATCAGCTTTGTTTAATAGAACTGTTGTATAAAAGCAATATCACACTCGAGGTCGTGCATTGTTGGCTAATATTGGCACTGCTGTGATTATCTACGGCACTCGGCCTGCGGCCTCGTGCCTGCGACCGAATCACAGCAGTGCCAATATTAGCCAACAATGCACTCCCTCTCGTGTGATATTGCTTAAATATATATATATATATATATATATATATATATATACACACACACACACACACACACACACACACACACACACACAACTTTTCTCCAAGTGTAGAGATACTTATATTGTAGAATGTAATTGCATACAGTCTGATTCTGTCTGAGCTTTTTTTTTTCAGATTTCCCGCCCATTTTCTCACCAATTACACTTGGCCACAATGGCCAGTCCCCCCCCCCCCCCCCCCCCCCCCGCTGCCCTGGTCACTGCTCCACCTTCTGCCCACCTGGGGAGAGCCGTAGACTAGCACCATGCTTCCTCCGACACATGTGCAATTGACAGCTGCTTCTTTTCACCTGATAGCGGGGAGCTTCACCGGCAGGACGTAGCATGTGGATCACGCTATTCCCACCAGTTCCCTTCCATCCCCCGAACAGGCACCCCGACCGACCAGAGGAGGCGCTACTGCAGCGACCAGGACACATAATCCGGCTTCCCATTTGTCATTTGAGGCCATTTCAAGGTAGTTTTTGTTTTGTTTTTGTTTTTCTTGTGGTGTTTACTACTATGTTTTTCCCACTAACAGTGTTCACTTGATACTTTCCTCTATGAAGAGGAAAATGAGAGGGAAATACTAATAAACAAACTGTTCTTCCTGTACATTTACTGTCATACTTTAGACTTGTGTAATCGACCTGAAGGGAGAAGTCTCTCTGATAGTCGTCAACAAAATGTTCTTGAAAAAGATTCTTGGCCTCACTTCATATCCTCCTACATGCACAGTGTACTTTTCTAATATTTACCTTTTTTGCTTGGACAGAGTTGGAATTTGGCAATATTCCCTTGCAATCTTTGAAAAATGATAGCAACAACGTTACAACAATGTTGATATTATGGTGTGTTGGTGCATTTATTTCTGTGGTGGCATACTTCTCATACTTCTCATAAATGCACAAAGGCGGACATTGACAGCAACACAGAGAGAGAGAGGGAGAGAGGGGGGAGAGAGACGGGACGCGAGGGAGAGAGAGAGAGAGAGAGAGAGAGGGTGGGGGGGAGACGGGGGAAGAGAGAGAGATAGAGAGAGAGAGAGGGAGAGACAGAGAGAGGGAGAGAGAGACAGAGGGAGAGAGATAAATAGAGGGGGGAGATGGAGCGAGAGAGAGAAAGAGAGAGAGAGAGAGAGAAAGAAAGAGAAAGAGAGAGATACCAGGAAATTATTACTGGATGATTGGTAATCACAAAGAGTAGTCTCTTGCTCAACCAACAGGGAAGTCGGGCACTGATGAATGGGGTTATGCATCACGCTAACAGCTAAATGTGACTTCACAAAATTACAATGTAGCCTACTGGCTTCCTCTGATCTTACCCTGGAATTAGGCATTCCTATTAGTTTATGTATCACCTTACAATTGAAAAACTCAAGAAACTCATAGAGACTCGTTACTCAGGAAGTCAAGCTTCTGTCCAGCACACAGTGGTGATTCTGTGTTAACAGGAATGACATGACTGATAAGCAATCAGTGGTGCCAGGAACCTTCCTGATTCTCTCAGATCGCCACCGGCTACTAGTGTCAGTAACATGAGCACATTGTCATTCTGATTCATATGAATCAGCCCTGCCCTATTATACTGTACAGTGGTTCTCAAACTTCTTCACGTCAAGGACCCCTAAACTGACACAAATTAGACCACGGACCCCCATTTGATACGATTTTGTACCAGGGTCACCCATCTCGGATAAGATTGCTTCTTTTAGACGTTTTATTACAGAAAGTCTATGCAACCCATGACCAAGATAGTCATCCATTCTGTCAGTGTGTTACTTTTGGATGGAATTATAGTGAGAATAAATTATCCCCTTTTTTGCTGGGGACTCCATGGAACCCCCTCAAGGACCCCTGGGGGTCCCCGGACCCCACTTTGAGAACCACAGTACAGTAGTTTCCATCTCAGAGCGACAACACTGTACAACTTCTCTTCTTTTTTTAATACTTTACCATGAAGTAGGATTATAATTAAGAAATATAAGGTTTAAGTTTTCCTCGGGTGCCCCCATACTCCATAATGGGAAAAGACATTTGATAAATAATATTATTTTCTCAGATGTTTTACACTCGATGTGTGTTCGGGGCTGTTCAGCTGTACAAACACTAAGCGGCGCCTTTGTAATTGCTGAGACCACAAATAATCTCGTAAAACTGGCAAAACACAGAGAGCTCTTTAAAAGAATCTCGCTGCTCTGTCAAATATTGCTAAACCAACGAGCTCCAAAATATTTTGTTGAATAACATTCTTTTGCTTTTAGCTCCACTTTTCAGGAGAGAATTCTGCCTTCCCCCGCTCACTTCCCCCCTATGCCCAGTGGGCTTACGGGAACCATGAGCTAGAGTCCATTTCTGAGTCAGTGTGGGAAAACCTAAACAGCTGCCTTTCCCGTTCCCCCTGAACAGAGCGCCTCAGACCACCACACTGCTGTGCAAGACCAACACAGCACACTGATGTGCAGGATCCAGGTCTCATATGTGCAAGATCCAGGTTTCATCTGTGCAAGATCCAGGTCTCATCTGTGCAAGATCCAGGTTTCATCCTCCAACACTGAACAGAGCGCTTGAGACCACCACACTGATGTGCAAGATCCAGGTCTCATATGTGCAAGATAGGTCTCATCCGCCTCAGACCACCACACTGCTGGTCTCACTCATCCTTAAAGGATGGCTTTAACATGGGAATATTTTTGTGAATGTACATGTGTTCACTTAATGCACCATACTTGGAAAGATAGATAAAGATATTAAATTACAGTAAGTAGAGCCTAGATACAAGCACATAAATATTAATAAGAAGACACAATGTGTTGTGGTTTTCTGCTGAGGTGATGTAGACCATTTAAATCACACTAGCCTCTTTATTCAGACAATCAATAGTTTAATGTACTCACTTTAATTTCAGTTACACACATTTACTTATAGTTTAGACTCGCACACACACACACACACACACACACACACACACACACACACACACACACACACACACACACACACACACACACACACACACCTCACTTCATGGCATCTGACCTACATTCTCCCAGTTGCATCTCGTTGCAGGGTCATTAGATAAGAACAGATCAGCTGTGCCAAAACGTCGTCTGCACTCCTGAATGTATGTCAAACAATGTCTATCTAAAATCTGATTATGTGGATTATAAATGTGTCTAACTTTCAGCTCATCGTTTGTGTCAGCTTTGTCACATCATCCGTGGTTGTACAATGTTTGTCCTCTTTGCAAAGATAAAAATACATGTATACAGAACAACTTCCAGACTCCTTGGCTCCTTGTTTTAACCATGTCTCTTCCTTATATTAACCATTTGGCCATTCATTTCCATTCTGCACCAGGTACTATAAACACAGTGGTGTAGTAGTGGGTATACTGTCAATTACAGCTTGGAGTGGGATAGGTTTCCACGCGGGGGTGGGGGTGGTGGCTTCCAGGGCATCCCCATCACATTTATGATTATTATTTCATATATTATTTTGTTATTATTCATCATTATTTTATTTACAAGAAGTTAACACAATTACAGAATATTATTCATTATTATTTCATTCACATGACGTTAGCACAATTAAAGAATGTAGAAGAGTGACTGTTTTGATCATAGTTTCACTGTTATCTCTCTACCCAGCATAAAAAACAGTCATGATGGATTCTGGACAAAATCACCATCCCCTGCAGTTATCTACCGGGTATTTGCTAAACAAACTCTCTGGAGTGAAAGTTCTGTCACAGCTATATTGTTCCGTATCCTTGCACATTTTTAAGTGGGTATACTCCAATCCTGGAGCTGGGTATACTGCATAATACCTGTGTATCATGTAGAGACTAGACTCCACCACTGTATAAACCTACTAAGTAAAAGACAAACACGCGGACTCACACACACACACACACACGCACGCACGCACGCACGCACGCACGCACACACACACACACACACACACACACACACACACACACACACACACACACACACACACACACACACACACACACACACACACAGAGAGAGAGAGAAAGAGAGCGAAGTGCTTTGTGCCAAGCTTCACACCCTGTGCCTCAGATGTTAGTCTAGAGGTCCGCGGGGCACTACACCAACAGAGGATGGTACAGGAAGCAGATCCAGCTCATTTGGATTGTCAGCAGGCTCGAGGGTCGACCTCTGCTGGATGCTGGTCAAAGGTCCCATTAGTCGTAAAACAGGATTTCCTTGTCTCTGTGACTATAAAGGCCTTGGGCGTGTTTTATAAACATCATGGAAGTCTCAAAGCACATAGTCTCCATAGATACAAATGACTCCAAACGAGCTGTTTTGACTTCCGTGACTTTGTGACATCACAAAGTGACTTTAATTTAATTTGCCCGCTTACAGTGCCCTGCCAACTAAATACGGACGAGCAAACCTTGTTGTCTGTAGCATAGCTGTGCAGTATGGATCAAACCTTGTTGTCTGTAGCATAGCTGTGCAGTATGGATCAAACCTTGTTGTCTGTAGCATAGCTGTGCAGTATGGATCAAACCTTGTTGTCTGTAGCATAGCTGTGCAGTATGGATCATGGGCAGTTAGCCAGCCGCTTCTTTTCACCTGACAGGGGAAGCTTCACCGGTAGGACATAGCATGTGGGAGGATCACGCTATTCCAACCAGTTCCCCTTCCTCCAAACAGGCGCCCCTAACGACCAGAGGCACCACATCAGCAACCAGGATATTGCATGTTTTGGTGTGGGGTTCCTATATGAGGGAAACCCCCAGGGGGCACGGGGAGAACATGCAAACTCCACACAGAGGGGCCCTTTTGACAACCCCACCCGGGCGGTGGGCACTTGAGGACATGCGGACGGGCACGCATTCCTTCAGTGCTCACAGCGTCCCAGGTGGGAATCGAACCCAGGACCTTCTAGCTGTGAGGCGACAGCGCTTACCACTGCACCACCATGCCCCCCCCCCCCCGCATGAGACATGTTTTAAACAGCTAAATATAGCTAGTATAAAGTGGGATAAGTTGTTTTTGACCCCCCTCCCCTCCCCCCCCAGTGTTGATGTCTAGCAGCAGGTCTCCTCTCATTCGTCCATGCAGCCCTGTGCCCTTAAACATTAAACATTTAAAAGGTCTCTGCCTCCGCCTCCATCACAGAAGGCTCTAGCTGGGAAATGACAGTGCTGCAGAGGGTAATTGTTTATCCAAATCAAAGTATTTAGAATTCCCAGTCCGTATGCTGTAATGATGCCTGTGGTTTCTACGGCGCTAAGACACTGTGCTGTGTGGGAGTTTGGAGGGGAGGGGGGAGCGGGGGGGGGGGGGGGGGGGGTCCTCATTAGGACGTCCGACGTGAGGACGTGGCTCACAGTGATGACACAATGGATTTTCTGGAAACAACTGATAGGGTTATCCTAGTGCTCCCCTTCCCCCATCTGATTCACACAACACCTGACTCAACCTCTGTGGACACAGCTGGCCCATTTACCAGAGAGGCCTCCAGGCTGTGTGCCGTCAATCCCCATCAATCCCCGTCCCCAGCCCAGGTTTGGTCAAACTAGGACCAAAACACACACACACACACACACACACTCACGCTGTCCCTGTTGATGGGATATGGCGCTAGCTGTTGTTTTCTGCTGTTCAGTCCCACCTCGGCTTCTCACTAATTACCGCTCGGGTTTTTATACATCCTAAAGGCCGATGAGTAAACCAAGGCAAGGTCTGACACGCAGGCTTAGCCTGGAGTTAATCTGCACTAACCACCTGAGGCGCACGGCCGTCATAGCTGAGTCAGCAGGGAAGGGAGATGTGGATAGCATGAGCACTCCATCAGTCACATGCATTTAGACAAAGATTAACTTTTATTGTATTTTTTTATTTTATTTTGGAAGAGACACCTTCTTCATTTTATAACTGTTTTGTTTTGTTTTTAACTTAGGGTAATAAAATGTTAGCAACTTTGAAATGCCCATAAAATATGATCATAACCATTGCATGGGCACCTGCAGGTATATATATATATATATTGAAAAGAATCCACAGCAATGGGAAGTACAGTAATATACTGGCTTTGGCCACCAGCTGTTGCTTATGAAAAAAAAAAATCAATATGTCCTATTTGTGAAGCAAAAATACTGGCGCCCTCTATAGGGAACTGAGCTGCTATTATACTGTAAGCACTCCTGTGAAAGGCATACACTGACAGTCTCAACAATTAAGACAATACCTCACAGTTAATGGTAAAGTTGAAAGTTGATAATAAGAAAGAAATATTTCACCAGGGTGATTTTTCTCCATCTGTAACTGATTCTAAAACTGTACTCTATCCTGATGAAAGCTCATTCAAAGGGCTTATTATAATGTGATTATTATTAAATGCATCTTTATATCACTATGGAGATCACAAGACTACTATTAAGGAAGACCTGCTGCTTGCTTGGAACTCTCTCCATAACTTCATTTTGGAGCAGGGGGAGGGGACTTCTCATACCAGGAATCCTAAAAAAAAAACAGAAGAAGAAAAAAAGGTTCCTGTCAATCTGCCAAGAGAGGCCTTTTTTACTGGAAGGAGGGAGGAGCCATCTGCTGCCTGCAGACACTTATGAGCGCTACTCGGTAGCAGCCAACCACTCCACTAACAAGCAACAGACAGAGCAGGCGGCACAAGTCTCCCGTGCTTAGCCGAGGATACCTTCAAATACATCTGTTTCATCCCGACAGACAGACGCGGGGCAGCTGGGAACTAGCCTTGCATTCACCAGCGACTCAAAAACACTTGGATATAATTTTTGGAAAGTTGCAAGTTTGGAGAACCAGTGAAGGTGAGGATCGCTTTTTATGTCACATTCTTATTTAAATGTAATTAATTTTACTTTATTTATTATTTTTTAATAGTCTTCTTTCACGTTTATTTTTATTTAATCCCCCCCCCCCTAAAGTAGTGAGTTTGTTCAGTGGAACCGAACCGGTGATATTATGTAGGCTACATTGCGCAATCGGGATTACGTTGTCTTTACTGGAACTGACCGTGGTGCCTGATTCCCGAGGGCTGATTAAAAAAAAAGTTTCCAAGTTTCCCCAACATTGCTTAATATGTAGCCTAACTATTTTACTGAGCTTTGATCTCTGGATGAGTTCAAACAGAATAGAAAAAGAAAGAGGGGGGAGGGCAGATAAAACGATATTAACAGTAAACCCACTCTATTGTGTTGCCAGCATATAGATGCCAGCAGATTGCCAGTAAGGGAATTGTTTGTGGCAGGAGTCGCTCCAGTTGGGTCATATCTTGTTTCTAGAGGACAAAAAGAGACAACAAAACAGTCTGGGGTTCAGGGGGAAATTATATAACCCGAGCGCTTTTTGAGAAACATGATGCACTTCCACATTTGGAATAACTAAAGCACAATCTTTCCCCGAGAGCCGCCTGCTGGGTCGAACAGGATCACGTTACCGCTCAGCCTATCACTATAAATAAATTCGGTCTGGACTATCGTATCGATGTGTGATTAAATCATGGACACAATGAACCAGTCTTTCCGATGGCTATTACAGTATTTTTGATCGGTGCTATAAAGTTTAAATCCTATGTTCAGCTGTTCTAACTCACTTCTCTCTCATCTCCTCAGGTGTTTCCACGTCCAGACGCACCGACAGCTGACCTAGAAACAGCTGTCCTCGTCTCGCTGCCTGCACCCTCCCGGGAGCCCGTGAACCTCTGGTTGACCCCACCACCTCCTCCTCTTCTCTCGTCTGTGTGGTGCTCAGCGCTCACCAGGCAGCCTAGAGTGCGGGCACAGCGCCATGGTAACCCACAGCAAGTTTGACTCCGCGATGAGCAGCAGCCCCTTCGACGCCAGCATGCGGCTGTCTCACCGTTACTTGACCTTCACCAAGTCGCAGTACCAGATGGTGCTCGCCACGGCCCACAAGCTCCAGGAGAGCGGCTTCTACTGGGGGCCCATCAACGGCAAAGAGGCCAACGCCATGCTGGCGTCCGAGTCCACCGGCACCTTCCTCGTCCGCGACAGCTCCGACAACCGCCACCTGTTCACGCTCAGCGTCAAGACGGCGTCGGGCACCAAGAACCTGCGCATCCAGTGCGACTCGGGCTCCTTCTTTCTGCAAACGGAGCCCAAGCACATCCAGTCGGTGCCGCGCTTTGACTGTGTCCTCAAGCTGGTGCATTACTACATGCCCCAGAGCAAGGTGGTCGCCCAGTCGCTGGGCAACACGACGCGCGGCGGGAACAGCTACTACATCTACTCGGGAGGGGAGAAGATCCCTCTGGAGCTCATAAAGCCACTCTCCTCCAGCCTGTCCTCCCTGCAGCACCTGTGCAGGAAGACGGTGAACGGACACCTGGACATATCGACCAAGAGCAGGGACCAGCTCCCGCGTCCTCTCAAGGAGTTCCTCCAGGAGTACGATGCTCCTATCTAAGAGGCTCGGGGAACGGCCCCGACGCTCTCGAAGTGGGCAGTGAATTAACAGTGTAATGAAGAAAGGTCCTAGAAGGTGCAACGACCATCTGCCAGCTGCGTCTTGTGTTGATGGAGTAACTTGGAGCAGGACAAGCTGGCAGAGTCACAGAGGAGGCTTGATCTGTGTGTCAAGCGGAAGCCCAGGACTGAGCTCGCCCGAAGGAGCCGTTTTGAAGCGACGAGGCTGTGAGAGAGTCCTCCTCACAGAGAACTGGGTATCGATCTCTCGCCGAGAGAGAGGGCCAACAGACAGAGCACGCTGCTATAGATCGGTGTGAAAGAGAGACCCGACAGCGCCACCATCCTCCTAAAGCCTCACTGTGTGACATAGAGAACTTACTGAAGACGTACAGTAAGTGAGGCCGTCTAGACTCTGATGACGCACGAGTCCCCCCCACCTCCACCTCCACCTCCACCTCCACTGCTGCTAACCATGGTGCTGCTGTGGGACTGTCAAGCACACACACGTCAGCCTCAGAACATTATTCCTCCAGTAAAGCGGCTGGCCCGGCTTGTATGACTGGACCGGCTTTTGATGACCTTGGATGAAAGTCATAGACACACCATCGACCCCCGATCCTGGATGTATTAGACACGTCGGTCCCTCTTCTGAGATTTCCGACCAGGCGTACGCCGGAAACTCACCGACGAAGGGAATCCAGATTTCAAATGAGTGGACATTGTTGGCCTTGTAGTTGTGTGTGTAATGCCTATTTGCACCCACCGTGAGAGGAAAGGGCTGAAGTTTTTGTCTTAACGTTACTGAAGAAGAGCATAAATACCAAATAGGGACCCTTTTAGACAAGGAAATGTGGAGAGGAGCTGTGTTTGTGATAGTTTGTTCATTTGAAGGGTTTTTATGCCAAAATTGCCTGAACTAGACAATACTTTGTTGGTAGAAAAACATGACTGAATTCAACAGGATCTTACTTGAGAGAACAACGTCACTGCTTCAAAGTTATAGATCTAAACAGAATAGATCCCGACACATCGTAAGAGTCACTTTTGGTATGCCTTCAGTACTGAGAAAATATACCCATTATACATGTGGTAGTGTTTGTGTCACAGGCAGGATACTCATTGCTTGCAACTGAATGTATTAAATAT
>NC_139644.1:15960406-15977906 GCF_964638095.1 Poromitra crassiceps
ACATTTGACAACCACTGGTTTAGAGTATGTGTAACATTTTAACAGCTTATTAGTTGACGTTCAACAATTCAACTGTTTAACAGGTGTTCAACAGATTGTCTACAATTACATACACTGTGTTACACTAGGTGCAGGTGTGTGGAACGGGAAGCAAGGGGAATCGGTTTGTTGAATCTCAACTAATAAGCTGTTAAAACAACATCTACAGACAAAGTCAAACAGTTGAATTGTTGAACGTCAACTATTGTCAACTAATAAGCTGTTGAAATGGTACAAAATACTCTGTAGACTGTCTGTACAGTAGGCAGACTATTCAAATAAAGTGTAGGATTATAGCATGCAAAACTCCCTAGAGAGAAACAACACACTTTTTCATACCAGTGTTGTAATTCAAATAGAAATATCTGCTTTGTGAACGGTCATTTCACTAAATTTAGATAATAATGTATCTGAATACAACATTTTCTTACTGTAACATGAAAGATACAGTATGTTTCAGGAACTAATTGTTATTTACAGTACTGTCTTGGCCAAGCAGGGCAGGAGATGGTTCTTATGAACTGCGAGGGGGAAGTTACTTACGCTGTGTCATTCTGATTGCTTTTGATAGTGAGATGGTTGAAGAAAAATGACGCCATTGCTCAGAAGGTTGTTTATTTTAAGTCTTGCTTCCTCCTTGGCGTAGCTACAAGTAGGACATGTGGGATTTTTCTTTAGAGGCTCCAATATCTCTGACCTGATGTCACACAGATGGCAGACACACACTGCAGATAAGATATCCTCATTCACACTAAAACACAACTGATGAAAGGCGAGTGATGTCTGCTGCAGGTTGTTATTGCTTGATTTTAAATTCCGTTAGGCCTACGTACACTGGGATCTGCATCTACTCCATGAACAAAACACCCCAAACCTTGGCATTAGCTACCAAAAGAAAGACTTTCAACAAACCTGTAAGCACCATCTGGTAGGCGGTATACCGTACACCAAAACAACCAGACATAAGAACAGTTTCTTCCCACAGTCCATCACTCTGATGAGCACTTAAACCAGTCACCTGATCACTTCATTCAAATCACTTTACCTTGAATCACTTTACCTGTTGCACCTACCTCATGCACATAATCCCCCCGACACACACGCGCACACACACGCACGCACGCACGCACGCACGCACGCACGCACGCACGCACGCGCACACACGCACGCGCACACACACACACACACACACACACACACACACACACACACACACACACACACACACACACACACACACACACACACACTCTAAGGTGAAATGTGTTAACTGCAATAACTGTGTAATAACTGTCTAAAAGCTGTGTCTCAATAATTCAATAACTGTGCAATTACTGTCTCAAAGCTTTGATTATATACATTAGATTGATAAACAACTGTGAATATCTGACTTATAGCCTTGTTTACAATCTTTATACTTAGACTGCACATAGGCATACAATTATTTAAAATTTTGTTCTTATATACATATTTATAGTGGTCACGCTACATGACACTTATTGTATAATAATGTAAATAGCAGTTAACTTGCTTTATGTACCTTTGGTCGCTGCCCTTTTCTTTTTCCTGTGTAAGTACATTGAGAGCAATGTATACCGGAGTCAAATTCCTTTTATGTCTGCTACTTGGCCAATGAAGTTGATTCTGATGATACGTTGCAGATTGCAGATTTGATTCACCTTTGCCTGGGAGGGGGGGTGCCTCTTCATAAAGCACCAGTTATATTTTCATGTCATTCGATATACAAAACAGTTATTACAAACACTAATGGGTCACTAATGTTATCTGGGTCCAGACCTTCCAATCCACTAACTCTCCACAGACTTGAGTGTAGCGAGTTGACAATTCAATCTGATATCAGGCAATATCTATCTATTATATTATATCTAGCTTATATATATATATATATATATATATATATATATATATATATATATATATATATATATATATATATATATATATATATATATATATAAAGCTGACACAAATGCTGAGCTGAAAGTGAAAGTGAGCTGAAAGTGAAAACATTTATAATCCACATAATCAGATTTTAGATAGACGTTGTTTGACGTACATTCAGGAGTGCAGACGATGTTTTGGCACAGTTGTCTGTTCTTATCTAATGACGCTGCAATGTGCTACACAAATGATGGAGGCAGCGGGCGAGATGCAGATACAACTGGGAGAATGTAGGTCAGATGCCATGAAGTGAGGTGTGTGTGTGTGTGTGTGTGTGTATGTGTGTGTGTGTGTGTGTGTATATATATATATATGTGTGTGTGTGTGTGTGTGTGTGTGTGTGTGTGTGTGTGTGTGTGTGTGTGTGTGTGTGTGTGTGTGTGTGTGTGTGTGTGTGTGTGTGTATATATATAAATATAAAATATCTGTCAGCTATTCAGTGATGTATTTGATGGCTTTTGTGAGCCATCTGTAGGCAAAGTTTAATCAACATGATTTTGAGTTGAGTTCATTTTGTCTTAGAAGTCTGAGGTCAGGCCAGAGCAATGTAGGTTTTTGGGTTTGCGTTGGCAGTTTGGTGAAAATGGAGTATCATTTCAGGAAATGTGTGTAAGCAGTTATGAAAAACTGTAAACAAAAGGTTTGGGTTTGGATTAGGATGAAAACAGGGATAGGTGTGGTCTTTTCCTCCTTTACTGTAATTACACAGTGCATCTTGGAGAGGAGGGGAAGAGAGGGGAGGAGAGAGGAGAGGACAGGAGAGGAGACGACAGGAGGAGAGGAGAGGAGGGAGAGTGGAGGAGAGGAGGGGAGAGGGGAGGAGAGAGGGGAGGAGAGGAGGAGAGAGGATAGGAGGAGAGGAGGGGAGATGAGAGGGGACAGGAGGAGAGGATGGGAGGAGAGGAGGGGAGAGGGGATGAGAGGACAGGAGGAGAGAGGGGAGGAGAGGAGGGGGGAGGATAGGAGGAGAGGAGGGGAGATGAGAGGGGACAGGAGGAGAGGATGGGAGGAGAGGAGGGGAGAGGGGATGAGAGGACAGGAGGAGAGAGGGGAGGAGAGGAGGGGGGAGGATAGGAGGAGAGGAGCAGAGAGGAGGAGAGGAGAGGAGGGAGAGGGCAGGAGAGGAGGGGAGGATAGGAGGAGGGAGAGGGGGAGAGGAGGAGAGAAGAGGAGGGGAGAGGGGAGGAGAGGAGAGGAGAGGAGGAGAGAGGAGGGGAGAGGATAGGAGGAGAGGAGGGGAGAGGAGAGGGGAGGAGATGAGGGGAGAGAAGAGGAGAGGAGGGGAGAGGAGAGGAGAGCTCATGAAGAGATGTAGGAAACAGTTCAGTGATCTTAGGTGAAGAGACAAACAGAAGTTGGTGGCAAAGCACAGGGGCAGTGTGGCTACAGGAGGGGAGGGGCCATCATCCAGCAGCCAGTCTGACATCTACAGAGGGTGCGGCCGCTTCCACAATCCCCACTCTGTGCGTCATGGCGCATTCTGACAAGTGGCAAGTCATCATCACGACAGCAATGTCAAACATGACCTCTGCTGTGAGGGACTCACAGGGTTACCAAAATAATCTCATGGGAAATTACTAACAGCTTTAAAAAGTGAAAAGTTGTTCGGCTAATGTCTACTGATTCTGCCAACTTTCTGTATTATCATTGGATATTTATGATCCAATGATTGAATGAATGAATGAATGAATCCAACGAATGAAACAATTAACAACTTGTTAGACCACATAAGGAAATCCAGCCAAATTCCACAAAGTAGATAAAATCACTTTGTTTGATATGATAATATCAATATCATTATTCTTTGTTCAATGTCAAATTACTGTAGCTTCTTAAGTGATGTCTCAGACTAATTTCAATAATGAAGACTACCTCCCAGCCAAGTCAACACCCAGCTCATCATTGCTAAGCACGCCCCCTTTCATTCATGCCTCTCCATTCACAGTCACCCACGCTTTCCCTCTCTGACAATAGCCAATCAGTTCAAACCATTCCTTTCCCTGGCTTTTCCGCTGAGCCAATCACCTAAGCAGTTGAGTGCATACTTTGTTGTTACGCCTCACTTGTGTTGTCGCCGCACATTTGCTGTGATCGCCATTGAAGCAGTTGTTCGCCCCACCTCCTCCCCTGACCACCACCAACGGCATGACTCTTGAAGAATTCCCTATGGGGGGATTCTCTATCCTATACATCGCTGACGCCCTCCTCTCTCATCTCAGGAGGAGCGTCATCATATCATGCAGTCATACGCCAAAACCTAATTTGTTCATTGTATTGTTAAAGTTTATTTGAACCTCCTTACTAGTCGATCATTATTGAAATATATTAATTGCATACAGTTGTAGCCTATTCACAAGCACATGGGACAACTTGCATACAGTATTTTACCCATTTCACAATATTACAAAATGACTGGTGCAGTGTGGAATGTACAATTACTAACTATCCAGCATACCACCTTATTCACTATTTAGAACAGTGGAGGAAGTACTGTATCTCGGACATCTTGTACTTGCAGAGTTGCATGTCACACACAGTACTGTACAAGGTTTCACAAAGGCCTTGATAGCACCGTCTGCGTCAGCATGCCCAAGCATGTCGGTGTGACCAGCTGAAGTCATTTCGCCTCCCTGCCTCTTAGCGCTGAGAGGGGCGCTGGGGGCGCGGCTGTCTGTATATACGCTGACCGGGGCGCTGGGGGCGCTCCAACGCGTGGTGGGGAAACAGCTCATTCCTGCTTGGCTTTCCAGTCGCTCAGTCTGTTTACAATTCCACAACTGCTGGTTGCCATGGAGCGTCAGTCAATGAGCTCCAGATGCCAGATGTCAGAGCCAACCAGGGAGAAGGGAGTGAGTCATCACGGGCCGCAAGTCCCGCCCTCCCAGACTGCTCTACGGGCACGCTCCTCCTGTTCCTCCTCCGGGCCTTCACATTTACTGTTAATACTCCACTCCCCATTCTGAGGTCCGCTGCCTGGCCACGGTACTGTAAATCCACACACACACTCATCTTCACAGTTTGCTTATGATAAACTCCCATAGTTACTTGGGCAGCAGTCTTTGAAGACTGTTATTCTTTCCTTCAGGGGGGCTTTCCAGGCAGAGGGAGTATAAAACCACATGAGGCAGGACTACAGGCACAATGCAATAGTTAGACCTTGAGTAGGAGCCATTACCACAGGAGGGATTGTGCACGAATTCGACTTTTGGCAGTAAGGTCTGTGTCCTCGAAACGACCTCGGCTATCTCACTCTTATCGCATCACGATAAGCTTTAGGAAGCATTGTGCACAGGACACATACTGTACGTTCAGAACGGGGGAGGGGAGAAAAAGAAGAACCCTCTTCCTTCCACTAATAGTTTGTGCTCTATATTTGTACGTTTCTACCCATGTGCCTCATGCTACTCTACATTCAGCTTATAGGTTCCATCAGTGACTATATGGTTACTGCTGGACGGTGCTGGTAGTTTCAGTCACTATGTTATGTTCACCACTATGAGTGCTGCGGTGCATAGACTTATACATAACATCACCACTATGAGCGCTGTGGTGCATAGACCTATACATAACATATTTTGCACAGCAGATTATATTGTAATACAGTGGCAGGAACTCTTGCCGCTCGCAGCCGGCTGCCATACCGAAGAACTCAACTTTGTTACACAATAAGGGACATTTCTTTAGAGAAACTAAGGACATCTATATCGTTTATTAAGAGGTTGAATTGGTTTAAGTTAAGTCTAAGTAGTTAAGGAAAGTTAAGTAAAGTTATGTTTTATCGCGTAGTGTAGCGGTAGATTCCCTGCCTACCAACACGAAGGTCGCAGGTTCGCGCCCCCATGTTACCTCCGGCTTGGTCGGGCGTCCATACAGGCAGGATTGGCTGTGTCTGCGGGTGAGAAGCCGGATTAGGGGGTATGTGTCCTGGTCGGCTACACTAGCGCCTCCTCTGGTCGTTCGGGGGCCCCTGTTCGGGGCAGAAGGGAACTGGTGGGAATAGTGTCATCCTCCCACGTGCTAGGTCCTGCTGGTGAAGCTCCCTGCTGTCAGGTGAAAAGAAGTGGCTGGCAACTGCACATGTGTCGGAGGAAGCATGGTGCTAGTCTTCGGCTCTCCCCAGATCAGCAGAGGGTGGAGCAGCAACCGGGGCGGCAGGGGCGAAATTGGCCTAGCACAATTGGGGAGAAAATGGGGGGGGAATTCTGAAAAATAATAATAATCATAATTTAAAAATAAAAGTTATGTTTGATCTTTGTTTAATGTGCCAGGAGTGTGGGTGGGCCCTGTGAGGTGGCTGCATCTGTAAAGCAGCTTGAACTGCTTCAAACTAAATCATTTCCCCACACTTCTGTTGTACTGACTGCTTAATAGTGGTAGTGAAGCTGTGGGTCGAGGCTGGCATCATGTCAAGATACTATGAATCACATCATGTCAGTCTGATTGTACTATCATTGTAGTGTGAAAAACTACCTACAGTTTAACTGGAAACCAACATTGCAGGTGCACTCAGGCCGCTGTGATATATTCAGATTTCCATGATACTTGGAGCTCATTGCTTGTTATACAGAACTTACTGGGTAAGAGCAGATCATAGGCTTAATATGGAAATGCTAACTTTGAGTCACGCTACAACAGACTGTGTGTTTGTGGTTCTGCAAGCCACCCACACAGTGAGCTGCGTGGGTGGCGTGCCACAAGCATGCCACAGGTGAAGAAGTCAGATTCAAACCGATTGAACTTCTACAACCGACCCGTGCGTCATATTTGTGCACGCAAGATCAATTTACTGGGTTTCGAAATGTAGACGGCATCTTTAGCTGCGACCTGCAGCTAAGTCACTCTGTCACTTGGTTGGTCGTTCTACAAAAAGTTCACCACGCTTTAGCGGACACAGTTTTCGCCTATAGGAGGCTGAAATTTGGCATGGAGGTCACGTGTGTGTGTGCGCGCGCGTGTGTGTGTGTGTGTGTGTGTGTGTGTGTGTGTGTGTGTGTGTGTGTGTGTGTGTGAGAGAAGGTGTGTGTTTGTGTTCAAGCCAATTGGCAAAAAGGGGGCAGTGGGGGGGTGGGGTGGGGGGGGGGGGGGGGGGGGGGCGGCAAATTTCAAAGTGCATGATGGTAAAGGCAGAAGGCTGAAATTTGGCATGTAGGTCAAGTGTGTGCGTAAGTGTGTGTGTGTGTGTGTGTGTGTGTGTGTGTGAGAGAGAGAGAGAGAGAGAGTGTGTGTGTGTGTGTGTGTGTGTGTGTGTGAAGGTGTGGGTTCATGCCAATTAGCTAAAAGGGGGGCAGTAGGGGGAAAATTCTGAAATGCAGGGTGGCAGAGGCAGAGTATAGGGTGGGCCGCCCCCTACCATATCCTGCATTTCAGAAATTCACATTTGTGGTCGCAGCTATTCCAAATGCACTGTGCAAACTCAGCCTTCGATAGAACAACTTTCAACATGGGAAAACGTTGGCCATCTGCATACATTGACCAAACAAAGGAAATAGAACAATAGAAGTAGAGTTAGATTAGCCTATAAGCTTGTGAGCTATAGATGGAATCTGTCAAGCATGCATTCTTGGCAAGGAGCGTGTGTTGCTGTGCACCATGCTAACTACAGTGTGTTGCTGTGCACCATGCTAACTACAGTGTGACTCATTTCCTATTCAGAGTGTTTGAAGGGCTGGAAAACATGCTTCAGTCTTATTCGCTACACTGGCCTATAAGAGATGAGCAGAAATATCATTATGCTGCTAATGATATTTGTCTCTGAGCATGTGAGGTTGGGTGTGCTTTCCAAAACACAACAAATGCTAGTTGACGTTAAGGTGTGGTCCACTCCTTTACATAACCATACCATGTCCACCCTGGACTTTAAGGTGTGGTCCACTCCTTTACACAACCAGCATACCATGTCCATCCTGGAAAAACAATTATAGAAAATTTGGGGCGTTTTTCCTTTTCCTTGAACTGAAGGTTGACATGGTCAATATTGTGTGTGTCATGGTGAGCCTGCAAATGAAGGCCTTTGAAATGCATATATAATGAGAAATATGCATTGCCATCAGTGAGAAAACAATCTGAAAACATGACATTTTCAACTGACAAGAGCAGAATGTAACCCTTTTGTGTAACACTTTGTTTTGGACAGTCCGCCTGCAGAGTCTTTGTTACATTTCCACAGCTTATTGGTTGACATTCAACAATTCCACTGTTGAACAGATGCTTAACACATTTTCAATCATGAGAGACTAGTAAGAAGGTTCAATCATCTTTAATGAAACAAATAGACAAATTAGGGTTGGCGTATGACGTGCTATCAAGGCCTTTGTGAAACCTTGTACAGGCAGTACTGTGCGTCTGTGACATGCAACTCTGCAAGTACAAGATGTCCTAGCTACTTCCTCCACTGTTCTAAATAGTGAATAAGGTGGTATGCTGGATAGTTAGTAATTGATCAATGTGCTGTACATTCCACACTGCACCAGTCATTTTGTAATACTGTGAAATGGGTAAAATACTGTATGCAAGTTGTCCCATGTGCTTGTGAATAGGCTACACCTGTATGCAATTAATATATTTCAATAATGATCGACTAGTAAGAAGGTTCAAATAAAATTAACGATACAATGACCAAATTAGGTTTGGCGTATGACTCTGTGATATGATGACGCTCCTCCTGAGATGAGAGAGGAGGGCGTCAGAGATGTATAGGATAGAGAATCCCCCCATAGGGAATTCTTCAGGAGTCATGACGTGGTGGTCAGGGGAGGAGGTGGGGCGAAACAACTGCTTCAGCGATGAAGTTAAAAACATGGCAATGTTTTTAACTTTCTGTAAATGATAGCCAACTAAGAATAAAGGCTTTTTAATATACTACCTTCTCGAGTGCCTCAGATCTCTTCAATAAATGCTGGACCTGAATCCCCAAACTGAAGAGCACCAGAAGGATACTTTTCCACACCCAAGTAGCACTCCATGCAATCTGCTTTCTCTATCAAGTGTTACCTGCTTTTGTTGTCAAAATATTCAGTGTTGATGATGGTGGTCATGAGATTGGAAGGATTCCAGACCTGTTGTACGTCTTCCTTAAATAACCTCTATGTGTTATATCAGGTACGACTATTGGTCAGTGTGTGTGTGTGTGTGTGTGTGTGTGTGTGTGTGTGTGTGTGTGTGTGTGTGTGTGTGTGTGTACACGCGCGTGTGTGAGCATGTCATTATGTCATTAGGTCTTTTCTTGGAACAGGGTGTGTGTCCCTGTTGTGTTGATCTGGAATGTGATCTGGGTTGTACAGTGACGTGAGAAGTAAACATAGCATTTTCATGCCACCGTTTCCCCATTCATTATGCTGCGCTGATTGTCATCGTCATGGAAACCAAATAATTCAGTGTGTCTGTAGTAGGCCTAGGTGAACTCCTCTCAGCTGCTGTATGCAAAGTAGGCACTGTGCGTACAGTAAGCTATTGCGCAAAGGGGTCCATCGACCCACGCAGTGAAACCTTACAACACACGCTCGTATGAGGAAGGAGACAAGTGCAGCTTACGCACTCGTACTTTTGGAAAAATCCAACGAGCAAATGACACATTCTTATTAAATAACACAAAAATACAGAAGCTTCCTTGTTCTTGTGAAACCATGTTCTGATCAAACCAGCTAAGCACAATTCCCCCTTCTTCTTACTTCCATCAAAATCCCTGGAACTGATATTCAAAAAAGAAAACTGGTCATATCGGTTCCAGGGATTTCCCTCAAAGTTCTGGGTCAGCGAGAGGAGGCAGGTACATTCATCTAGCAGGGAAACACTGCACGTCTTGTGCTGTCGCCGCCTACGAGGCCACCACCCACCACCCACCCAAGAGAATCTACCCCGAAACACCGTGGCAGCTGCCTCCTGTGTGGTGTCTGGTAACAAACAGAAAGTAACAGCTGACATGCTCACACTCACACAAGGGGAGGTGCTGTTTAGTTCCTCTGAAATTTCCTCTGAGCCTGAGGTCGTTTGCACATTTTGACCTTTTTATAGACGCCATTTTGGTTCGGCGCCTTTGATGTGCAGGAACCCTAAGATCAAGAGATATAGTGAATGCACTGCAATGCGTGCTCTGTGACTTGGAAGGCAATCGGATGCAATATGCTGATTACACTGAGCTATAGGCTATTGTGAAAGCTGTTTGCAGGGACATGGGCTGCAAATGAGCTATGGCTAGAAGTCCTATACAGTATACACTGCATCGGTTACATTGTATTTAAATGTGGCAATGCTTATGTATTGTCCCTGTCAAATAAATGAATACAAAATAAGTTTTGAAATTTCAAACACATGCACTGTCAACATGTGCTTTTTGGGGGGTCAATTATTACCCCAATTGAATAAAAGCAACATTGACAAAACTTATTATAATCTGCAGTTTTCTTCTTTGTCTAACTAAATTGAACGGTATTTTAGAGAGAGAGAGAGAGAGAGAGAGAGAGAGAGAGAGAGAGAGAGAGAGAGAGAGAGAGAGAGACAGTCGAGTGAAATTCAGCTGAAGACCTCAGGCAGAAAATAGAACTGTTCTCGGGAAGTCAGACTACTTTGAAATTCTTGGCACATTTTCTAATCCCTGCTGTAAACAATGGAAGGCGCTTCAGATGCTAATTTTAAAGTCACATCTGTGAGTCTTATGAGCGCTGATGAAGCGTGGCTTTGAGGAGAAACAGAATAATTCATCTCACATTGAATGAACCTGTCTCTCACTTACTTATTCATGCGATATATTTTTATTTGGGGTCTTATCAGGTGACTCATACTTGCCTAACTATTCCATGTAAGGGGAACTTTAAACAGCAATTACTAACACAAGTCTAGTTGATTAATACCATTATAGTGATCACGGTATAGTGTAGGCCTATATAGTATAAAACCACTTGAAAACCACTGCTAAAACCATTTAAATCTCATTCTTCATGCTGAGAGAGAAAAAACAACAACTATTTCACATTTTCATGACCATGAAAAATGTAAATCAGATGGAGGTGAAAACAAGAGCTCGTGAAATTAAACATAATCACATGCCAAGGACCGGTCAAGTGTTGTTCCCGCTGTTCCCCGTACTCTTGATTTAATGAGTGAGGCTTTGACCTATAAACTCAGCTGAGGCGACTCTGCAGGCAGTGCTGTTTCCATCCAGCCTCCCTCAGGTTTGTTGTTGTGTAAATGGAGGCAGGAGACTAGTGGGGGCTGCGGTGCAATGTGTCCAAAACACAGTCCTTCTAACAGCCTGATATCAGAGTGAATTCTCTCAACTCGCTGCACTCCATCTCCTTCTTCAGACTGAAGCAGCCAAATTGGAGTGGGTGGATTGGAAGGTCTGCAGAACAGAACAGGCAAGTGTCCTTCAGTCATCTGCAAAAGAAACACTCTGTGGATCACGTGTGGAGCCAGCTGCACCAGCTTTACTGGAAGCCCTCTGCTCGTTTGACAGACAGCTGAGTTATTCAATACATCAAGCCCTTCACTGATCTGTGTGTGTGTGTGTGTGTGTTCCCCTGTGTGTGTGTGTGTGTGTGTGTGTGTGTGTGTGTGTGTGTGTTCCCCTGTGTGTGTGTGTGTGTGTGTGTGTGTGTGTGCGTGCGTGCGTGCGTGCATACAAGGTCAGTGGCGTTTACTTTATGTGTTTGGACTTATTGTATTTATTTATTTATTTAAATAAATAAACACAAGCGTGTGTGCTTGTGCGCGCGCCTGCATGCTATCCACCTTATTTTTGAATGCCCCACTGTAAAAAAGTTATTGTGGGTACAAGGTCCGGTTTAACGTGACTTATTGTTGCAGCTTGCCATTTCCTTTGTTATACTCGGCTGCAGACCCGAATTATAAACCGGAAACTGGAGTACGTTATGAAAGTTATAAATATAGTCACGTTATAAACAACTAACCGACGCTGGGGGTCCGTATGGAAACAGTGTTACTCGAAATGGTTAAAAGTTAAATGAATTTGGTCATTCAGTGGCGTTTTACTGCCATGTAAAGTAAACTATTACGCTAGCCGCTAGCATTAGCCACAGTAGCCGACTACCCACAATGCATTACGTTATCCCAGCACCCGAACGACACGGCTGTAGAGCAGAATGGCTCTGCTGTAAAATCCTCATAGACGTTTTTTTTTTGTCAAGTTAAAACCATAGACTGTAAAACAGTCTATTACACCGGAAGCGGAAGAAGCACCCATCAGGCATCATGGCAGCTAGAAATAAGGTGGATATATATGTGTGTCTTGTGTTGCTGCATGGGCTCTGCACGCTGGGTCTCTCTCTCCCTCTGATCTGTGTGTAGATCTGTGTGTGTGTGCGTGTGTGTGTGTGTGTGTGTTCCCCTGTGTGTGTGTGTGTGTGTGTGTGTGTGTGTGTGTGTGTGTGTGTGTGTGTGTGTGTGTGTGTGTGTGTGTGTGTGTGTGTGTGTGTGTGTGCTTGTGCGTGCGCGCCTGCATGCTATAGGCAAATATTTTACAATAAGCCAACAAAAAGCTGAAAGCAGAGCTCAGTGGAGTGCAGTGAACTAGTCAGGGCAGTCTTTCCTGGAACAAAGGTCGTGGGGGTGAGCAGAAGTGCCCTCTGCATTCCGGGTGGAGCTGGAGCCTGGAGGCTGTGCTGTAAGTGGAGTGGAGGGGTCCTTCCTGGACGGATGGCTGGCTGAGGAATGCTGTGCTGTGTGTCAGCAGAGCTCAAACCCCAGAGAGCTGCCATGACGCCACCACCTTCCCAGCACAGCAGGCTGCTGCAGCTGCTTACTGGATCACTGGCCAAGCAATGTAAAGACTGCAAGAGCAAAATAACATCATGTACAATAATGTACTGTACCACTCTGACCCTAATTGCTCCAACATGCTGAGATCTAAGAAAAACAATATGAACAATATCCACTGAGAGACATTAAGATTAAGTAGATAATAAAAAAATAAAATAAAAAATATTAAAATTGCACTTTATTCACCCCACAGGGGAAATTACTGCAACTAGTTAAATGGCATTAGCTAGTATATTACTACCTATTTTTATTGTTCACACTTGGCCAAGAGTTTGAGTTTATTGTATTTTATTTTATTATGGATATCAAAATACAACACAATCCAAGGGATAGCATGTGAAAGTGCAATCACTTATTTCCAACATGGTCCCTGTTGTTAGAAACAGGACATACAGTACACTTAACATATAATGCACATTACAAGTTGCCTGCTCTACTGGGACGTTACGTTAAGACTAACCCAGCAGTGCTTGGGCTAAAATCAGGTCTAGGCTACTTCTGATTATGCCAATGTTAGTCTTGCTGGCCAGCCTCCTCTCCCTTCCATCCGAGGAGTCTGGCGCCGCGGAAACAGGCAACTGGGATAAGCCCTCCCCTGCTCTACTCTGCTCTACTCTGCCCATTGGAGGGACTGTTTCGGTGGCAGCCGGATGTTCGCTCCCGGCTTATTACAAACTCTGTCATTGGCTCCGACCATGTCAATCAGAGCGGCTTCCGCTCCCTCCTCCCTGTGTGTCGCTGTAAATAGTGCAGTGCCGCCTCAGTGAAAACAACAACGCTAACTAGCTAGCAAGCTAACGGCAGAAACCTACACGCTAGCTCGTTGCTACACGCTGAAAACGGCAAATTGGATTGTTGGAAACTATTTTCCAAGGGCACTGCCGCTAAGCGCCGGCCATCGCAATCCCACTATGGAGACCTGCGGTGGCAGACTCCTCGGACGGAAGGGAGAGGAGGCTGGCCAGCGAGACTATGCCAATGTAAGACTTTAGGTAGCCTGGGGCTAAGGGCCAAACACTTTTAGGATGGAGATAGTCCCTAGCTAGTTAGCCCTGGAAGAAGAAGCAGTTTGACAAAGGCTCAACATCTGGACAGTCTACAGCAAAAAGCTGCTGGACATACACCTCATGTTGACTTCCCTGAATGTTGTCAGAGACACAGGGTTGAGAGATCTGGCTCACAGTGGGACATTCTGTGTTCTCAGTCTCCAGTGCTATGTCTCTCTGTTATTTTTTGGAAGGGGTGTGGGTGTTCCACTATGCTTATCGCTTTCCTTTGCATGTGTTTCTATTGGCGGGTCCTCACATGCTATGTGAAAACTCACCAATGAATTTAACCTAATCAGGGTGGAGATTGATTGCACCAAAACCACCAGTACATACTGTACCTGCGTGGCTGCAAAAGCTATTTCCACACAAGATAATCACTCATAATCATGCATATTTTCTGGCAAAACCAGACCAGTGGTTTTCAAAGTGGGGCGCCTCAGCAAATTAATGGAAAATGCTAAAAACACGCGCGTGCACACACACACACGTACAGTACACCACACACACACACACACACACACACACGCACACGCACACGCACACGCACACACACACACACACACACACACACACACACACCACACACACACACACACACACACACACACACACACACACACACACACACACACACACACACACACACACACACACACACACACACACACAAGTTTTCATTATTTGTCATTGTTGACCTGCTAACAGTTCACATCACAATGTTGCTGTGATACGGAGATTTGCCCTCTGTGTGGGTAATAGTCTGGAACATATGTTCATAATGGGAAGCAGAAATATTGAATAATGAAGAAATGAGAAAAGATTTGAGATTAAAATCTAATTATTAGGCTGTTACGTTAATAAAAGCAAAGAAATATTCAGAAGTTGGATGCGATTTTTAACATTTGCCATTGTCAATGGGTGTTTAAAGAAATCTTGCAAAAGAGAGTGGGGGACCAAATGCTAATGCTATTTATGGGGCCTTGGCATGGAAAAGTTTGGGAATCCTTGCTGTAGACTAGTTTATCAGCCATTTTCACGCACGTCTTACCAAGAAGTCTTCAAGGGGAGCACTACGATTTTTGACACTGTATTAAAACCTCATTAACTTCAAATCAAGATGAAAAACTTCACTCCAGCTGCATTGCTAATCCTTTCTGGAAACTCCCAATGCAAAAACCAGGAGGGGGAAAGTGGGGCAATCCCCCACTATCCCATCCTTTTGCGTGAAGATGCCTGTCAGAACATGAAAGGTTTCCCGGTGAAAACAAGCGGCTGCCATGGAGACCTCCCCCAGCCAGATCTGTCCCGCGTCAGAGGAAACCGCACGGCACAGAGCGTGCTCCAGGAACAGCTCCCAGCACTTCCATGGAAACGCAGCGCGGGGAGCGAGGGAACAATCTGATACTGTACACACTGTGCCTCGACAGGCCTCGCACGGCCCGGGCCCACACACTGACTCCAGAGCGCGTCCCAGCGCACGCTGACTCTCACACCACAACAAACCTCAACCTCAAATGTCACAGCCGTGATAATATGGCTGCTGTTACTGGCACATACAGCACAGGCCTGAAGAGGAAGCAGAGAGGGTGTTTTCTCTCTCTCTCTCTTTAGGAAAACATAAATGGACTTAAATTCCATTGCTTTCCTTGGCATTGAGCATGATTCAAAGGTTTCTTCAACGTTTGGACCAACCGCAAGTTCTGTAACACTCACCTTGGAGGTTGATAGGCTAATGTTTAACACTCTCATTCGTCTCATTTCAATTCTATTTTCAAAGACATTTCTTAATAGTATTTAAAACTTCTAACTACACGTGTGACTTGACCCTTGAAAAGTGAGACCATTATAATGAAGGCAAAACATGTTAATTTTCAACAAACATCCCTAAAACAAATGACTTAACTTAATTTACAAGCTTAAGTTGGAATATTTCTTAGTTACAAATGACACATTAAGCATCTATAACCAATGGTCAAATCATATGAGCGAAGCTGTCTCAATTAAGAAACTCAAATAACTTTGGTGCATCAAATATCATTTAGTTTCTTAACTTAAAGTGAAGGTATGCCATTCTTGAATCTTTTATTTTTCACAAAGTTAACAAAAGTGCTGGACAGGCTTGCTTCTGTAGCAGGCAACCTGAGCCTGTTGGTGGGCTGTTATGTTAGGTAAGTTAACAGCTAACGGAACAAGTAGTGTAACATCTGCTCTGGATAGCCGGCTTACGTCACTTAAATGATAGTGTACAACAGGATATGTAGGCTAAAATTGTTTATGGCCTGCAAATAATTGCAGCTTCAAGTGTGCAAGTATGTCTGAAGTTTTTAAGTTGCCTTAACTTCCTTAAAAATCACCCATCACGCAGCAGTTTGGTATCTTCTCTCCCCCAGCCCGCCTGGAGCAAGCAATATGTTTTTGGTCAAACTTACTCTCAAACATAAATGACAATTTCTTCTGATGAGAGCGTGGGGCCCCAAAAGTAGACGTTTGATCTCTTTTGATTTGAAAGTGGGGATGCGATGCAGTTTGCTCTTGAAAATAGCTACAAGCCTATTTTCACTAGCATAGAGCTAGCATAGAAGATCATCTGTCCATTGCCATAGAAACTCTATGATTATGTTAACTGCAACCTAAACAATAGGTCAATGTTGAGCAGAACGAAGAACCACAAACATGACAACGCCCACCCTACAGAGATACTGTGACATTTTGGCCTGTTCTTTCATCCTAATGTTAGCAATTTACCAGGGCAAAACAGTTCTGCTAATGACACTTGAATAAACAAAAGAAAGCAGCAAGTTAGCTTCAGTTAGCACAGTCAATCTGTGGTTTGGTTTCCAAGTAAATCTAGACTTTGTTTTGCCTCTATTTGACAAGGTGGTGAAATAAAATAGCACATTTTACATTCTTTGTTGTATGTCGTTCCCTTCTAAATCTAAATAAGAGCTTTATCGGCAATTGTGAATATCAGAAACTTAGGCTACTTCAAAGTTGATTAAAAGCAGGTTAGGCTACTGCTGGAACAGAGGCAGGAAGTAACACAGGTGCACCAAAACATTAATTAGGGTTCCCAATTTCCAGTTAATTTAGATGTTCCAGTAATAGAGAGCCAAAGTGAAAAGTCACTTCCTGCTTTCTCCCTGTACCAGCGCTGCGAAAAATATGAATGGCGGTGGACGGAGAATAAGGTTAAATTTTTGATCCCATTTGAATTGGGCCATGGGGTGCCAACGCTAATTTTGTCAATTTAAAACATAACTTTGCATGTCAAGAAAGTCGCAGTTTGTCACCAAACTGTTGCACTAGAAGTTATAAATCAGAAAGACTACATACACTGTCGCCTAAGTGACGTCACTTTCTCTACCGGCAAAGCTGAAGACCGGCGACGATGCCGGCGACATGCCACGAGCTTCCACAAGCTATGTAGTTTTTATACGAAACATAACCCCTACGTTTCAGTTTGACAGGGAGAAAGCAGGAAGTGACGTTTCACTTTAGCTCTCTATTAGTGAGTTGGTTGCACCTGTGTTTACCCTGCCTTTTAGAGACAAAATGGCAGCTGTGAAAAAGGCCCATCACAAGCTTCTTCAAATGGATACCTCCAGAAGCAGGACAGTATAGTCACAACATCTCAAGTCCCAGTTGAGCCTCGAGTCCCCAGTGTTCGAGTCCGAGTC
>NC_139644.1:15982906-16097906 GCF_964638095.1 Poromitra crassiceps
AAATAAATCTCAGATTTGGGTCAGAGATCTCATCTGAGCCTCTAATGTGGAGTGAATTGGGGGTTCTTGATATGAAAAGGGTTGAGAAACACTGACCTACACAACAACCAGAAGAAGCGAAACTTCTAAAAGTAATTTAAAGGATGGATTGTCAACCAGAGGCATATTTCGAAAGAGTAAATAAGTCTGGTGTATTCCTGCCAGCATGTGAATCACTGGTTTGGAATCAGTGTGTCTGAGCCACATGGAGACATTGTAACTCTTTAATTTGGGAGTTTACGGCCTTCGGTTCACAATGTGTTGATTTACTGAAAATGAGGCAGATCTCAGTTCTTTGAGCTTTGGACCAGGTTGCTACAAATAAAACATCTGAATTGAAGGAGCAAAACTAAAGGAAGCCTCCCCCACATCCCCCCCCCCCCCCTCTCTCCCCAAAAGATCAGTGGAGGGTCCTTCATGGTTAACCCACGGAGGGGGAGCGAGTGTCCGTTCTGTGTTGGGTTAACCCACTGAGGGGGAGCGAGTGTCCGTTCTGTGTTGGGTTAACCCACTGAGGGGGAGCGAGTGTCCATTCTGTGTTGGGTTAACCCACGGAGGGGGAGCGAGTGTCCGTTCTGTGTTGGGTTAACCCACGGAGGGGGAGCGAGTGTCCTTTCTGTGTTGGGTTAACCCACGGAGGGGGAGCGAGTGTCCGTTCTGTGTTGGGTTAACCCACGGAGGGGGAGCGAGTGTCCGTTCTGTGTTGGGTTAACCAACGGAGGGGGAGCGAGTGTCCGTTCTGTGTTGGGTTAACCCACTGAGGGGGAGCGAGTGTCCGTTCTGTGTTGGGTTAACCCACTGAGGGGGAGCGAGTGTCCATTCTGTGTTGGGTTAACCCACGGAGGGGGAGCGAGTGTCCGTTCTGTGTTGGGTTAACCCACGGAGGGGGAGCGAGTGTCCATTCTGTGTTGGGTTAACCCACGGAGGGGGAGCGAGTGTCCATTCTGTGTTGGGTTAACCCACGGAGGGGGAGTGAGTGTCCTTTCTGTGTTGGGTTAACCCACGGAGGGGGAGCGAGTGTCCGTTCTGTGTTGGGTTAACCCACGGAAGGGGAGCGAGTGTCCTTTCTGTGTTGGGTTAACCCACGGAGGGGGAGCGAGTGTCCGTTCTGTGTTGGGTTAACCCACAGAGGGGGAGCGAGTATCCGTTCTGTGTTGGGTTAACCCACGGAGGGGGAGCGAGTGTCCTTTCTGTGTTGGGTTAACCCACGGAGGGGGAGCGAGTGTCCGTTCTGTGTTGGGTTAACCCACTGAGGGGGAGCGAGTGTCCGTTCTGTGTTGGGTTAACCCACTGAGGGGGAGCGAGTGTCCATTCTGTGTTGGGTTAACCCACGGAGGGGGAGCGAGTGTCCGTTCTGTGTTGGGTTAACCCACGGAGGGGGAGCGAGTGTCCGTTCTGTGTTGGGTTAACCCACTGAGGGGGAGCGAGTGTCCATTCTGTGTTGGGTTAACCCACGGAGGGGGAGCGAGTGTCCGTTCTGTGTTGGGTTAACCCACTGAGGGGGAGCGAGTGTCCATTCTGTGTTGGGTTAACCCACGGAGGGGGAGCGAGTGTCCGTTCTGTGTTGGGTTAACCCACGGAGGGGGAGCGAGTGTCCGTTCTGTGTTGGGTTAACCCACTGAGGGGGAGCGAGTGTCCATTCTGTGTTGGGTTAACCCACGGAGGGGGAGCGAGTGTCCGTTCTGTGTTGGGTTAACCCACTGAGGGGGAGCGAGTGTCCGTTCTGTGTTGGGTTAACCCACGGAGGGGGAGCGAGTGTCCGTTCTGTGTTGGGTTAACCCACTGAGGGGGAGCGAGTGTCCGTTCTGTGTTGGGTTAACCCACGGAGGGGGAGCGAGTGTCCTTTCTGTGTTGGGTTAACCCACTGAGGGGGAGCGAGTGTCCGTTCTGTGTTGGGTTAACCCACGGAGGGGGAGCGAGTGTCCATTCTGTGTTGGGTTAACCCATGGAGGGGGAGCGAGTGTCCATTCTGTGTTGGGTTAACCCACGGAGGGGGAGCGAGTGTCTGTTCTGTGTTGGGTTAACCCACTGAGGAGGAGCGATTGTCCGTTCTGTGTTGGGTTAACCCATGGAGGGGGAGCGAGTGTCTGTTCTGTGTTGGGTTAACCCACCGAGGAGGAGCGAGTGTCCTTTCTGTGTTGGGTTAACCCACGGAGGGGGAGCGAGTGTCCTTTCTGTGTTGGGTTAACCCACGGAGGGGGAGCGAGTGTCTGTTCTGTGTTGGGTTAACCCACTGAGGAGGAGCGAGCGTCCGTTTTGTGTTGGGTTAACCCACGGAGGGGGAGCGAGTGTCTGTTCTGTGTTGGGTTAACCCACTGAGGAGGAGCGAGCGTCCGTTTTGTGTTGGGTTAACCCACGGAGGGGGAGCGCGTGTCCGTTCTGTGTTGGGTTAACCCACGGAGGGGGAGCGAGTGTCCGTTCTGTGTTGGGTTAACCCACGGAGGGGGAGCGAGTGTCTGTTCTGTGTTGGGTTAACCCACGGAGGGGGAGCGAGTGTCCTTTCTGTGTTGCCAATGAGATGTTTTTCATGGATGCCACATTGCCACTGCTCGGTACGTTTTTGCCGCTGCTTGGTACATGTTTTGAATGATCTAAAATGGGCTGTGTGTAAAGTTGGGGGAGGTTTTCAGTGTGGAATCCTTCATTTTGGGGCCTGTCTGTCTATTCACTCAGAAGGAAGAATATGTGTACTTGAATGAACTTTCTGTTTGGGCAGGCGGAGCTAAAGCCATTTGGCCAACACAGGAATAAGGTGAGAGGTGGTGGGCCGATGACCCTTTGGCTATGTTTGGGGGGGGATTGCGTACTCTTTGATCAATGACATTGAGGCTTTTAAGAGTGTTTGGGGGCTGAGGGGGGCAGTCTGCACTGTGGGGGAGGAGGGCATGGAGATTTGTATTTGAGAGCGAGTAGCCATGCAGTTTGGCTCTGTTAACAGTGGCTTTTATCCTTGCTGTGTTGTGTTTTTCTGGTGTGTGTGTGTGTGTGTGTGTGTGTGTGTGTGTGTGTGTGTGCGCGTGGGTGTGGGTGGTTGTGGCGAAGTACCAATTTAACTAGCTTCTGCCGGTGTAGGTTGCTTTGTTTTATTGTAAGATGATGATTCATTAAAAGAACATCAAAGTCTCTTTCTCTCTCTCTCTCTCTCTCGGTGCGCAGACAGAACAGAAACAGCCTCCATTCGTCTCAGTGGTAGGAAGTGACACTGCTGGGACCCCTGTTGTAACTGTAGTGATGTTAACACCAGAGACCCACTCCTGGCTTTCCTCTCAACGCCACCAATTCTCGCATTTAGTCAGATCAAAGACAATGCTGGTCATATGATCTCGTCTCCAGTCAGACATAATGATTCCATTGGGGTGTGGGTGTGTGTGTGTGTGTGGGTGTGGGGGGGGGGGGGGGGGTATCAGAGCAAAGATGAGCTAAATGAGTATCCGTCCTTCCTGTAAGGTTTGATACGTTTACAAGATGGTGGTCTTTAAAGCTTTGTGTCATCACATGATAAAATGATGTAAGCATGGGACTCACTTTCAGGAAGTAGCCCTTAGTTTTTGAAAAAGCGTCACTAGACATAAACCAAGCTCTGTGACTAATCACAGCCTCTCTCCATAACTGACACAAAATCAGATAGCGGAAATATTTATGTATTCTGTGCTTTACTGCTATATATTTCTTTCCATTTCACATTTATTGCACTACATTTCATAAATAAAATGTGTACTTTGACATTTCCCCTAAGTGTCTTAGTTACAAAGTAAAATCAGAAGAAATTTGGTAGACTGCAAGAAATACAGGTTTGGTGAATCAGTGCTCCTAGCTTGCAAGTTATGTTAATTACAATCCACACTCCATTCCAATTGGTGGCAGTAATGCATCGTAACGTTGTTTGCCAACCACTATAAAACTCGAGAAGACCACTTAAGTCCGGGCAAGTCTTGACTTTTGCTGGACTTTTTTTAAATTAACATTTACTTGTACTTTTACTTTCAATACCTTAAATCAATTTAATATCAGGAAATTACTTTGGATACTATTCACCTTATTCTTTGCCCACACATGGACGCTTCCGCATTACGTCATTTCGTAATAGTATTTCCATTTTAGACTTGCCAAAAAACCCGCAGGCAAGATGGCCGCCCACACTCCCCTCCTAAACTGGCCTAAACATATCTTGGCCAATAAGTATGTAACATACAAAATAAAACAACCCGTAATATCTTAATTTTATGTAGAATGCAGAGGACATGTAACTGTTTAGTTAAACTTGCATTCCAGGAATATTGTGCCCTAAAGATGACGTTAGTGGAGTCGAGACTGTTTTGTCCTGAAACCCACATAGGCCAGGCTTAACCTACTGTATGTGGGATTCGAAATAACGCATCCGAGATAGAAACGTTATGAATATAGCCACGTTATGAACAACAAACTAACGCTGGTGATCCGTATGGAAACATTGTTACTCGAAATGGTTAAAAGTTATATCAATTTGGTCATTCAGTGGCATTTTATTGCCATATAACATAACTAACTAGCGGCTAATATTAGCCACAGTAGGCAACTAGTGCTGAACCGGAAGAACAAATACGTTTGCGTTGAACGCGGAAGAGAGAAAAAGTGGGCGTGGTGAATAAGGTGAATAGCCTACAGTAAATATAAGATACTTTAAGACTTTTACTCAAGTAATATTCTAATAGGTGACTTTAACTTTTATCAAAGTCATTTTCTGGTAAGATATCTGTACTCAAGTGGGTGGCTTTCAGGTACTTCATCCACCACTGTACAACATACAATGACATATGGTGTGATTTTTTTTAATACTCCTCATGGGTAAACAGTTTTATATAGTGTAGGTATCATAGACAAACTTAAGGTTATGACCATAACCCCGATTCTATGATTAATATGAGCGAGGTGTTTTGCTTATGCGAAGCATCTCATGCACCCCTACCAGAAGCCTTATCTCACTATAGCCGTTTTCCCACATGCGTACCGGAAAATTACCTGTAAGTCAATATCGGACATTTCCCTTCACACCTGGGCGCTCGCATGTGGGAATATAGCAGCGAAATTGCCTGTATGTTGGGGGGCGGGGGGAGGGGGGGAGCTTATTTTGGGGGTCGGCAAAACTCCGATGGTGAAATAAGTTTGCTTGTCACACAATAAATCACACTCGTTTGACTTAAGAGCAGCGTCAAGCCAGCGTAATAAACACAGCCGATTTCCCCCCTCCCCTCTCTGCTCGAGAGAGGCCAGTCCTTCAGTCCTCCGCACTTCGCAGCAGCCTGACACAGGACAGACACAGCGAGAATGGCAGTGGCTTGCAAGCCGCCCAATGCTTGTAGCCTATGTATGTAGAGAAAGCAAATGCACGAAGTGAAATGTGGAAGTAGTTTGCTTTGATGTGCGCGAATGATTAGATGATGCACGCTGGAAGTGAACGTTAAGCAACGTGTGTACACCTCGCCCATGAGAGAAGGACCGGTGTCGCGGCAAATGACTGGACCCGTTCTACACTTGTGTTCCTTATCGCGCATACCGCTCTTCTGACTGGCTCGAAACTGGTGAAATGTCCGCGACGACGGGGTCGCGCTTATACCGGAAAACAACTTTCACACATGAAGGCATTAGACCACGTTCCGGTCATTTAGCGGTAAAAAGCGGCCCCCACTATATAACCCCGGCGGAAGAGCGACATGACATTATGATAAGAACTCTCTTCTCGCCCGCCCAGCAAGAAGGGTGGCGAGACACGTCGTGCATATTAATCATATGACCGGGGTTATGGTCATAACCTTAAGTTCTATTTCATAACATTCACTCTGTGTTTCACTTATGGGATATGGTAGCTCCCCATAATGGCAGACAAGCTTATTGAACGTCCACCGACACAGAGAAGACAAGTCTCTGTTCCAGCTGCTAGGACTCCAAAAACGCTCACCCTGACTACCTTTTGGAGAGGTTTCGCAGAGTCCGATTCCAGTAGCTGAAGTGGAGAGACGAAGCAAGATGTAAAATGCTGCAGAAAATTTTGAACTAGCGTCAGTTAAGCTAGCTAGCGCCTCCTGGCGTGAGATACGCTGCGGCGAGAAGAGATGAAATAACGTCGCTTCACTGTTGTGCTGGGGGTTATATAGTGGGGGTCATACCCCCGACGCACAGAGGGACACGCTTTACCGGCCAGGATTGGCGTAGTGAGATAGGGCTTCTGCTCGGCCGCATGAGATGTTTCCCATAAGCGAATAATTATGAAATAGAACAGCATCTTTAATTTTCTTTTCATTTTATTTTATTCATATTACCTCTTGCTTTATGTTCTCTAACTGACTTAGTTTTTGCTGCCTGCTAGAGACTCAGTTTAGCCTCATGTAAACTTGATCTTGCATCCATTGGAGACGATGATGTTGTACATATCTGGGTTATAGTCCATTGATCATGCATGCAAAGATATTCAGCTGTATTTTGTGCTATAGTGCAGGTGGGGTTGAGAAAATGTGCTGGAATGCATCGTTTCCCTCTGATTTAAGGAGACGGAACAGCAGATGTTGGCTTACTGCACCGCATCTGGTACAGTTTTTCTTACCGAATGTGTGTGCACACACACACACACGCACACACACACACACACACACACACACACACACACACACACACACACACAGACAGGCAGGCAGGCAGGCAGGCAGACAGACAGACAGACAGACAGACAGACAGACAGACAGACAGACAGACAGACAGACAGACAGACAGACAGACAGAGTCTAGATTAGCACACCATATTGTGGGAAGTGAGAGTGAAACTGTTGTAAACCTGGTCATCAACGTTTTGAACCTCATATCTTTATGCTAAACTGACTCAGGTGTGCTTTGTCAAAACAATCCTTTTCCCTTCTTCCTGGAAGTCTGTTGCAAAACTTTTTTTTTCTTTTAATTATCAGATAACTAGAAAGTTTAGCTTCCCATAAAGGCTTACAACATCACAAAACCCACTGAGGTCACACACAAAAAAGAAATGTAGCAGAGATGAAACCTTTCTTGTGACATATAAAATGTTTAATGTTTCCTGTAGAAGCAGTTTCACTTTAAGTTTAAACTTGAGCAACACGGGAACAAAATAATTTACAACATATTCAAGTGAAATTTCCTTTTATTTCACTGTTAATTCAAATGACTGTGAAGCAGAGGGTTTATACATTTCCCTATCCTCGCTTTCCTGGAAATCCAATTGATAGACTTATTTGGAAAGCCACCCCAGCGCCATTCAAATGTCCTTTTTATTCCAGTAAATCAGACAAGACAAAAAGTACCGCCTCACCACCCTCCACTACACGCCGCACAAAAGCTGTATTGTACATGTGCTGTAGAATTCCTCTCCTACAATAGTTTTCATTGATGAATAGTAGTATGAATGTATGAATATTATGTACTAGTAAAGCAGAGTAAAGTAGTATGAAGTATGATGAAAGGTAGGTATTGTTTATTTTTGTTCTTAATAATCTCAAAAGTTTACCATTTACCCATGGGGAGATGTAAACTAGAAATGTGGGTGTATGTATTGGGATAAGTATATCTATGCATGTGTGTTAATTGTAGGTATGTATATACAGTATATAATATGTACTGTACATTGTATAGAAATATATGTGTATATTATTTATATGTATGCATATTGTATGTCCTTTTCTTTATATTTTATTTTCAATTTTTTTAATAGAACAATAAACGAACAAGACAAACAGGAAAATAAAAATAAAATACATACATCAATGACGTTTGGCATTGTTAACGTGGTGCTACCAGCCACAAAAGGTGCTTATGTGCTTGTGAGGGATATTACGCATAGGACCCCCCCAAAGGGGTCCACATGAAACCGACCGGGCAAGCTGTCCATCCCCCCCAACCTTAGTCACCGCTCACTAATCATTTTTAACCTCGTCAAAGTAGCCCAGAAACGGGTCCCAAATAGTTAAGAACTTTCTAAGCGAGTTGGTTCACAGGAACCTGAGTCTCTCCATCTGTATAACAGAAACCATGTCCATCAGCCATACTTGAAAAGAAGGTGAAGAGGAGGACTTCCATTCCTCCCTCACTGTTCTGCGGCTCAACAACATGTTGATGTGTGCATCTGGGAGGAGAAGTGTGTGAAGGGGAGTAGAACATCTAAAAGCTTAACAAAATGGGCCCCAAGAGGCAGAGAGCTGTAATTATCTGCATAAACACATTAATGATACATCCATTAACACCATGCGAAAGCATCTGCACACGTTTACAGTAGCAGAGCAACAGGCTGGCCGCAGGCCTACATGTAGGCCTACAGTGCATGTAGGCCTACATGTAGGCCTACGATTGCAGCATAAGGCCATTAACGTTACTCTCCAAAGTGCTTTCATTTGAATTTGTTGTACAGATGTGGCCATTGTAGGCTTCCTTTTTTTTTTTTTTTTTTTGTTAACCGCATACTTGCCGCGGATTGAGTTTGTTCTATTTTCACCAGAGAAAGTTACAAGGAATGTAATCTAAGCTGCTGGTTAGAACCACTGAATATGCTTTTTTGCTAATATGCTAATTTAGCTTGTTAGAACCACTGATTTTGTTTTGTTTTGTTGCTAATATGCGAATTTATCACTGAGATCTATTTTTATATTAACTATAGAGTATGGATTCAGTCCAAATCTGCTGTAGCATAGCGGTACCGGTAGTACCGGGTCGGATGATGTGGAGTCATTCACTATCATTTTTTAAACTTGAAATATGTATGAAATAATAATGCACACAAGGGTGCTTTCACACTGGCGCTCCGGTACCGTTGACCACAGTTCCGGAACATCTGATGAGTGTGAACGTTGCGTTCCTTTCCGTTCCGTGACCGGGCGCGGAACAGGGAACCGTGACAGGGTCCAGTTGAAAAGGTGGTCTGGGGAATGCTTTGGCGTGGCCGGGAATGCGGGGCAATCGTACTCGGGCACGGAACGGAACCAAAGCAATCGTTCCCAGTGAGAAAGCACCCTTAGACACCTGGCAAAGGATGAACCCAACTGAATACAGACGCCCATATAAGTCCATATTCACCCCCACACGGACAGACATGTGGTCATCATCAATGACAGAACGCTATGTGGACATGCACACTTTGCATGAATGAAGGGACGACTCATATCCTCCACTCCATCTGATTGTTATCAGCGAGGCTGACAGCATGACGGAGAAGAACACGCTGCTGTTATCATTTCCTTCCAAGTTCATTTGCTTGCAGAAACCTTCAACATGACTGCATAGTTATCGTGAGCAATAAAGGAGTGCCATGGAATAAGGGTCAACATTGACTTTTGTGATAGATGCACGGGCAACTTCCCCATGCTGGCAGTGTCTGCTTCAGCAGTAGATGATGATGAGCACTTGTCCGATTCATTGATGAAAAGGGAGCAAATATCGCACATTGTGACATACGGTGAGTTAGTTCCTGTAAAGATCACGTGTTGAAGTATAAGCGGTGCAGTTTTGCACAGGTCGGACCCGTGCGTTGCGTGTCTGCGCGTGCATCCGCATGCCTGCGTGTGTGCGTTTCACCGGCTTGAAGCCGCGGCGCCTTGTGTCTCCACTCACTTCTCGTGCTCACAGGTGCTCACAGGCGCGGACTCCATAATCGGGCACGTCGGGCAAATGCCCGGTGGCCTGGCCTGGCCTGGTCTGAAAAAAAAAAAAAAAAAAAAAATTTGGTGCCCGCAGTCAGGCCACTCACTGAACAGCAGGCCAGGCGCCGCCTACTGGTTTACTAGTGGTTTTATTACTTTATTCAGGGTTAAAGTGGGTGCATCTCATTGTAAAATTGGACTCGGCCCAAATTGGGCTTCAAACGGCCCAAATTGGGCTTCAAACGGCCCAAATCTGGCTACAAACGACCCAAATTGGGCTTCAAACGGCCCAAATCTGGCTTCAAATGGCCCAAATTGGGCTTCAAACGGCCCAAATTGGGCTTCAACTGGCCCAAATTTTTCGCCGGTGCCCTTCGGACACCGGCACGCGCGGCGGCCCGTATCGGCCTGGCCTGCTTGGTATCTAATGCCCGGCCTGAATTATGATCCCAGTCCACCCCTGGGTGCTCAAACACACACAGTCGCTTATAGAAGCTGCTGCACTGCCTAGAAAAAATGGTCACTGTCGGCTTCTAGGAACATGTTGTTTGTCTCAGGTGAGCAACACAATCCTGCAGGCCAGAGTAAAGGATCTGGAACGCAGGCGGTTTGGAGCCAGGGCCTAAAAACGGGAAAACACACATGACACTTGCCCCACACAAGGTGATTATTACCATAAGCATACACCTGTTTACGATCATCTGTCTGGCATTTACAGTCACCCCAACCTGTCAGGACAGCGACACATTCATGGAATTCGACTTCGAGGAATAGTAAACAAAAGGAGAGCGGCAGAGCGAGTTCAAAGCAAGAGAGATTGACAGACAGGTAGACAGACAGGTTGTGTGACTGAACAAGAAAGAAAGAAAGAAAGAACGAACAGAGACAGACAGACATGAATACAGACAGGCACACAACACAAGAAGAGGGAGTGTATTATCTCTCTCAGGCAATCCCTCCAGGGCTCTTTGTGATCCAGGATATGGATCTGTTATTGCACTCTTTACAGGAAAGGGCTGACCACACTGTTACTATGACAACCAGGTGACATGACATGTGGCGCCGGTTAAGGCCCATTCTGCGCACAGCAAACAGGCGCAGCGGTCAGGCAGCCTGACAGGGTGGGGACCTGGGAGACCACATCGCCTGACCCTGACCAGACCAGATCGGCAGTGACGCCAGCCAACGGCTCTCTGCTCAGCCCTCTGCCAGTATTGAGTCACGCTGGCACTTCCAGTCAAACAAGCACACAGACACACGCGCGCGCACACAAACATGCTGTACGCACATACAAGAAAACAGAAAGATATATGCACACAAGCAGACACACAGATACACACACACACACACACACAAACATGCTGTATGCACATACAAGAAAACAGAAAGATATATGCACACAAGCAGACACACAGATACACACACACACACACACACACACAAACATGCTGTATGCACATACAAGAAAACAGAAAGATATACGCACACAAGCAGACACACAGATATACACACACACACACACACACACACACACGTGCGCGCGCGCACACACAAACATGCTGTATGCACATACAAGAAAACAGAAAGATATACGCACACAAGCAGACACACAGATATACAAACACACACACACACACACACACACACACACAAACATGCTGTACGCACATACAAGAAAACAGACAAATATACGCACACAAGCAGACACACAGATACACACTCACACACACACAAACATGACGGCCACAAATAGCTTGGCACAGTGTCGTCACTGCAACCTCCAGCTTTGCCCTGCTTAAACAAATGGAGTGCAGTTCTCTTTAAGTCAGCAGTAAGGGTGACTATCTGCGCCATAGCCTGTAATGTAGATAAGTAATGCAGTGTGGGTAGTAGTGTGGGTCAGTATCGATTATTGAATCATTCATTAGCGTCAGATTTCATTTTCCGTGCTGCGTCTTGCCGAGAAGATCAAAAGCGCAACATCTGAACAAGTTCAGTCATGACTGTGAGAATTGATTTTGACACTTCAAACTTGAGCTCCGTGAGCCTCGCTTTACAGATGGATCAATTGGTGCTCAATCAAATGTGCAATTCTGAACATCACATAATGTTAAGATGCACAACTAAGCATAGCTGAAAGGCGATTAGCAGGCTACGTAAAAGATCACTTTTGTTGAAAATGGACGAGTACCACGAGGAGGAAGGTTGATTGATGATTCCCCACCTTGCTTCCTTAGGCGGTGATTTACCTTTAAACTGGTGACCTGGTTCAAACGGTGCTATGTGGATTTATGCCCACTGTGCTTGTAAAGAAGAGACCACATGGCAAACAAAATGTCAATTAAAAAAGCTATTTAGTCTCAAATTCAGTCTAATTCTTCTTTAAAAAACAATCTTTAAAGAAGTGACGAATGGTTAACGAGTTAATTTAATGTGTTTCAGGAATTGTCTATAAGCAAGTGTTAAACCTTCAAACAAGTCAGAAATAAGGCAGATCACTCCACTATCAAGAAGAGGGTACTTGATTCAATCAAGACAAGTCGTTGGTTGAAGCAAATTGATTTGCAGCAGAACCAACTAAATCCATCTGTTTTTTTGTTAAAAGATAAAGAAGATAAAGAATGGATAGCAGACTGTGCTAAGACAGATATAGTCTTTGGGTGCATTGGTGAGTTATCGGCTGCAGGGTGCTGTGGCGCGTGCGGATGAACTACTGCTGGAGGATGAATGGGCTGAGGGACATTTGTCCTGCCCGCCTGTGTCCAGGCGAGGAGAGAAACCCAAGCCCGTCCGGTCTGAGGTAATGCCACAGGGTCTGCCGGCGAGTGGATCAGATGACCGCAGGGAGGCAGGGGAGAGAGACTTTCATTTTGAATCAACTCACTGACACACACATCCTCTCTCTCTCTCTTTCTTTCATGTTAACACAAACAGTTTTTTCTTTCTCCCAATGCTAAAAATAACAACATAACACTCATGTCAAACTGTTCTATGTGTCCCACGTCCAGAGATCACACTGAACACTGTGAAAGGTTAATTGTGTCTAAAAAAAAAGTTTTTCTCTGTTTTCAACCACCGGAAGTTTCAGGGGAGGCTCTGCAAAGTTGAAGAATGAATTGTGAACAGGGCTAATGCAGAATGCAGGAGAAATGTATTGAAGAGACAGTGAACTGACATGTGGTTACTGGGTGGTACATTATTTCCAAAGCAATACGTATAGACTTACAGCGTCTGAATATATCCAGTCTGTCACTCTCTCCTTCCTATCTCCACACAATCTGCTTCACACACTCACAATGCTGCAAAATAACTGCAAACATTGAAACCATTCTATCTGTCCTAGGTCCAAAATTCACCCTGGACACTTTATCGGGATGGCTAGTGGCACATAGACAGATAAGTATCAAAAATAGTCAAACATGTAATCAGCTGACTCTATTATTCTTGCAACTATGTAATCTCTCACTGCTCCAGGGTTGTTTTTTTCTCTCCACATGGTTGATCTTAAGTAACCTGACACAAACACTCATCACAGGTTGATGTTAAGTAACCTGACACAAACACTCATCAGATACCAAAACCCGGACCCGGCGGCACTGCCGCCGTATTCTTTTCCGACACACTGAACTCAGTCACGTGATTCATACAAGCAGGGACTTCCATTGAATTTCACTGTAAAAAGGTGCAGTCACCAAAAGGCAATTTTCCACAATGTTGGGAAAGGAATAATAGACATTGTGTGCGTACAGGTACATGTCCTTGTTTGGTGGTTTTGTGACTAAATTTGCATAAGAGCGTGATGTGTGCAATATTGAGATATTTGAGAGATAGCATGTCACAGACATGCACACAATCATTAAGCATTCTATACTGTATATCAGCATCATTTCATATATACTGTGTGTATATATACTGTATATATATATATATATATATATATATATATATACATACAGTATATATATACAGTATATATATATGTATATATAAATGTATATATATAATATATATATATATATATATATATAAATATATATATATTTCTTTATATATATATATATATATATATATATATATATATATATATATATATATGAAATTATGCTGATATATAGAATGCTTAATGATTGTGTGCATGTGTGTGCACAGTGACATGCTATCTCTCAGATATCTCAATATTGCACACATCACGCTCTTATGCAAATTTAGTCACAAAACCAACAAACAAGGACATGTACGTATATATATATATATATATATATATATATATATATATACGGTATATATATATATATATATACGGTATATATACGGTATATATATATATATATATCAGTTTCCTCCCTTGTGCAGTTTTGACGTGACATAATTCCAAGAAACAAAAGTCTTTACTGTGGAGCTTGAAGATCCTTTCATTGATAGCACCTTTATTTTTCGTGTCAGACAGATTGTTGTACAAGACCTGATCGGTTGCAGTTTACACAACTCTGACTTTCGAATTTAATGTGAAATTTGAATCACACCACCTGCCCGATAAGGAACTGTAATGTGGAATTTGTTAATGACACAATCTAAAAAAAATATGTTCAACTGTTTCCTCTTTCCTAGTAACCTGACAGACTGCTTGCCAGTACTGCGGCTGTCTGGTGTTTGATCTACCAGCAGATGACCAGTTCCCACCTTATCAGCAAATGACTGAATTACAGATAAGACAAACTCACATGGTCAAGCATTAACGTCTCTAATCTAATGAGTGCTGCAGCGGCTGATCTGTGAGAGTATGCATTTGTGAATGAACCGCCAGTGCTTGAATAGTAGTAGTATGAGTCATTGTGTGATGGGTTGTAATGTTTGCCCTTATGGTATATGCATCCTCAGGCGACCTTTAAAACCTTCTAGTCTCAACGCTTCAGGAGACAGAGACACCACACCGCTGCACTGGCCTGCTCTGCCTACATCATCATGACTTCAAAAACACCTGCTTTATGACCCCCATCGCATTCTTGTAATATTTCAAAGAGCTCATAGCCATCATAAAATTCAGCCCAGGCCCTCTCTAGTTTGTTTGAGAGAGCGGGCAAGAGAGACCGGCAGAGAGAGAGAGAGAGAGAGAGAGAGAGAGAGAGAGAGAGATGTTTAATATCATTACAGCATTGACCATTCTTTACCGTAACACTTGAGCGTAGTGTATGTGAAGTCTCTTACACCTCATCTAACCCAAATCCAAGCTCCTGTCTGTCTCTATGGCTGGAGAGTGAGATGGGGGGAAGGGGGGGGGGGGGGGGCAGGAGTGCTGGCAGGAACAGCAACAATGAGTTCATGCTTGGCTCTTCCCGTCTGGCCTTAACTTTAGCTCCATCTCCCTGGGGAACACAATACAGCTTACCTTGAGGAGGGGAGGGCCCCTTTGTTGAATCAGGATGGGAGGGCTCTTTGCCCTGGTAGAAGGCGGGGAGTGAAGATGGTAAGAGGCCACGTAGCGACCATCTCCAAGCCCTGTTTGCCTTGGCACCATACCCGTGTCTATACGGGAACAATCACACGTCTTAGCCCAGCCAATGTGATGGCCACTTGAACAAGTTGCTGGACACATGAGCTCGGTGCAGTCCAAATGGGAAACGAGTTCTATCCTGGGAAACACTGCATAATTGTTTGTTTGTTTACCATATACTGTAAGTATATGACTGCCTGGCAGCTTTGAGGGGGAGATGTTTATTCCCGTCCGTAGCAAAAGACCATAACGTGGGCCTTTGTTCTCCACACGAAGACATCAGAAACAGGTCCAGAGAAGACATTCCAAACACACTCTCAACAAAAGCATTTTTTTCCACATGCGAGACATGGGCGTCATCATCTGCCACATGAAAGCCCCATAGTGAGCTCCGCTGTCGTGCCAAAGCGTCTGTGGACAGAACGGCACAGACCTGAACCTCAGACAATAGAGGCCTGTTCAGAGATGACAGAGAAGAAAAGGCCATTTCATAGTCATTCCATAAAGTGACATCAGGGTCATTTTGACTGCAAGTAATTCCATAAAGTGACAGCAAAGGTCAGTTTGACTGCAAGTAAGTAAACACTATAAGCAAAAACATGTTTCTTTGTTCTGATTTTCTCCCCGATTGTGCTTGGCCAAGTCCCGCTGCTGCCCCGGTTGTAGCTCCATGAGTTGTAGCACATGCTGCCTTCGTCACATGTGCAGTCGCCAGCTGCTTCTTTTCACCTGACAGCGAGGTGTTTCACCGGCAGGACGTAGCATGTGGGAGGATCACGCTATTCGCCCCCCAGTTCCCCTCCCCCTGAACCGACCAGAGGAGGCACTAGTTCAGCGACCAAGAAGACACATACCCTTAATCTGGCTTCCCACCTGGCCTGTAGACATGGCCAAAATGTGCCTGTATGGACACCTGACCAAGCACGGGGGCACATGCGGGACTTGAACCTGCAACCCTCTTCTTGGTGAATCCACTGCTGCACTACCAACACTATAAAATGAAGTATGCGAGGAAGTTTGGATGTTTTACGGCGAGGATTCGGGTCTACTGATGTGACAATGCGGCCAACTCAACAACTGAGGGCAGTGAGTTCAGTTTCAGCGTGTCTATGTAAAAACCTCTGGAAGGGCATGCAAAGGTTTGCTAATGCAAAGCATTGCTTTTTCAAAGATAACCGTGGTTTGAATACACGTCCCTGGTGGCATCTCTGCAGCAGAGGGGGAAAGGAGGACCTCGGCAACGGTCGCAGGGAAGAGGTCAGGAAACAACGCTCACACGACAATGTGTGGACACACCCTGCCAGACCTTACTGGAAACAGGATGCCAGCTGTGCCCTCTGCACTTCCCTGCTGTGAGTGACATACAGCATGCGTGGCAGCTCGCCCATGCCAGCCAGGTGGCTGCGTCCAGTCATTTCTTTGACCGACTGGCAGGAAGACAAAGACAGACAATCCCTTGTAACAGATGCCTTAATAACAATGAGGCAAACAGACAGAGGGTTCCTGACCCATGCGGGGAACAACTTGGCCTCCTATGGTCACTTTTCCTGTAAGGCTCTCGGGCTCATTATGGACCGTAATCCTTGAACACGGCCTTCAGTGTGACCTGTGCTTACTTTCCTAACCTTGTTATCATTTCTGGGGGAAATTTAATTCAATGACATTTTCGAAAAACAAGGGAGCGAAACTTAAGAGGCCGAAATTAGAAAATATGCACAGATTCTGGTCATTTTTCATCAAGAGTCAAGAGGGACACTATTTTAATAAAGCCAAATGATATTCACAGTGTTACGATGTACAGAGACTGACAGCATGATGATGAAGGACAGTTTGGGCAACAAAGACATCATTTTGTGGCCAACAACATATTGTGGATGCTACATGAGCATGTGCCAGCCTGGGGTGAGAAGACTCCAGTATGGTACAACGCTGCCCCCCAGTGGACTATGTGATATCGCCCCAAAGCGTCCCAACCCCAACAACAGCACAGCGAGTCCAGTGGAGGGAGGATGGGTCAATTTGAACATTAGGAACATTCTGTGTCGGTTTGTTGGACGATTAATTACTAGCCCACAGGCTGCATGCATAATGACTGTGATAAAGCCGAGGAAAGCACCTATTTATTGCAAAGACTGCAGCCACGTCGCGGATTCAGTTTATTTATTCATTCAATAAAGGAAACACTGTCGACATTTCCTCACCATTAAATCAATAATGCAACACGACCCCTAACCTCGCTTTAAATTCAGCCTTTTTCTCCGGATTCAAGCAACTAAACATAACATTTTGTCCATCCTAGGTTTACATTAGCCGCCACGGGCAGAACATGTCATAAGGATTCAGGTGGTGTTTTGAATGAAATCTGTGGGAATGTGTGTAGGGTTTTGATTAGGTTACATTGTCTTTGTCAGGCATGCACCTTTACAATGACTCCTGCCACCCGGAATGATATCTTTAGCCAGCAGGGGAAATGAAGCATCGCCCATCAATTCACTTCATGTCCTCTTTGCATTATTTGCTATGATTATATACCTTAACCTTGTTATCATCATATACCTTAACCTTATTACACTCAAATGGACTGTGGATCCTGTCTCAGCGTTATGAAAGGAGACCCAGTGGCCACAAACAATGCCATTGTTCCACTGGAATAAACCCAGAGAGAGAGAGAGAGAGAGAGAGAGAGAGAGAGAGAGAGAGAGAGAGAGAGAGATAGGGAGAGAGAGAGAGAGAGAGAGAGGGAGATAGGGAGAGAGAGAGAGAGAGAAAGAGAGAGAGAGAGAGAGAGAGAGAGATAGGGAGAGAGAGAGAGAGAGAGAGATAGAGAGAGAGAGAGAGAGAGAGAGAGAGAGAGAGAGGCAAAGGTAAAGAATAATAAAACCATTTCCTCTCTATCCCTGTCAGTTCATAGCCGGTAGCATTTTGCAGCTTTTATCAACAGGAGCTGGTACTATTCTGTTCTGGGTGTATATGTGACCCACCCTACCAGTCTTCATATTATGCATTTTCAAAAAGTAAATAAATAAATCTCTTTGAATCATACTTTTCCATTATTTTGCCAGCTGTCCTTGGAGGCTGAAACATTATTCTATGTCCCTTAACAACACTAAATCAGCCAGGGATATAGGTGCATGTATCCTATTGTATTCCCTCCCAGCTGAAAGCTTTTAGGAGATCTTCTCTTTGCAGTCTGAGTATGCCTCTTCTCTCAGCCTCATCAGTCCACAATTTCCAGCCTTTGTTTCCACACTGTGTGTGTGTGTGTGTGTGTGTGTGTGTGTCCATGTGATGCAGGATAGGCTATACACACACACACACACACACACACACACACACAGACACGTCCCCGCATCAATCATACCATCCATTTCATCATTTATCTCACTCGCTTATATTTTCATGCACTTTTCAAATCAAGGAAAGGCGTTTAAGCGACACCCGCGTGCCCTCCTCAATTTGTAAAACGATCCCGCTGCACACGGTGCGCCTTAATTAACTTTCCAAGTGGTGCCGGGCTGCAGGCGGCGGGAAGGGAAAACGCATCTTATCCACGTCCCTCCGGGGATTGAGTAGCCCCTTGGTTTATGAGACCACTCAATCCTGAGTCATGAGATCTGCAGCCTCCTACGGTGCTAGAAGAAGGAACCCGTGTAATGTGCTGGAGTGTCCAGACCAGTGTTGGGGGTAACGCGTTACATTGTAACGCGTTAGAGTACTCAGATTACTTTTCGGAGGTAACGAGTAACGTAACGCGTTACTTTCTAAATACATGTAATCAGTAACGCGTTAGCTTTTCAAATGAGCAGTGCGTTACTTTTTAAATTGCGTTCTTTCTTTTGCTTCTCTCGTTGTCACAGAGAGAAAAAAATCTCCGCTGCCTCTGTCTGTGATTCTTATCACGTGACGGCAGTGTTTATGTCAGTGTGCGCATGCCCGGGCAAGCTCGTCACTACTACGCAAAATGGCCGCTGCAGAGAAAACAGCGTTTTCCTCCTGGAAGTTTTCCCAATACTTCAAAGTTGTCAACGATAAGGAAAAGAACATAATCGTGAAATGCAACTTGTGCCGAGGAGTTGATAAGACTCTGTCAACTGCGAGGAATTCCACTTCAAATTTGAAGAAACACCTGCAAGCTAAACACAGCGCAATACCTCTGGAGGAAAAAAGACCCGAGGAGGACACCGGGACACCTCCTCCGAAACAGCAAAAGCTAACTTTCAGTATGGTGTCTGTGAAGGAAGTCAACAAGCTTGTAGCTCGGTACGTAGTGGAGGACATGCTACCGCTGTCTACCGTAGAGTCTACATGTGGAGAGACTGTTTAGCCTGGGAAATCTTGTTCTTACCCCCAAGAGGAACAGACTATCCGACAAGCGTTTTGAAAAGCTTCTTCTCATGCGTTACAATCACCACTTTGGAGTAGCAGAGTAAGCTTTCGATTGGGTGAGTCAGACGTCTGGTCAGAGACAGACGTACAGACAGATGGACATCCAGACAGACGGACTGACAGACATCCAGACAGACACAAGCACCTCTCAACCTGCCACGACCCATGGTTGCATTTCAAATGTCATCTGAATAGAATAATGGGGTTAGTGGATGAATGAGTGAGAAGAATGAATGAATGATGATGATTGACTGATTATGCTCTGACAGGGATACCGAGTACTACTGACTGACACATTTGAAATTAGTTGCTTTAGTTTGCATTTTGAGGTTCTTATAGGCAGGCATATTCATGTGTGCTCTTTTTGCTGTTGGATCGTTTAATAGCAGAGGGAATATTGAGTGAATCTGTGATTTCAAAAGCCAAATGCACTTTTAGTTTATTTCCTGTTTGACCCTGCACTTTAAAAAATGTTTTTACATGTACTGTATGCATGTTTTCGTGGAATATTTCACTCAGTCATTTCATTTGTAAGTAACTGCATTTATTTGTTGCAAGGTATTTATTTTATGTTTAGGCTAGGCCTAAACATGCACTTTATTTTGTATGGATGCTACGTTTAGCACATTTTAATTTTAAACGTTATGTCGGCAACTACCTCATGTTTTATTTTCTTATCTGCTCAGTTCGCTGTGGGAATAGCAGAAGGAATATTGGTCGAGTGAATCTGATTCATTTGAAAAGCCAAATGCACTATTTTAGTTTATTTGTGAGCCTGCACTTTTATACTTTTGTAATACATGGTAGTAGGGCAAAGCATGTTTTTGATTTTGTCACTGAATCATTAGTGAAAAGAAAAACTTGAAGTTGAATTGCAAAAAAAAAAGTTGTAGCCATGCTTTGGTTTGTTCTTTAATGAAACGAATGAATCGTTAATAAAAAGCTGTAAAATGGCTATAGCATCTGTCATTCCTGTTATTACTTATTAAAGCTTGCAGAGTTACAGTTCAACTTTATGGATTGGCTAAGAAATTAAATAAGGTAGAGAATTAATAAATTGCAAGGGACAATATCCAACATGTGCATGGAATCACAAAGGGGTGTTCATGTTTTGTTACGCAAAAGTACTCTAAACTGAAGTACTCTAACGCAGCAGTACTCTTAAAGTACTCTAACGGAGAAGTACTCTGAACTAAAGTACTCTTAAAGTACTCTAACGCGTTACTTTTGTCAGTGGGTAACTAAGTAACGTAACGGGATTACTTTTTCAAGGCAGTAACTAAATAAGTAACGAGTTACTTTTCAAAGTAACTTTCCCCAACACTGGTCCAGACAGGCGCTCTAGCTTTAAGTGGCTAACGTAAGGGGGGTGGGGGTGGGTTGGGGTTGGGGGGGATCACAATGTGGGAATGAGTGGTGGAGAATGTATCATTAGGCTTTGCCACCTAATAGGCTATAACCTTGTAACCCTGGCTGTGCTGACTGCTGAGACAGGAACAGGTCTGAATGTGAGAGAAACGGAGACAATTGGCCACATGAGTCTTGTCTTTGTCCTCATCTCGACTCAGAAATGGGAATAGGCTATCTGAGGATATTATGCTAGATTCCTTCCACCACACTACACCTACAGAGCCATCTAGATTTTGTGAGCTGAAAGGGATAGTTCACTTTTTAAGCCTAGCCCTATGTGCTATGAATTAATGATGTTGATGGGTACAGTTCTTTCTCAGCACAATCCACGCTGTTGCTCATAGTAGCTCTGGAAAGTTGGGCAAAAACGAATACAAGGTCACTGGGGTCACACACCTGTCTGTATACAAGCTGACTGAGGCTCACTCAAATGTCCTCCTCCACAGTGCACACACACACACACACACACACACACACACACACACACACACACACACAGTGCACACAAAGTGCACTTCACTGAGCCTCAGTCAGCTTGTACAGAAGGGAACATGAGCCCATTGACCTGTTCTTTTTTGCACTACTTTATGGGGAACAGCATGGGTTGTGTTTAGAAAGAACTCAATCAAAAGCATCAGTCGTGAGTAGCAAATATAGGGCTCGACTTTAAAACATGTGAAGTATCCCTTTAATGGCATAGAGTTGTTTTTTTTAATTCCCTCATTATGGCATTTTTATTTTCTCAAGGACTACTTCACTTTGTGCTATCTGGCCACGATGTTTAAGCAAGTTCAGAATAATCCTGTGCAGGATGAAAAAGTAAAATGCTAGTGTCTCCTTGCAATCTCATCTCATTCCATTTGACCTTTTTTTTTTTTTTTTTTTTTTTTTTTTACATCTATTTGACATTTTCAATGTTCATTTGTCAGCGTCTACCATCCTACTGTCTGCTGATTCTGAAAGGGTGCAGCTATTGTAAACTACCAAAGAATAATAGCAAAAAACATATCAGTAGTATTGTGAGCTGCCTACTGATCTACAGTACACTAGCAGTAGGTCATGTATAAGCATCAATATACTGTAATCACATTACCATGTCAGCTTATGCTGCAATGATGGTGCGTGAATGTGAATGTGAATGTGCTAATGAAACATCTTGAGTCAGGATGAACTTTTGAAGAACACTTAAAACCCCGCTCAAGTCCAGCCTCTGTGGGACTTCTCTATCTGCTCTGTCTCACCCCTCATTAACTATGTGCTGTTTTGAAGGGGGGCGGGAGATCTGATAAGATATGTTAGGGTGATCCAGCTTTGGTGCAGTTGATTGTTTTCAGGACATTTTTCCATACTGCCCAGTTATGCTACAGACAACCAGGTTTGGCCTTCAGCATTCAGTTGGCAGGGGCAGTGCTGTAAGGAGGCACATGAGTGTTACTTTGTGATGTCACAAAATCACAAAAATCAAAACAGCTTGTTTGGAGGCATTTCTTCCTTACATGGCTGGTGTGGATTTATGTGGGGAGGTGTTGTTTTGAGACTTCCATTATGTGCATATAGCACACAATCAAAGAGGCAAGGAAATCCGGTTTTACACTAAACGGGGTCATGTACCTGACTCCCCCTTTGTTAAATAAATGAACCCCTTTGATTGTCCTTCGATCACTGTGGCTGCATGTAGTTTGAACAGCACAGTCTCTAACACTCAATCAAGGACGCTCCATCACTATGACGACATGGCTTTTCACATCGAGGGCGAAATCATTCTCGGCGATGTGAGAACATTTGTATTGCATTCGGTAAGAAAAAGGTCCTTGAGGCAGTGCCTGATGAATTAACTTTCCGATCCACTTCAAAGTAAGGGCGTATTCATCATGATGATAGACGGTGAGAAAGAAATGACCTGTTAAGCATAAGTCAAACTGAATTATTTTGAAGCCTGTATGTATAAGAAATACAACAGTCCAAGCACACACACACTTGTTTCATGAATCATGTTCCCAGGCCTACCTTACATCGTCATTTACATTATCGAGACAATTTTATTTATTTGTTTGTTTGTTTATTTATTTCAGGTTTATTTAACAGGGACAATGCACATTAATAAACATAAAATGTAAATGCGCCAGAGTTAGCCTGAAGGCTATTTTACATTATGCTGTCCCTGAGTAGGTCATGTCCAAGAATTGGTGCGCTCAACTCAGCAGTCTAATAAATACTTTGGGTGCCGGCCCAACACAACATGAAAGTCCAATGGAACTGGCAGCACTCACAGGTTACGTTTCAAAAGGATTTAAATCCACAGAGCAGCAGTGCAATACAGATGTGTTTCAGCCTGTGGCTTTCCTCAAGGAACACACTGAAAGCCCCTTGATTTGATTCATGACAGACTTGATGACACATTGATGTTGACGCTGCTTATTCAGCTTCCAAATACATGTTCTCCTACTATTCTCTGCTCCTTTCATGCTGCCCCCTCTCCACTGCTCTGCTCTGCTCTCCACTGCTCTGCTCTCCACTGCTCTGCTCTGCTCTCCACTGCATTGCGAGACTTTTTTAAAGGGGAACCTGAGGAGGAATGCCGTTCCAACTCTTGTTCTCACCGTTCCCTCTCAACGTTTACTTTGGGAACTGCGTCCCCAGGCGTTCTCCCCCATTTCCACCACTGGACCACATGACAAACACAGCACAATTGTCACAGACTGGCAGAGAGGAGCAGAGATGACAGCATGATGTCATTTAGTACTTGAATGTTGACAGAGCTGATACTGATTAGCCACTTCTTAATAAGTTCCGTTTAAATGAAGCGTATCTTTTCAAATCTCTAATGTGTTTTGGAATTCGGTTCCACTGACGAGCAGCTTTAATTGAAAACGCAGATTGGCTAAAAGCACTTTTTCTTAATGGGATAATACAGTCGCCTCTCACTGCACTCCGTAGAGATTTATATACGGTTGATCCAGTGTTTACAAACTGGTAATGGTTGCTAACCTTCCCCTAAAGGCAAATTATTTCAGTCAAATATCTTTGGTAATTAGTATATGGAAAGCTTGTATTGCCATAATATGGATACGGCCACTTTAGAATCTAGTTGAAAAGAAAAGTCTATGGGGTGATTGGGGTCGCAGACAGAGTGGAAGAAAAATATGCAATAGATGTTGAACCGCGCGATGGACCACACCAGTGGAGAATAAGTGAATAGTTAAGGTGCCTGGTCACACACACAACAAAAGTAAGTAAGTAAAACTTTGTTTATATAGCACCCTTCCCAGCACGAATGCCCAGAGTGCTTTACACATTAAAAGCAGCAACACAGAAATATAAGTGCAGGAACAATACAAGAAAAAGCAAAAACATAAAAACATACACAGAGCATGAACAGGTAAAAACAATGGCTAAGAATGACTAAAAAGCCTGTCTAAACAGGTGAGTCTTTAATAGTTTTTTAAACGAGAGCTCAGAGCGAGCGGCTCTCAGATCGGGGGGGAGGGCATTCCAGAGGTTCGGGGCTGTTACTTCGAAGGCTCTGTCGCCTTTTGTTTTTAGCCTGGTCCTGGGCACGGCCAGGAGCTCTTGGTCGGATGACCTCAGAGACCGGCTGGCTGCATAGGGGTGGATGAGGTCAGATACATGTATAGGCGGGGGCTTGGCCATGGAGGGATCTGAATGCGAATACGAGGATTTTAAAATGGATCCTGTGTTGTACCGGGAGCCAGTGCAGTGAGGCTAGGATGGGGGTGATATGGCATGACTTTTTTGACCTGGTGAGGAGTCTGGCAGCAGCATTTTGGATCAACTGGAGTTTAACCACCGATGATTTATTGATATATGAATAAAGGGAGTTACAGTAGTCTAGTCTAGATGAAATGAATGCATGGATGGACATTTCCAGTTCGGCATGTGAAACAATGGTCCGGAGTTTGGCAATATTTCTAAGGTGGAAGAAACAGGTGCGCGTCACGGATTTTATGTGCTTGTCTAGGTGCATGGACTGGTCAAATATGACACCCAGGTTCCTCAGGTGAGGGCGCACGTTGTCCTTAAGGGACCCTAAGTGTGAAGCTATTTTTTCTTCAATATTTTCGGCAGCTACAATCAGCACTTCCTTTTTTTTTGCAAAAGCACCTAAAACTGAATCAACATTTGTTTGACCAAATCTAGTGAGAGAAAAAGCCTAATAAGGCATGGTATCAACATAGATGAGGTTTTAAGGGCCGTATGCTGCGCAACACATCTAGCTGTGACTGATGACAATGGCACATCTCACAAAAGCAACTTGCAGGTCACATCACAACACTGTCCCAATGAGCAGATTAATTTGCAGATTACATATGCGTTTTTAATGACCACAGCTGACTAGGGGAAAATGTAAGCAAAGAAAACATGTTCTAATTGAAATGTGTTTCTTCAATAAATTCTTCTGGAGAGCCTCGAGGTCGCTGAGTCAAGATTACTGCACTCTGTCAAGGACAAGGGCCCAACCCAAAGAGAAGAATGCCTCAGCAGTAGCCATGATGGTGTTCTCATGCTGGAGGAAGAGGATTGAGTTATTTTGTTCCATAAAACTTTAATGACATTTCAGCAGGTCTAATAATTTATATAGTACGGCTGCCAGAATCTGCTGCTATGCCGCTGGTGGTCCTTCCTTCACCGCTCTCTCTCTTCCCTAACAGTCTGACACCTGATTACTTATTGCCAAACAAACAGCTGACTGGACACAGTGTTTCATGGTTTGGATTTTGATCCAATAGCTGCCGCACAGCAAATCATTTTTCAAATCACGTTTAGGCAAACATGAGCACACACACACACACGATTAGAGTATCTCACTCTGCATGAGCACCCTTAGCAGAGATTTATGCATTACTTTTTTTCCACCCACAATCCGCTGGATGGGCACAGTGGGGTTAAGCATGGCTCTTAGTGCATGGGGTTCTCAACCTTTTTTACACCAAGTAAGTACCACCTCAGAAATGATCACCATATGAAAGTATGAAAGGGACGGGGGTACCCGGACGTCTACAGAGCCTGTAGGGGGGAATTATATTCAGTTATGTGACCTATGAGTCATGGAAAGATGGGAGTTTGCTTTCTCCCTTCCTTTACAGAGTATAATGACATCTGCATGACCACATATCCAGAGGGTTGTTTTTGCCGCCCTAATGATCCCAACAACATACATGTAATTAGGCTTTGCATAATTACTGGTGATATGTTGCTGTTTAAATGGATTTCTCCAAGCTGTATTTGGTCTAGATCAGGGGTGCCCAATAGATAGATCGTGATCTACTGGTAGATCTTGGGCCATCAATAAGCAAAAGAAATCCTAAATGTATACTGTGTATATATATATAAAAAAATATAGCCTATATATTTTTTTTTAATTCATAAACTAAATCCCATTCATGTACAGTATAGCTAACTCCGTATCCACAGTATTTAACATTATAACATTATTAAATAATGTTAAAATGTGCTAAATATGTACTTGGAGGGGACAAGGGGAAAATAAGTATAGCTCACAACGACTACCGGTAGTTTGATTTTTTTGTAAGTAGTCTCTTGTCCTAAAAAGGTTTGGGCACCCGTGGTCTAGATTGAAGCTGTGTAAATGTTCTAGCTTGGTAATGGCAGGTGAGAGGAGATTGATGGCCCTACTCATTTTTATATTTTACAATGGAAAGGCTGGTACTTCTGAAAGCTCAGAGTGAAATACGGGAGCCCTAAATCAACTATGATTATGGACAATTTCTTGAAGAGAAACTGGTATAGTCCATTACCTGCTAAATCAATTTAATTTGACCACCATATTACAGAGGTTTAACTGGATAGGTCCAAATTACAAAGCTGAACACCAATATTCAAAATCTGACCAATCATCAGAACTCACAAAATGCAACAAAGAAGCTAGGTATGGTTCATTATCAATGGAGTCAGTGCAATAAAGCTACAAATAATATAGTTTGGGTGTTCTGAGGAGAAAGAGAAGTTTGACAAGAACTGGAGTTAAAGTGATCATTGGCCTTGGCAGAATATACTGTATATTTATTGTTTTAGTGCATGAATCACCCTCTTTCGTACTTTTGTTTTGAATATTCTAAAATTATCCTCCTTTTACACCGAGAAATTAGAAAAAGTTGTTCAAGGAGGGACTTTGGTCCAGAGTCTGGACTACACTATTCAGCATTGTTTGTTGTCTGTGTGCAAATCGATATTGACAACTAAGTAGGAGAACAGCCAGTGGTTGCCAAGGACAGCTAATATTGGAGATTCACCACTCCTTCGACGGCTTTGTGATCGGAAGTGAAAACAGGGTACAAAATTAACTGTTTTGTCCACCGGCCAAATGGCTAGTGAATGTTGTTGTTTTGGCTGATGAGTGAAGCAAATCCATCAGCCACTTTGCATGTGTTACCGACATTTGGCTGGTGCTAATTCTGAGTGAAAGCCAATGAAATGTCGCTTCAAAAGAATTATACCTCACATTTGCACAATTCAAATTAAATCCGTGTTGAAAAATGTCTGACATGTGAAAAGGTTTGAGGTTCATTATCTGAATACTGATATATAAATCTACCTCTGTGTGAGATTTCATTATTGCAAGATCCACATGACTTGAATATGCATGAATGTTGTGAATGAATAATGGTTCTTATCTGGGCCCACTCTTCAAAGAGATGCCAACTTTCTCTCTGTTGTGGAATGGAATTTGTATCAATAACATCATTCTTCATCCGCATTAACCAGATAGCATCTCAAGCCAAAAGAGACCGGTGACCAGAAAACCAGTTGTGACATCAAAATAATGAAGCCAGCAGTCAGGAAAGTTGTCTCACAGAATTGTATTCAGGCAAACATCCATCTTTGCAAGTAGATTTTCCATTTGCATAGAGACTGGCTCCCTGGAAAAGCTCCACAGTCAAAGGTTTTATACTGTATTCTTACATATCTCAAATAGTATTCTCACATATCTTACATCTCTTCACAAGCTAATGTTTTGACCAGCTCACAGAACAATGCAGGAGTCGAGAGGAGGGGGGGGGGCTGTAGCCAAGACAGAGGTCCAGCAAGGCCACATCTCTGAGTGAGCTTGTCACTGTCCTGCGCTCACGGCCAGAATGATATAAGCTGTCTGTTTATGTGGAATGGAATTTAAGAATGGAATGAAATATGTAACTATGTGACCCTGTGTCTGCGGGTTTTGAAGGCAACCCTGAGCCCTGCAAGGGCACCATGATTAATAACTCATACCAACGATTATGTGTCTTATGACACGAGGCCAATGGCACTTAAATTTCCTCCCACACTCTCTGTCCTGGATTCATTTGCATTCAGAGGCAGATAACAATAGATAATGGTAGATCCATCTCAGGCAGCCTAGAGGTAATAGGATGGGTAATAGTAGTAAGGGATTGCACAGAGTTGTACAGTCAGATATACAGTATACAGTATGCTTTACACCTGATGAGAGTGACATTATTACCCACGGTAAAACAAACAAGGGCATCTTCGGCCCAGGATCACGTGCGTCATGTAGCAACTTTCCCTGCTTCCCACTGATGATGTCACTGTTGACATTGTGACATCATTTACATCACTGATGATGTCACTGTTGACATAATGTCACAGATGATTCCCCCTGTTCACTGTCATAAAGGTGAGGCTAAGTGGGAGTATAAGTAGGACTGGTACTACACTACTTGACTGTGCCAACAATGCGCAAAAGGAAGGGCACGGCGGCACTCTCCAATCCCGAAGACAACCGCAAGAAATTGGCTCGAGCCAGAGAAAGTCTCTCATTTTCTGCTAAAATTGCAGAGTCCGGGGATGACCAGTGGGTGACATCCTTCCAGGAGACAGTTGAGGTCCTGCTCTATCTCCACCGTCCTTCGATGTAGAGGCGGGGGGAGGGGCCTAGGCTAAATCTCGTGCTCACCTCTCGTGCTCACCTCTCGTTGTGCTGTTCAGATCTCGATGCGCTCAGTCAAAACAGATGGACAGCTGGATGGATGGACACACATGTCACTTATAGAAGCGACTGCACCACAAAACTGAGCATGCAAACCCTATCGACTGATGATGTCATACACACTGATGATGTCATGCCATGGCCACAATCATCGAGTGATGTCATGCCCACTGACGATGTAGCATGAGTTTGGTCACAAAGAGGTGGGCCCATGGCGCATCGTCTCCAGAGTCTCCACCCTAGAAATCGAGAGCACACAGCTTTATCTATCTATCTACAATAATCTATCTATCTATCTATCTATCTATCTATCTATCTATCTATCTATCTATCATTTTGGGATGTGAAAAACAGTAAATCTACATTCAAGATTTCAAGATTCACTTTAATAGCCACAGTAAGTAATTAGATTACAAATGATAAATGAGAGTGCCAGTATGCAGCATAGCGGTCACATCAATAGTAGAAGACGAAGCAATACAGAAACACAATCTGAAGTTATAAAGTGCAAAGTAAAAAAGTCCTTTAAAGTGACATATGATGATGTTTGGGGGGGGGGGGGGGGGTGAACATAGTTTATTTGATCTGAATGTCGTACTACACAAAGATGGAGGAATTTTGTTCAGTTTGATTACAGTCTGTCAGTCAAAGATGTCACTCACTGACTATTGACGTAGCCAAGATGATACAGTAATGTATTCACGCTACGACTGACTTGTGATCTCATGGCATTTCTGTCGCAGCACACAAGAAGTTGTTTAGTAAGGGGGGGGGGGGGGGTTGATAGAGTAAATAGTTCACAGACACATTTTATGGCATTGCAAAGTGCTACATGTTGCATTTTCAGTGTGCCTTATTTATTTTCAATATGCAGAGGGGAAGTCTCATTTGTGGGAATGGAGGGAGGTGTCAGAGCCTGGATATCTGCTCATTTACTACTGTACAGCAGGCAGCACTGCAGCACATGCTCCATGCTGCTGATAACAGCTGTACAGCAGGCAGCACTGCAGCACATGCTCCATGCTGCTGATAACAGCTGTACAGCAGGCAGCACTGCAGCACATGCTCCATGCTGCTGATAACAGCTGAGAAGCACCCTGCAGGACCTCCTCCTCTTCAGCCCTCATTTCCATTATTCAATGGTCCTGAATGCAGACTGCAGGGAAATGAACACAGTTTGAAGCAAAAGGGACAGGCTTTTCTATCATTAAAAGTCACCGTAGCGATCATAGAGGTTCTTAATTCCACATGTATCCTGCACAACTGCTGCTGCCCATTGTTTTTCAAATGCTGTGAAATAACTGACTGACCAACAGCAGGGCTTTTAGTATGTAAATCTACTGTAGGTGTTTTTTCTGCTCGAGTAAGAAACCGCTGCAGCGAGGTTGTGCACATCAGCACACTTTCCAAATGATTGAAATACCCATTGATGTAAAACCTTATTTAAAATACTCTAGCCTATCCACCCTATTTCTAGCTGCCATGATGCCTTATGTGAAATATGGGTGCTTCTTCCGGTGTAATCCTCCCAGCCCCCCAGACAACATACTGTATAGCCCGTAGGGCGTCCAGCTTGGCAAAAATCTCGTCGATAAGTAGCCCGAGTTGTTCAAAGAGCAACAGAAATAGCGGATGTGATAGAACATTATTACATTCCCTGAAATAAGTCGTCAAACAAGTGTTATTTATTGTGACAAGCAACTTTTCTTTACAGCGTCGGAGTTTTATGAGGAAATGTGCCAGCTGCAACAATCAGTCACGTTCTAGACCGGACCTTGCACCCATAATTACTTTACAGCGGGGCATTCAAAAATAAGGTGGATACAATAAGGCTGCATAGGCAGATAGAGGTCCTGTATATTTTAAATTGGAGATGAAAAGCCTTAAAGTACATCCGGCAAAAAGGACACAAATCCATTACCATCTTCATTAGGCCTGTTAAATCTAAATTATGTAACTTTTACATATAGATGAGCATCCCTTACATTCAAGCCACTGCCAAACAAGTTCCCACAATGTTGATTAAGCCGGATCACTGCCAGATAACTCTCTGTATTCCAGTAGGACCAGAGTTTTCAATCTGTTGTCGTCCAGGGACATTCCCCCGCTGCTCACCGGAGACTTCCGCCTATAGCCGAGCCTGCTAATTTCTGGATAGCCTTCTGCTAACTTGAATTGGGAGCACCAGTGGCTCCTGCATTACATTACTGGCTTTCCTTGGGAAGCTAAGCAGGTCTGGCCTAGGATACTCCTTGGATGGGAGACTGGTGCTGGAAGTGGTGTTGGAGGACCAGTAAGAGGTGCTCTTCCCCTCTGGTCCGAGTAGGTGTGTAACCCCGGTGTCCTGGCTAAATTCCCACACAGGCCTTCCTTCAATCATGGCCACCTAATCATCCCTCATTACTTAATTGGCACTTTCAGTCCTCAACTCTCCACCGTGAGAGCTGATGTGTGGTGAGCGTTCTGCCACAAACTGGCTGCTGTGCATCACCCAGGTGGGTGCTGCTACACATCGGTGGAGGATGGGTTGAGTTCCCTCCCTGCCTCCCCTGATATGTGAAGTGCTTTGAGTGTCTTGAAAGGCGCTATATAAATCCAATCAATTATTATTATTATAAATAATTCAGTTGTGCGGCTCTTCTAGAGCTTCCAAATGTAGGAATGCTGAATTGAAGTGAGTCATTTCACGGGTGCTGTGTGACGTTCAAAACTTTCCACTCTTTTACAGCCCCGACAGGTGGCGCTATGAAAGATGATGTGTTGTATTTGATTGCTCAGAGCGTTTAAACAACACGATAGCTGTTCCTACAGTAGTTTTTGCGTGACAACAAAGAGCAAAGGAAACGATCAGGAACTCATTTTCCTGACTGCATCAATGCAGTGCACCTTCCTTCATTGCCAGAAGGGGGAGACAAACTACAAAAGTTATGCACTCTAGCTTTAATTTTCAGTTTGTAGAATTTCTGTTGTACTGAAGCTGCTCTCACTATGTAAATTAAAGGGTATTTCCAGACTCATCTCACTTAAAAACATGTGATACATGTGAGCAACTGTAGCATGTCACAATTTCCCCTCGGGGATCGTTAAAGTATTTCTGATTCTGATTCTGATACCCTGACCTCCATGTAATGTTAACTTGATACAGCATACATACAACAATGCGTTATCTGTTACAAATACATACAGACAGGAATATGACAACACAAGTCATGGAATAAATATAACTACTTTTAAACAATAGTTTGACCCCAAAAAAAGAAAGAAATACTGCTCATTACTGCAGTAATTAGTCAATGAATATTTATTGTCTCCTCAGAACTGCTTTCCATCTGTTATATCAGCTGAGCCACACCACTTATGAGTTAATTGTGGATCAGAACAATGGCTTTCATGTACTACTAGGGTGGTCTTTCATTGAGAGCCATGAATAAGTGGGCGAAGCTGTTGATTAACAACACTTCAATAACTCTGCAAGCTAGAGAGAATAGTGACCACAAAGGGAAGATGCATGTGAAGCAGTACCAAAAGATGAGCATCATGTACCATGCTCATCCAAGTACATTTGAAGTGAGGCAAAGTAACTGGCTAGTGATGCTAACATTCTGTCTTCATACAGTATAGCTGTTAGCTTGACAGAGCTATCTGTGAACAGGTACAACATACGATATTCAGCCCTGCTATATGTCAGCAAAACACTACTTGCTATGTGGCGAGACAGAGGAGTAGTGCCGTTCTGAGCAGTGAAGGAAGCCACACCGCCTCTGATTGTTGTGAAATCAGGCTTGTTTTTCAGCAGCAACGGCCGCTCGTGAATGTCGTGTGCGTAACATTTTACTTCACGAGTCCCTAGGTCGAGCGAGCTCCAGAGTGAATGGAGAGAGCGAGTGGCACAAAGCCGGTGAAACAGAGGAGTTAAAAGTTATTTTTAGATTTGATTTCACAGCGGTTATGCTCTCAGTGTTGCCGGACTGGGCGGTTTTCCACCCAATTGGGCTGGTTTGGCATCGTGCGGGGGGGAAATGGGCTTGGGCAGCATTTCAGGGTTTTGTTTGAATGCAATGTGTTTGTGGCCCGCTCACACACACCGACATGACGCAGCCTGTCTGCACACACAGCATACAGAGGACAGGGACGGTGGGAGGTTTGGAAGATGCAACCATTAGTTCATAGACTGTATGATTTATTTGTACGTACGTATGTATTTATGTATATATGTGATATGTATGTACAGTATGTATGTGTATAAATACATGTACTGTATGCTGCTGCTCTAGTGCAACATCTATAACACCTTTCTTTATAGCTGTCAGTGTTACAGTGTTTTACAGGTGGTTTCCAGAGGCAATAGCAGAATATTATTGAGGATGGGAAAATGTGGCAAGCCAGCATAAACAAGCAAGTGATAAATGTTTAATTTAGGAGCTTCACTGATTTAAAAATCGATTGTGTCTATGAGCAGGTCGTGGTTGTGTAAACCCTGTCCGAGTATGTGTAACAATATCTTTTTGGCCTGAATTGTGAATTCACTGCAACAATGCAACATGGACCTGCGTGACCCTAAACTATTCTCTCGGTTTAGGACCAATAAAATAAAGACCATCCAACCTGTGGGTTTGCAGGTTTACCTGGAGATCATTGAGCTGAGTCTTGAGCTGCAGAGTCTATATCATGACTCCGGTGTGACCATCGCCACGGTGTCCCTTCAGCTGGATGATTCTGCCAGCCAGCATTAGGAGCAGGCCAGTGGCCACCTCCAGGCAGTAGGAGAGCCAGGCCATCACCAAAGACCAGCCGAAAGACACGTCCACGTAGGCCAGGTCCTCGGGGGACACCACCCGCTCAAACTCCTCCATGGCATGATGCGAGTAGCTGATATAGATGCTCACTCCAGAGAGGGTAAACAGACCTGTTGATGCACAGATACAGATAAAGGACGTTGGAAGAGCAAAATCGTTCACATTTTATCTAGGGCTGTCAAAGTGAACGAGATAATAACGTGCCAACGCAAATTGGTTTAGGCGACTTGTTTTACGCATTAATGCAGGTACTGCAAGCAAAGCAAGCAATGGATAAAGAGAAATGTTGAAGGGCAAGTTCAGCTACAAAGCCCTGCCAGATGGGTTCTGCCGACAAGACCTAAGTTATTTGCAGTTACTTTTGATCTGAAGTCTTAGATTATAGATCCCACGCCTCTTCTCGGTAAGACCCGCCCTACTCTTCCTCTGAATGCCCTACCTACTCTGCCTCTAATAGGCTTACCTAGTGTCCTCTAGAGCAGTGATTCCCAACCAGGGGTACGTGTACCCCTAGGGGTACTTGAGCAGCTTGCAGGGGGTACTTGGAATGATTGGGAAATACAATTTACCTCCAAAATGATAAATACATAAATATATATTCCAAGTCATTTCATAAGCCCATTGTTAAAATGTGATGTGTGTGTCGCAACTAGTTCTGCTGGCAAGTGTCAACTGCTACACTGTTCTGCTACTGATAATGGCAAAAAAAACAACTAAAAAGCCCAAACACCGGCAGTTCAGTGAAACATATATTTTGTATAGATTTACTTGTATGTAATCATCAACACGCATGAGTGAGGGGTACTATTGTCATGGAAAAACGGCTCAAGGGGTACATAAGACAAAAAAGGTTGGGAACCACTGCTCTAGAGAGAGAGTGGCGTCAGCGGAGGACCAAAATGCAAGACTCATTAGCCAATGAACAGCCAGGATATGGGTCTCGTGCTACTTTTGCATGCTAAAATAAAGCTGATAATGTACAATTTGATTGAAGGGGGGGGAAACCCTTTCAGAGTACAACACAAATTGTCTATTTTGCTGCAACTTGACAGTGCTACTTAATCCAGGACCTTACTTCCTGGAACTCTTGAGAGTAAAAAACTGGTCCATTGGAGTGAATGGAGATGTCGGGACTCTTCTATCTACACGGCTCTGGGCTTACCCTGATGTTCTTACCTTAACTCCAACCAATCGTCACTCTGCATGTCTACATCCAACAAATCACCAATCCTCATGCTTAAACCCAACCTCCTCATTCCTAACCCAACACATTCAGAAGCAGAGTAGGTCGGCTCTTACCTAGAAGAGACGTGGGATCCATAACACGTCTTAGATGTCAGTTGCTAGCCAAGCACACAGCTAATGCAGACGGCATGTTAGCCCTAAACCTCTCGCTGGCGGCAGAATACAGTGGTGTGGTAGTGCCACACCACTGTATCGAAGATGCACAACTTGTATGAAGAGCAGAAAGCTAAATCAGCAGAGGAGTTGGGACAAAGCTACGACGGTTGCGCTCCGGTTGGGACTATTGGAATTCACTCAGCAATCACATTTACCTCGGGGTAACAGCGCGTTTATTTTGACAAGCAGTGGGAACTTCGGTCACGTACGCCGAACACTTTCTGCAAGTAGCAAAACAGTAGGCTACATAAAGCAGCGATAGTAGCGGCCAGACAACTCTCGTTTGAGTGTTTGTGCAGCGCAGCGCCTGCACATGCAGTAGTGGGTTATTTCAAACATAGCCAAACCCCGCGGAGCTTGAACAGCAGCAAATTGCAAAATGGTTAAAAGACAGTCACTACACACAGGAGGACGTGTCAACGAGATGGAACTCTACCCTGGAGATGAGAAGGTGTGTGCAGAGAAACCAAACAACCACTGAGACGCCACTGGCCCAACCAATGTCTCTATGCCAACAACAGCAGAGCTGGATACACTGCAGAGGGTGGAAACGGTGCTGGAGCCCTGCAGGTAATTTATTGATATTGATAGTCAATGTGTGTTCCTTAAGTGGGTCGGAAGTCTGAAGTGTGTGTGTGTGTGTGATTGTGTGTGAGAGAGAGAGAGAGAGAGAGAAGACTGGTTCAACCTCTTCCTCTTTGAAGGAGTGTACATAGCCTCCTGCTGTGTGCACCTCTTCCTCTTGCAAAACCCTCCTTTCAATAAATAGTTTATAAGACAAACCTCAGACTCCAGAACAATAGTCCTCAAAAAGACTGCATGAATAGAGTATGGACTTTTTTGAAAAGATGACATAACTCCTACTGTACTGTATGTGAAAATGACTGTGCAGTGTTAACATGTCCTGTTATAAGCGCCTCTAAACCGTTTACATTGAAAAGAAGAAGAAAGTGGGTCATCATCACCAAGTGAAACAACCACAGCTGTGAATTCTAAAGGTGCGTTCACACCGACCCAGAGCCGTGTAGATAGAAGAGTCCCGACATCTCCATTCACTCCAATGGACCAGTTTTTTACTCTCAAGAGTTCCAGGAAGTAAGGTCCTGGATTAAGCAGCACTGTCGAGTTGCAGCAAAATAGACAGTTTGTGTTGTACTCTGAAAGGGTTTTTCCCCCCTTGAATCAAATTGTACATTATCAACTTTATTTTAGCATGCAAAAGTAGCGCGAGACCCATTCCTGGCTGTTCATTGGCTAATGAGTCTTGCATTTTGGTCCTCCGCTGACGCCACTCTCTCTCTCTCTCTCTCTCTCTCTCTCTCTCTCTCTCTCTCTCTCTCTCTCTCTCTCGAGGACACTACACTGACCTATTACAGTTTTTCGCTGGCATCGAGTTTACATACAAAGTCAATGCAAATGAGCGATTGAGCGTATATTCGCCCGGGGGAAAAATCGCTGGGCGTCCGAGCGACAGAGACAGAGCGATAGGGCGAAAATTCGCTCGTCGTCCGAGATGAAATATCCCAACTCGAGCGAAATTTCGCTGCCATCAGTCACTCGCTGTTCAAAGCTGATTGGCTGCCGTGTGAGAGTGAGTCAAGGATCACACTGGCTTGGAACAAACCGCTGGTTTATTGTGTGGCACCAAACCGCATTGACAGCTGATTGACAGGCTGACAGCTGACATGAAGTGAAGTCTGTACTACCGGTATATAGCTCGCGTTAGGAGCACGCTGATAGGCTTAGCTTGTAAACAACTACGGTGGCTCGTAGTGGACAAACATCATGACATTGCGTAATGTTATAGCCCCTAGATGTCCTTCAATTATTGTACCTGTTGACGAGCGATTTAAACACAGCGACAGAGCGATTCCTAAGGGTTGAAACGAGCAACGGAGAGAAAAATAAATATCTCGGTGTGAACACAGCTTAAGTCTCATTTGGTCGGGAGTTATGTTATGTTTACGCCTGTGTTTGTCTGTTTTTTCTGCAGGATATCGCAAAAAGTGATGAACGGATCTGCACAAAACTTTGTAGTAAAGTTGGTCATGGCCCAACTTAGATCTGATTAAATTTCCACACACACTCCTGCTTTCAAACCCTGTCGGGGTAATTTGAATTCAATCTAGCTAAAAACAAAGAAAAGTGCAGTGCATTGTTTGGAGGGTCGTACTGTAGGAAGTTAAGACATAACATATTGCTTATATACTCTACTTGGGCGACTAGTTTTAATATCAGTACATTCTGTACGTCCTTGGAAGAGACATAAAAGACTGAAAGAATCTCTTTGAAGAACTGCTGCGTGCATCCCTTCCTCTTATAAGACTCCTTTTATATTCTAGTAAGATGGACTCTTGTCTGTCTCCACTCTCCAGAATTTCTTTTTGAATAGGGAGAGATGCCAGATGCATGGGTTTGTTTCACAAGAATCCAGCTTGCTTGCAAGGTTAGAGATGAGTGAGGGCAAGAGAGAAAGATGGGAGAGAGAGAGAGAGGGAGGTAGTGTGTGTGTGTGTGTGTGTGTGTGTGCGCGCGCGCAAAATTGACTACCCTCTCCGCACTACCCTGCGCTTCTCGTGTTCTCAATACGCTAGACCCATTTCACCGCAACTGTTTTGAGGTGGTAAAGCAGGAAGTAAAGCAGGTGTAACCAATACCACTACACTGATGATTGAGGTATTCCAGTGCCAGGGAGCTTATTCTATTGCTTACACCTACTATACTTCCTGCTTTACCACCTCAAAGAGGTTGCTGTGAAAAGGGCCTATTGGCATGGATAGTATTAAAGAAAGAAAGGAAGACAACAGCAGCTGTCATGGTTGCCCTAGACTAGAGTCTGACTGATGATGAGGACGACTCCACTGAGAAGTGTGTGGAGTGCTATAGGCAAGCTGGCCTGTTGGCAGCACCTTCTACATCAGTACCATGTGAGAGCTTATGAGAAGAAGTGAGCTGCCCTGTCATCTGACAATGTCAACAGGCTTCTCTGTTTAAGCAACTGCCTCGGCGCAAACAAGTATAGCCTAACTGCAGTAGCCAAGTCCTATTTCTGTCATTTTGTTTCTTATACTCCCTTTCCCATGTTTCCTGCAAATGTTTTTATTGATTGTTTTATGCTGTTTTTTTTAAATCCCAAATAGCACAAGGGATATTTTTTGTGAGGACATCTTTAAATTTCACGTTTTAATCTCATGAAAAATCCCACTTAAAAAAATACACCATTACATTTTTCCTGGAGAAGCGGGCTTTTATAGAAGTTCAGCACAGATCTCTTTTCGTGTAGGGGTGACTTTGTAAGAGAATACAATTGTGTATTTGATACTGTCGATACGTCTGTCGTCGCCCTGGGTTAAAAACACTCCATATCTGTTCAAATTTCTTCTGAGACGAAGACATTTTCCTGTGGATATGTTGCATATTAATCATCTTGGACTGTGACTATCAGTCCTAAGAAGTAAGATTTTGGTATCTAAACTGCCTGTTCCATTCTACAGAAAGAAAGTGTTGTACTGTAAAGAAAAGATAATCTGTTGACGAGTTGAAATGCGCTATACAATTATTTTGTCATCTACCCTCAGATAAAAAAAGAAAGACAATATCATTAATATGTCTTTTCCACAAACATATTTTGGAATAAAAAGAGTTGTCGGCTGGAATCTGAAAAATATCCTCTTCCCAAAAACACATAACTAGGCATGCATGAGAGGGTGCAAAATAACTACCCATGCTCACACCTGCAGAAGATGGCACCCAGCGTGTTAAAATACATTTTTCATAAAGGATCAGCTCAGTGACGATGATCAAAAACTAATTTGAAGGGAGAACACAGGCGACCCTGCAAGCTTCAAGATACAGTTGTTACCGATTTCGTTTGACCATTTTGCTGCTGTCCTGCGTTAATGCTGTGGCAGCACAGCAGTGAGGGGGAGCTTTTGTAAGCAACAAAGAAAACATTGAAAGACAAAAAGCCCCCACTTTTACCACTGGGTGTAGTACCTTGGAAAGCCAGTAGTAAAGTGGTCAAATGGAATGAGACGAGTAACAACTGTAGTGCCAAAAGGCCTCTGTGCCTGCTGCACCATGGGCCAAGAATTGAACATCACAATTCAATCACAATGATTGTGGGAGTCGACGGACTCGAGTGATATGTGCACAGCCCAAAGAAAAAGTGAGCAGAGACAAAGCAGCTTTGTGCTCCGCTCTTCCCGGTACCTTCTGATGTTAGTAATATTGACTATTATCTTGCTAGCCAAAGAAACGAGAGTGAAGTGTAGTCGCAGACTGTAGTTCAATCATGGAAGACCAAATAAGGCATTAATAGAGCACCCCATGCTGTCATACCCCTCAGCCCAAATGACGTCACTAAATGACGTCACCATCTCCGACGTCACCTTCTCCATGACGTCCCAAATGACATCAGTTATGACATCATAAATGACATCATAAATGACATCAGTTATGACATCATAAATGCCCTTCTCCCAAATGACATCAGTTATGACATCATAAATGACATCAGTTATGACATCATAAATGCCCTTCTCCTGGTACTATATAAGCCCCCATCACCACAGCTTAAATCACACTTGTGCAGTCATCACTCACCTTGTGTCAGCATCACGCATTCATCCAGCATCTCCAGAGCAAAAAGCTTCATTCAGTCCAGCACCATGTCCGAGTCCGAAAACGAGCAGCAAAGTTTCAGCTCCACCGTGGACGCTTTCCTCCAGAGCACATTCAACGCCCCGGCCAGCCTCGGGCAAATCCCCAATCCCCAGGCTCCATCTCCGGGCGTCACAGGCGTCTCATGGGACGCTCCCCTCACCAGGGGCCGCGGCCGCAAAAGAAGATCCAACGTCAAGGAGGTCCTCGTCTCGCCTGGATCTCAGTCCGCACAGCACTCCGGAGGCCGCGGCCGCGGCAAAAGAGCCCAGAAGTCCACCTCCCCCGGATCTCAGTCCGCACAGCACTCCGGAGGCTGTGGCCGCAGCAAAAGAGCCCAGAAGTCCACCTCCAAGAAAGGCCCAGCGAAGCGCACCACGACCGCCGGCTCCTCGGCGGACGCGCCAAGGCTCCAGCCCCTCCAGGCCTCCAAGATCCCCTGATCGCAACGACGTCTTCACTGGTCGGGTCCCTCATCGACATCGATGCCCGGCCGAGGACGCTCGCGAGCCCCACGCTCCCCACGGCAGCAGCCCAAACAGCCCTGCCCCAGGTTTCAGGTCGTATCCCCCCTTTTCAGCCGGCATCTCTTCCGGCGGCCGCACTCATTGCAGGCCGGGTGCCAATCCCCGAGCAACTCTGCCCTGTTGCATACGGCCGCTTCCCTCTCCCGCGTCCGGTCGGGTATTATCAAACATGCATTTAGTCCCTGGTTTCAGTCAACGTTGCGGCATTGCTGCTGCACTCATTTCAGGCCGGGTGCCAATCCCTTAGCATACGGCATACGGCATACGGCCGCTTCCCTCTCCCGTGTCCATTCGGGTTTTAACAACATGCCTCTAGTCCCAGTTTCCAGTCAACCTTTTCTTTTTCATAGCATGGTTCCTCTCTTACGCATCCAATCCATCGATCCAATCCCAGTCATTTAGATAAAGTATAACCCTTGTAAACTTTTCCGGCCATGCTGAGTAGCGCGCTAGCTACCTGGCTAGCCACCGGCCTTCCATGCTATACTGCGCATGCGCGTGGCTGGTCTAGCGTTGCCAAAGATGCGCATTGCAAATGCAAGATGCGACACTATCGTCTCCCGTCGCATGCTTCAGGCAAAATGGCGATAATCATCAGTTCTGCGTTGCCGTCCTTCAAAATATAAGAAAATGTATAGCTCAGCGCTAGAGCGGACTGGCTTGAATGTGGGAAAGCGGGGTTCCCCGTGTGCGCGCTGATATTTTAATTTAAGATCCTGGTGAAATATGGTCTAAATCTGAAAGTTCAATAAAGTCTGCAAATAGTGGGTGAAAAAACTTTCACTTTCAAATTTAAACGTCTTTTCAACCGAAAAATGCTCGCGGGTGGTTCTGGCTTCAGCATATGCTTGAATTAAGTTCTAGAGGTGAATGGTTGCAGAAAAGAGGCACCATGAGTTCCCTACTTTCTCCCAGTAGGGAATCGATCTTCCTCTACGAGATTTACTCTGGTATTGCAAATGCATACGAAGCTTCAGTCTCGATCATAAACAAAAGGTGCTCCTCCCAGTCCACCACGGCTTTAATGTGCAGTGCAGCATCACCCGGCTTTCCGTTATGCATAACTCGTCAGGTCAGCAGAGCTCATTCCCCGGTCACGGCGCAGTAGATTCAGCAGAGCACATCCCTGGTCACAGCACAGTGGCTACAGCAGAGCATATCCCGGCAGCGTTGCCAGACGTACGATAATTATCGTACCTGTACGATAATTTTGACCTCTGTACGATGTACGATCAATAATCCCCAAATCCCCCAAACGTACGAGAATCTCATCATTTCGTGACACTTACACGAATCCTACGTCTATCACTCTATCTGTTTATACAATCATCTCTTCAAACAAACATATTTGCAGCTAATACGTGCAGGGTGTTTTGTTGTTGTTGCAACGCAGGCTGAGACCACAGTGTTGAAAAACCATGCCAAGTCCAAAAAGTAGCCTGTGATCAGCGCAGCCCCCCGACATAGGCGCGCTGAAGGCACGCGCGCTGGGGAGGGGGCGTACGATAATTTCACTCCAAAAACGATAATTTTGACCCTCTGGTACGATAATTCAACATTTGCCATCTGGCAACACTGTATCCCGGTCACAGCAGTGGCTCAGCAGAGCATATCCCTGGGCACAGCTCAGTGGCTTCAGCAGAGCTCCTCCCCGGTCACAGCACAGTGGCTTCAGCAAAGCATATCCCTGGTCACAGCACAGTGGTTTCAGCAGAGCTCCTCCCTGGTCACAGCACAGTGGCTTCAGCAAAGCATATCCCCGGTCACAGCACAGTGGCTTCAGCAGAGCTCCTCCCTGGTCACAGCACAGTGGCTCCAGCAAAGCATATAGCCGGGCACAGCACAGTGGCTTCAGCAAAAGTATACCCCCTGGGCACACCTCTTAGAAAATTGGAACGGAATCTCATTTTTCTACGACGAAATCGTCTCGTCTGCCGACGACTTAAAACTTTCTACAGATGCAGCACATTCACTGCTCCCCCTCCCGCTGGACGTCAAAACTAATCAAAAAGGTCATGGCACGAAAACCGCGTGTCTCCACAGCCAGTCTCTGCCTCAACTGAACTAAGTCCACCGTACAACAGCTCAGCCGAGGGTGCGGGTGCAACTCTCCCGAAGTGACAGTACACGACTGTCAAAACAAATGAAAAAGGCCCATAATAGACATACTGTAGACACGCAACTTAAAGTCAAATCCAAGGGGAAAACGTACTTATTAACAATGGTCAGCCCACCTTTAATATTCCAAATGTCAAAATGCACAAATCATCTATTAGGAATAGAACGGATAGATAGGAAAACTATGAGAAAAATATCAAGCCTATCTTTGCCTCATACAATTTGGGATAAAGTAAGTGCACAACTAAAGAATATAACATTATGTCTACTCATTTTTAGACATTTTCATGCCATAATAATATAATGCTAAAGGTTAAATATTGCATCTTTAAGCCATTGCTGGCTATGCTCATGCAGGTTGTTGCGACCTTGGTCATTACTGACCTTAAAAAATGCAGGTCATCGCTGACCTTTTTCTTTTGGGGGGGGTGGTCCCCTCCCGGGGGGGTCCTCCCTTCAACAACTGGGCTGCGTCCTCATCAGCCATGCGTCCTACATCCATCCAGAGCAAGCTGCTATATCATCAGCCCAAAGATGCCTCCTTCCATGATTGGTAGGAAGTATTAATGCATTTCGTTGGTGGCGGTCTTCTCTCCCAATCCCCGTTTGGTGCCCATGCCCGGGCAATTTGCATATAACCCCATAAGTGTCCTTGCCATTGCTTAACCTCAGTCAGCCCACGTCCTGACAATTTGCACAACCCATCATCCCTGCATTCTGCTTAAACATCAGTCAGCCCATGTCCTGACAAGTCAGCCCCCGTCCTGACAATTTGCTCAACCCATTATCTCTGCATTCTGCTTAAACCTGTCAGCCCACGTCCCGAGAAGTCAGTCCACATCCTGACAACTTGCTCAACCCATTATCCCTGCATCCTGCTTAAACTTCAGTCAGCCCACGTCCTGACAAGTCAGCCAATGTCCCGACAATCTGCATAACCCATCATTCCGGCATTTGCATAAACCTCAATCAGCCCTTGGCCCCCTTTTCCTCATCTCTCCCCATCATCACATGACAGGATCCTGGTTCATCCTTCACTTCAAGACCACACTCCAGAAATGCAACATCCCTGCAGAGAACTATTCCAGTCACTCCTTCAGGATCGGAGCAGCCACATCAGCAGCCATGCAGGGGGCGTCCTCCGCCTCCCTTCAACAACTGGGGCGCTGGTCCTCATCCGCCTATGCATCTTTCATTCGACCAGAGCAAGACACCATATTATCAGCCCAAAGATCCCTCCTTCCATGACTAAAGAGGCAACAAGCACTTCGTTGGTGGTGATCAAACTCTCCTTTTCCTCATCAATGCGCCCATGCCCGGGCTATCCACATCCACGCCCTTGCAACCCCGCTTTGCCTTAAAAAACCCCGGTCAGCCCCTAATCTCCCGACATGCCTAAATTCTCCCCCCGTCAGCCCACGACCTGACTAAAGCATACCCCAGGCGAGCTCCATGACCCCCGTTTTCACTCTCCCAGTTCCTGAAATAACTTTAAATTCCTTTGGGGGATGTCCTATCTCATACAGCACTGACGCCCCTCTCTCATAAGCAAGAGGAGCGTCACATCATGGAGTCATACGCCATACTCAAACTGTCTATTCTGATTCAATAAAGTTTGTTAAAATTATATTACGAGTCTCTCATGATTGAAGTGTAGTCGCAGACTGTAGTTCAATCATGGAAGACCAAATAAGGCATTAATAGAGCACCCCATGCTGTCATACCCCTCAGCCCAAATGACGTCACTAAATGACGTCACCATCTCCGACGTCACCTTCTCCATGACGTCCCAAATGACATCAGTTATGACATCATAAATGACATCATAAATGACATCAGTTATGACATCATAAATGCCCTTCTCCCAAATGACATCAGTTATGACATCATAAATGACATCAGTTATGACATCATAAATGCCCTTCTCCTGGTACTATATAAGCCCCCATCACCACAGCTTAAATCACACTTGTGCAGTCATCACTCACCTTGTGTCAGCATCACGCATTCATCCAGCATCTCCAGAGCAAAAAGCTTCATCCCACCACCTCCCCAGATCACCACCAATGTCATGACTCCTGTTGGAAACAAATCCCCTTAGGGGGGATGTCCTATCTCATACAGCACTGACGCCCCTCTCTCATAAGCAAGAGGAGCGTCACATCATGGACACATCATGGAGTCATACGCCATACTCAAACTGTCTATTCTGATTCAATAAAGTTTGTTAAAATTATATTACGAGTCTCTCATGATTGAACATTAACTACAGCTGGCAAGAACCTTTTACAGATCGGTACAAACTGCATGGAACACTATTTCAATACGGAAACAATACCGTAGGAGGAAAAGAGTTACTTCCTTCATAAAACTCAGTTTCCCATAAACTCAGCGCTTTCGCCCCGCCCTCATTACCACCACTGAGGTGCCCTTGAGCAAGGGCCTTTTTAACCCCAACCGGGGTGGAGCTGCTCAGTGGCCAGCAGATCAGACTGTGTTTGTAGTGGTCAGCTTGCAGGTATGAATGTGTGTGTGTGTGTGTGTGTGTGTGTGTGTGTGTGTGTGTGTGTGTGTGTGTGTGAGCAGAGCCCACTTGAAAAAGAGAAGGGGATCTGATTACCCTGGATAAATAAAGGTAAAAAAAGATCCTGCACATCCTCCCACTTGAACTTGCCCCTGCCACTTCACTTAATTACCACGCTGTGGCCAATCAGGGATGATCACACTTGGCAATCCTGCAGCTCTAAAAGACACAGTTCCTTTGTTAAAACCCTTGTACCCCACTAGTCCATCTGATGGACTTTTCCTGCATTCGCGTATGGGCCGTTTCGACAGTTTTTGAGTAAATGGTTTTAAACTAAGGCTAGGTATTTTTTTTGGGGTATTTGACAAAAATCAATCATAGTTATCATTTTTATACGCTCCTAAGACCTATTTTCAAAAATACTCCTCAATTTACTACTGGTCCATCTGATGGACCCATTGACTTCCATTGAAAACACTCTATTGGTACTCCCAGCAAATTTTCACAAAATTAATTTATTTCATTTATTTCAGCGGGCATCCTGGACCAAATACCTTGAACTTTGACCGTAATATCTAACCTTGGAGTTGGTAGAAATTTTGGGGGAGTTACATGGTCTCAAAGTCCATTGCATACAGTAGTTGTCCCATTGATTTCAATGTTAATTTTGCACAAAAAGAACATTTTTTTTTGACTTCCAGCAAATTTTTCAAAAAAATCATTATTTCCTTGATGTTACACATCTCACCTTGACTCAAGGGGTTAAAATTGTAGTTTCTACTGTGTTTGCCTATTTCCCCATATTCCCCCAGTTTTGGCATAGCAATCAATTCCATACAGTTTACATGAAATGTAAAAAAAACTGATTCCTATGCCAAAAATGGGAAAATATTAGAAAACTGAATTTGACAGTCCACACTACTGATTTGAAGCCTTTAGACCAGGATAGATGCTGGACTAAAGCTCATTTGTGTTTTTTGGGGAAAATGGCTGGAAGTCCAAAACATGCGCTTTTTGGATTTTTGGCTCAAAATATGAAAAAATACTATTTTTACAAAAAATCACAAAAAATACAAAAACCCACTGATGATGTCACAATGTCTGTGACATCATCAGTAATGTCATCAGTGACATATTATTGACAAAAAATCATCTCATGACATCACTGATGATGTCATAGGCTAGTGATGTCATAGCTATTGTGACATCATGCCTGCAAATCTTTGATACTAGGCATCTTGCAGTGGTGACTTTTGTAAAACACCCCAACCTGCCCATAATATCAGACCCAAAGCCAGTTTGTCTTTATGGAAATGGAAAAAAAAATCACTTTTTTTTTTTTTATGTACTTTTTTTTTTTTACTGTACTTACTGTACACTGGCATTTGAGGGGTTAAAATTCGAATAGGTATGAAATGTTGGTATGAGGTATTAGGGAAGAAGTTACCAATGAATTATAAACAGTAAAAAAATTTAAAATTTAAATTAATATTTATAAATTAGTACACGATACCTGTTAAGGTCCATCAGATGGACCAATAGTAAATTGAGGATTCCGCGGCAGTGGGGTACAAGGGTTAAGAGTTGTGTTTTTTCCCCCCAGCATTCCCTCTGTGTTCCTTTGAGAGTTGTGCTCGCTCGCACCACTGCCCTTAAGATTGTGTGTGTGCGTGACTACTGTAAGTAATGATTTACCTTTTGCATTGTTAATGGTAAATCCTAAATCATGCACATTTGTCATATAGTCCTGTTCATGCTTGATGCAGTAACTGGTGTTTGGATATGTTAGCTGTAGTCATTATTCTCCTGGCAGTTATCTGTATGTTAGTGTCAGGCGGTATTGTAGCCGTTACTGTAGCTGTTCTTCCAGGATGCTATAGTATAGTATAAAACAGTATCTTTATGGATGAGTTAATTTAATTTAATTAAGTTTGATTAATTCAAAAAATCCTCCATACCTGTAGTAATGTGCACATGCTTACTGAACTTGATTCAGGTGATTATCCTGTTTACTATTATATTCTTTCCTTTTCACACATACCTCCACACAAACATACATGCATACAAACTACAAATACTGGTACATCTTTGTGGACTGGACTGTAGGCATTCTTACAACCTGAGTGTTGTACCATGATGGTGATTATCTTCTGAACCCCTGCATCTGCAACATAACTTAGTTAGCTCTGGTTGTCGCCTCCTCTTCCAGACCCTGTTGTGTCTGATTCAACAGCACGATATTTGACCTTGTATGATGAAACTAGTTTTCTTCCAAATATACTACTGATATTTAAAAGTATTTATTACCGGACCGGTATTATATCAGTGGTGTGCACTACTGTATATTCACCTTATTCAGAAGAGACCGTCTGGCTTGACAGACTAACAGGAAGTGTAAATACAATCGGAGGTTCCAGTTGTATTTACACTTCCTGTGACTCATAAACCTAGTCTGACACATAATGTGACTAGGTTTGACCAGGTGAGTCAGACTAGTTTGAGCAGGTAAAACAGCCGGCGTTTTGAACAGGAAGTCGCGATACAATGGGTCAAGTGGGCGGGGCTGCATAAGGTGAATACGTGGACAGGTCAAGGAGAGATTTCTTAAAGTTGCATTAAGCAATTTTTTAACCACTATTGACCACACATGTAAATGATGCAAAGCCACGGTGGAACGGAGAAACCTTGAAATGGGAGGGGATGAGTGACACAAACAGCGAGAGATGAACCCAGCTAGGATGGGTGGCTGGGTGGGGGAAGCCACTGGATGGAGCGGGACAGCTAGCCTGCGAGCGTGGATATTGGTTTATACAGTATCATTATGTCTAAATTAAATCTCCATTGAGCACACATTAGTTCCAGCAGTGGTTATAAGTAGGCTAATATGAGGCCTGATTTGATGATGTCCAGGGTAAAAATTGACGATGGACGATGGCATCGTTGTTGGCAGAAGTGTGGGCAGGCGGAGCAGCAGCAGTGGAGTAACGGAGGAGTGATGGTTGTTATAGGCTACTACGCCGGTTATACTATTTCATATTGCTGTTATTAGATTGTATAATTCTGTAATACTACTAAAGGTGTGGCTTTAACTGCAGAATTGTGTATGTGTTAGTGTGAATAAAACTGTCTGGGAAAAACATTAGTTAGTGAATAAAGCACAGCGGTAGATAATGATGCTTCAGCATGGGTTGGTAAATGCATTGCTTGCTTTTCCCCGCGGCGCACCAGACATTTATGCAACGTGCGCCGCACACGGCTCTGATACTAGACATCATGATGTTACGATGGCGGGGGCTGAGACCATCGGCTGTGCCCGACATTGTGCCAACACCTAGACCACCACACCCATCTTCAAACTCCTTCATTTGAATGTGATACACTACTACTACACACTTTCGTCACTGCATCTTGCAGGGTTGTCACGCCATCAAAACTGCTATGCAAAATCTGTCCACAGACAGACACCTGGCAAAGGATCCAAATGGCTTCTGTGGCACACGCACGCACGCACACACACGCGTACACACGCACGCACACGCACACGCGCACGCACACACACACACACACACACACACACACACACACACACACACACACACACACACACACACACACACACACACACACACACACACACACACACACACACAGAGAAAACAATAAAAGTCACACACAGGTGGTAATAAACAATAGGGCGGACAGGTTCAATGATTTGTGGACTTTTGGAAGCCAGAAAAACAGGACACATGCAGTTTGATGAATTAAAACTCACTGGCTTTCTCACTGATCCGTTTTCTAAAAGACGATTTAATGAAATGATCTTTCAGCTTCAGTAGTGTTTGAGCCTAAAGGGGAAATGGCCGTCTCGCTCCATAAGTTAGGATTTTATACTCCTACTGCCCCGTTCATGCCTCATAAGCACATCTGCTCCACCTCCGTCTGCAGCATGAATGAATAACATCCTGTGTCGGACATATTCTCTCTCTTAGGAATCAGTCTTTTACTTTAAATCTTAAGTCTTTAAATATTTAAGTCTTTTTCAGCCCACAGCCTAAATGTGTTAAAAGTGACTGCTTGGACTTAAAATCCCACAACCCACCTCTAACCATTTTCTCACCCATGCACAACTGCCAACCAATTGGACCAATTACCAGCCACATGGACAGTTTGAGGCTCTGATTAGGGCACAGCTCAGTGTTGCCCTGGACTGCTGCAGAGACGGCTGCTTTTCGTGTTTCTCAGCCCCTTGTTTGTTGAGGCATTATTTGAACACAAATCTTCTGATTGATCCCATTACCATCTGTGTCATCTGTTATTATCATCTGTTGCCGGTATTCATCTTGTCACCATCAACTTCAACCACAAGCGATTTGAATATAAATGAACACCCTTGAAAAGTTCCTGTGTCCCACTTGCTGAGGCTAGAAGAGTAACCCACAGTTAATTAGTTTTGTTCACTTATAGATCAGTTTCAGCAGTACAATGCCATCTGTTAGTACATTGGATCCGGAGAAAAGTGTTTAAAAGTTGAGATTGGAAGAACTTGAAAGTGTCCGCCTTTAATTTAACGGGTGAATTGTGTTAGCTGAGGCAGAAATACAAGACTTTACTCGGCTCTGCTACACTGTGTACAATACTTTACTCGGCTCTACTACACTATCTGTTCACCACTTAGGTTTGGTGGCCAGACATTAATCCCAGTTTGCTGCGGTTGTGGTCTGGCCTGAGCGGATCTCTCAGCGATAAGATGACTAAGTGCAACAGTGCGGTGCTGGAGATCAAACACCACCGACTTCATGACTGGGGCATGTGCTCAGGAATGGCATCTCCAAGGTTGCACTAAGATGGACTCCCATCGGGGGAGAAGGAAGCACGGCTGGTCCAAAACTACCTGGCAGCGAACTGTGACAGCTGGGCTAAAGGAGATGGAGCCAACTAACACGGGGCAGAACGTCCAAGCCTTATGTCCCACCAGGGACATGGAGGATCAAGTATGAGTAAGCGGTTGTGCGAAAGAAAGAGACAGACAGAAAGGAAAGAGAGAGAATTTATATTACTCCCCCCTTCCCTAAACCTCATAAATGCAAATCACATCAGAGTAGGACAGAAATGAATATCTATTGTCCTTACTGATTACTGCATACACAATTGCTCACAGTCACTCATATCAATCATAAAGTTCAATGTTGGCAATTACTTTCCAAACGCACGCGGACGCACAACATGCACAACACACACACACACACACACACACAAAACAACGGCAGATGAGCAGCATAATCAAACTGAGCTGTAATTAAATGAAACTAAACTGAAAATCTCAAAGCAATGATTAATGTGATGTTTGAAAAATACTTACCAGTAGTTTCATTCATTGACATAGACCAACTTTAATGTAATCAAGAGGTGCATGAAACTCAAATATGAAGCGCGCATGCACGCACGCACGCATACAGTCAAAATATGTATGATGTACTACTGAGCCTATAATACACAGAACAATAGGTACAGTACCTAATACAAGGACATGTCGACATTTGCCACAAGAAATTAAGGCAGGAAAATAAAAAATTTCCCCATTGTTATTTGTTGTTTTTGCTCCAACTGAAATGTTTTATGGTCACTCACGATTCAGTAGATCACGTGTCGGCTTGGTTCCAGCTTAAAACTAATATAAGGATTTTTTTCTCTCGAAATGTCTATGGAGAAAATGAATGGGAAACTCACTTCCGGGGCAAGAGATGCCAGGTGACTGTTCAGCTCTAGACCAGCACACGCTGTTGCGAATGCTAAAAAGAAAGAAAGATTGAAATCTATTCCGGCTTCTGTTGACCTAATAACAGAGGTGGCTTTGGAAGTGGCTGATGTCAGTCGCCTGCAAGCCTTTTGCTGTAGAGATGGGGACATAACATTTGGTAAAAAGCATGAAATGATCTGTCCTTTCTGTGTGACATGGGAGGCTGTGCCTGCCTGTCAGCGGCAGCTGTGAAGACACGATAAGAGCTTTCACATCTATGACAGATTCACGCACTCGCCTTCAAATACAATTTCAAACTCAATCCACATTCCTTTGGTTCATCTAATCACATGTATTAACTGCTCACCAGCGGAACCCTTCATAGCCCAGGAAGAAGCAATCTCGCAAACACTGTGCTCAGCACATCACGAAACGGCAGTGGTCATCTAGCCAGTTTCCTGTACAGAAACCTCAGCTCCCCTTAACTTAAAGAGACCCTAAAGTCATGTTTTAAGTTAAGATATATGTAAAATACTCTACTTTGAATAATTTGATGGTTTTCCCCCACAAAAAAATATTAAATTATCTTGTTAAAATCCTTAAAATTACTAGTTCCCCTCCTCTTTTTTTTTTAGTTCCCCTCCTTCTGCTTCATTGAAAATTCCAAACCAACCAATAAGGGTTATCTAGATTAGAACATAACTAGCCAATCACAGCATACATACAAGGGCTTTAACTGCTGAATACTGGACAGGGATTGGCTCCAGTATTTGTGATGTCACGAATCATGTTCTTTGAAAATGGCCTTTTTAGTGAGCACAGATACATTTTCCACTTTCAGCAGATATGCAGCCTTCTAGTGTCAAACCCTGCACATTCTCATCCTCATTCGGCACAGTGACGCTCAAACATCCAACTGTAGGAACAAGAAGAGAAACTGATTTTTGACTTTAGGGGGTCTTTAACAATACAGCAGGGGTTCTCAAAGTCTGACACTGCGGTGCCTCCTCTCGGCCCTCGGACAAAGCCTGGAACCCCCTCCCAGTTTACTTGCTTAGTTTCGCCCAATTCCTAGATGCCTATGGGATCATGTTATGTAATCCCATAGAGACACTCAATAATTGAGCCAAGATAGCCTGATATTACTGTTTGACTTCAGAATACATCAAATATAGATAGATTGAACTAGGCGTTTATTTGTTTCTGTCTCTGCGAGTCACACACATTTAGGGTATTCCATGTGGGGTATTATCCTTTTGATAAATAATGGAATAACTAATGGAATATTTTTTCACTTCCATTCACTGAGCCCCCCCTGAAAGTGTTTGTAGCCCCCCTGGGGAGGCCTGCCTAATAACTATTTGAGCAAAGTGATCATTACCAAACTTCAATTAAGTCAAATGAGATCTTTAATGTCCGTGCAGAGCTGTTTTGTAGCTGTTTGGCTACAGCAGTGACGCCAGCAGCAGTAAACTTGTACGCAGCGTGCGTACAATATTCTTTACAAGCACCAAGCAGCACTGTCACTAATTGACACTAATATTTTCCCCTGTGTGGAACCATTCCTGCACTGGCGCAACACAATTGTTGGGCACTTTAGCTGCGCGCACAGTTGTCGTTCAACATCGCTCTTACCTGTAGGCAGAGCGATGCTTGGTTCAGATGGTTCAAACAGGATGCGGCGTAGTGGCCAATGAAGCAGATTTGTGGTGTGAGCGAGTCACACCAAGGAGCTCTAACGTTACGGGAGGAGAAACCCTGTGTCTGTTGCTCTAACGTTACGGGAGGAGAAACCCCGTGTCTGCTGCTCTAACGTTACGGGAGGAGAAACCCTGTGTTTGCTGCTCTAATGTTACGGGAGGAGAAACCCTGTGTCTGCTGCTCTAATGTTACAGGAGGAGAAACCCTGTGTCTGCTGCTCTAATGTTACGGGAGGAGAAACCCTGTGTCTGCTGCTCTAATGTTACAGGAGGAGAAACCCTGTGTCTGCTGCTCTAACGTTACGGGAGGAGAAACCCCGTGTTTGCTGCTCTAACGTTACGGGAGGAGAAACCCCGTGTTTGCTGCTCTAACATTACAGGAGGAGAAACCCTGTGTTTGCTGCTCTAATGTTACAGGAGGAGAAACCCTGTGTTTGCTGCTCTAATGTTACGGGAGGAGAAACCCTGTGTCTGCTGCTCTAATGTTACAGGAGGAGAAACCCTGTGTCTGCTGCTCTAATGTTACGGGAGGAGAAACCCTGTGTCTGCTGCTCTAATGTTACAGGAGGAGAAACCCTGTGTCTGCTGCTCTAACGTTACGGGAGGAGAAACCCTGTGTCTGCTGCTCTAACGTTACAGGAGGAGAAACCCTGTGGCTGCTGCTCTAACATTACAGGAGGAGAAACCCTGTGTCTGCTGCTCTAACATTACAGGAGGAGAAACCCTGTGTCTGCTGCTCTAACGTTACAGGAGGAGAAACCCTGTGTCTGCTGCTCTAACATTACAGGAGGAGAAACCCTGTGTCTGCTGCTCTAACATTACGGGAGGAGAAACCCCGTGGCTGCTGCTCTAACATTACAGGAGGAGAAACCCTGTGTCTGCTGCTCTAACATTACAGGAGGAGAAACCCTGTGTCTGCTGCTCTAACGTTACAGGAGGAGAAACCCCGTGTCTGCTGCTCTAACGTTACAGGAGGAGAAACCCTGTGTCTGCTGCTCTAACATTACGGGAGGAGAAACCCCGTGGCTGCTGCTCTAACGTTACGGGAGGAGAAACCCCGTGTCTGCTGCTCTAACGTTATGGGAGGAGAAACCCTGTGTCTGCTGCTCTAACGTTACGGGAGGAGAAACCCTGTGTCTGCTGCTCTAACGTTACGGGAGGAGAAACCCTGTGTCTGCTGCTCTAACGTTACGGGAGGAGAAACCCCGTGTCTGCCGCTCTAACATTACAGGAGGAGAAACCCTGTGTCTGCTGCTCTAATGTTACGGGAGGAGAAACCCCGTGTCTGCTGCTCTAATGTTACGGGAGGAGAAACCCCGTGTCTGCTGCTCTAACATTACGGGAGGAGAAACCCTGTGGAGACAGTTAGGCTGCTTACATTGTGCTCCAGCAGCCACTAAGCTGTATCTGTTCACTACTGTCCTTGTAGAGACACAGCTCTCTGTAGCCTATACCTTTCCACTGTCACAGCAGCTGGGATGAACTTTATATATCTTCCATCTGATTAATTTCTCCCTAATTTCTCTGTACAGTATAAAAGCACTCGCGTTTGTTTGTTATCTCAGCCAGAGTCTCTCCGTCCACCTGCGCGGGGCGTGTGTGTGTGTGTGTGTGTGTGTGTGTGGGGGTGGGGGTAGAGGTGCCTGTGCATACAGTGAAATAGGGTCCTGCCGGCGCCACTGGGCTACAGCAGTTATCTTCAGCCAGCTTTAAGATAATATGTAGACAAAGCGAACCGCTATTTTCTCAGTGGTTAGCAGGTTGATTCAGTGTCGGCTGAAATGAGGTCTCAGCAGTTGCCTCAAGTCTGAACTGGGTTAATACAGTTAAGATTGGATTTTCAAGGTTCTCTGAGTGTAGCTCAAGGATTCACACACACACACACACACACACACACACACACACACACACACACACACACACACACAATGTAATAAACAATAGGGCGGACAGGTTCAATGAATGTACAGTGTCCGGAGCGCACACCCACGCAAGATCTGTGATGCACTGTACATCTCACCCTCCCGGACATGACCAAGTGAAGGATCTGCTTCAGAGCAGTCCACATGGAAAACATACTGTTTCATGGCCAGGCTGTGCTCTAACTGAAAAACACTGAAAAGCCCTGATTGTGGACTTACAGCAGAGCCAGGCTGTGCTCTAACTGGAAACACTGAAAACCTCTGTGGACTTACTGCAGAGCCAGGCTGTGCTCTACCTGGAAAACACTGAAAACCTCTGTGGACTTACAGCAGAGCCAGGCTGTGCTCTAACTGGAAACACTGAAAACCTCTGTGGACTTACTGCAGAGCCAGGCTGTGCTCTACCTGGAAAACACTGAAAAGCTCTGTGGACTTGCTGTAGAGCCAGGCTGTGATCTAACTGAAAAACAGTGAAAAGCTATGTGGACTTACTGCAGAGCCAGGCTGTGCTCTAACTGAAAAACACTGAAAAGCTATGTTGGCTTACTGCAGAGCCAGGCTGTGATCTAACTGAAAAACACTGAAAAGCTCTGTGGACTTACTGTAGAGCCAGGCTGTGATCTAACTGAAAAACAGTGAAAAGCTCTGTGGACTTACTGTAGAGCCAGGCTGTGATCTAACTGAAAAACAGTGAAAAGCTCTGTGGACTTACTGCAGAGCCAGGCTGTGCTCTACCTGGAAAACACTGAAAAGCTCTGTGGACTTACTGCAGAGCCAGACTGTGCTCTAACTGGAAAACACTGAAAAGCTCTGTGGACTTACTGCAGAGCCAGGCTGTGCTCTACCTGGAAACAGTGAAAAGCTATGAGGACTTACTGTAGAGCCAGGCTGTGCTCTAACTGGAAACAGTGAAAAGCTCTGTGGACTTACTGCAGAGCCAGGCTGTGCTCTACCTGGAAACAGTGAAAAGCTCTGTGGACTTACTGCAGAGCCAGACTGTGCTCTACCTGGAAAACACTGAAAAGCTCTGTGGACTTACTGCAGAGCCAGGCTGTGCTCTAACTGGAAACAGTGAAAAGCTCAGTGGACTTACTGCAGAGCCAGGCTGTGATGTAACTGAAAAACACTGAAAAGCTATGTGGACTTACTGCAGAGCCAGGCTGTGATCTAACTGGAAACAGTGAAAAGCTATGTGGACTTACAGCAGAGCCAGACTGTGCTCTAACTGGAAACAGTGAAAAGCTCTGCGGACTTACTGCAGAGCCAGGCTGTGCTCTAACTGGAAACAGTGAAAAGCTCTGCGGACTTACTGCAGAGCCAGGCTGTGCTCTAACTGGAAACAGTGAAAAGCTCTGTGGACTTACTGCAGAGCCAGGCTGTGATCTAACTGGAAACAGTGAAAAGCTCTGTGGACTTACTGCAGAGCCAGGCTGTGATCTAACTGGAAACAGTAAAAAGCTATGTGGACTTACTGCAGAAGAGAAAGTACGATGCTGAGCCCACCAGGAAATTGGGACTGCGGGCCAACGAGCTGACAAGTCCAAAGATCCAGCCAAACACCAGCAAGACCAGGCTGAGGGGCAGCACGATGACCACTACCTGGTGCAAGCCTGCAAACAGATAGTCAAAGAAACACACACACACACACACACACACACACACACACACACACACACACACACACGTTATTGTGCTCTCATATTTTAAGCACCTTTATTATAGAGACCTAATTATAGATGAATGGAATTTTAAAAATCCGCAATGTATAATACAGTACAAATACAGATCATATAGAGACACTGCGTAACGCGCCATCATTCAGAAACCATGCCCAAAACGGGGGAAAACAGAACCCCCCCCTCCAATCCTGGCGTTCTCCTATGTCACGTGCATGGTTGCGTGTTGTACAAAAATATCGTATATATGGAAGATGAACACTCCAACTTACTTCCTTGAGAGCTAGATCCACATTTTTCTTGTCGCCAATTCTCAATGGCTTCCTTGTTTTGCTCAGGAGTACAAAAAAACTTTAACTGGCGATTTTTTACATTTGTTGTCTGCGTAGCCCACCACACAACAGCTTTTAGCTATGTTCAATTCAAGGAAAATTACGCTGGTGTGTGGAAATGAACGGAGCTTTTCCCCCGTGATGGGCGTGGCCTATTTCATGCAGTGTCTCTATATACATTCTTATCCACTAAAAAGATGCTATCTGTTTGGGGCCTAGAACGAGCTTGCTTGAGTAGGTTTTGCGCTGATGAAGAGGAATCGATCTTGTACTTGATGTGTTTGTTGCCTTATTGTGGGTTCAAGTCCAAAAGTGGATAATGAACTATAATAAAAAAATATATATACTATCAACATACAAACTGTAGTGTTAGGAGACTTGAGTAGCAACAAATCAGATATCAGTAACATTGTAATCCTGTTTGGCAAAGCATCCATAGTAAAGCGGAAAATCTTGAACCACACACACAAATAGAAAGCTTGATATCTCTAAAAGAAGAATGATAAGCCTTGAAATTTCCAAGGGGATGAGAACAACTCAGCCTTGGGGAAGGATGGGAATAATCTCCTCCCCTGCCTCCTGCTGGCTAGTGTTATGGACCAAAAGGTCATGGAGGACCAGGGGACTATTAGGAAGTGTAGGCGTTGTAGATTGTGTATGCATGAGTGCAGGTACAATCACAGGTATCTCAACATAATCAATATGCTACACTGCTCTGGAGGATTGTGTGGTACAGTAGGTGGACTGCAGGTGCGCCTATGCGGTCTCTGTTTTTCAGTCATATTCGGTCATATTCTGATTTCGTGCAACTACGTGTGTGTGTGTGTGTATGTATGTAAGTGTATGGATTATGTATTATATCTATGGATGTATGTGGGTGTGGATATGTGTGTGTAGGCTATATGTTATGAATAAAAAAAGATAGATTGCAGCCGTTTCTGCCTGCAATGTACAAGTATCTTGCTGTAATAGGGATTTGTGACATCACAGTGGGATTTATGACATCACAGTGGGACAATCACAGTGGAACAGAGAAACAAACAGACAGAGCCCTAGCTCCCATACTGATGATGTTGATGATGATGATGATTTCAGGTAGTATCAGATAATCAATGGTTTATTGATAGTAATAATGTATTAGGGACGGGGCAATGTATCGAAACTCAGTAGGCCTATATCACAATAATTCTTTTTTGACAATATGTGTCGTCGGGTCGAAAGATGAATCCTGATATTAGCTCTGTTTTATTCTGCTGTAGTAATCACAAATGAGATGGCTTGCTCATCGCTCACCATCAAAATGATATTATTTGCATTTTGTAATGACATTTTTAAAATGGTTTAAACATTACATTCAAGGTTCAAGGTTTCTTTATTAGTACCCGAGGGTAAAATAGTTATGCAGACGGGAAGTTCAGCTGTCCAGAAGATAAAAATAAAACATACGAAATCACAAGACATCAAACAAGCATCATTACAATAGAGCACATTAAAATACAGTAAGATCAAAGTAAAACCATTCTAGCAAGCCAATGCCATCGCTAGAAAGTTGTGACTCGGAAATAAACAGAAATTTGCAGCACAGCCATACTTTGTTGTTATTGAACTTTACTTTCATGGAATTGTGGATACCGCGGCCGGACAAAATTATGCACGCACGCACACGGACACTTGTCACATTATAATAAGATGCACGTCAGTCGACTCACCCAGAAGGTGCCTTTCTACCTCTGACAGGCTGGAGGTATTTGCTGCAAAAGAGGGGATGATGGAACTGCTACTTTCTCCTGTAAAGGTCAAGGTAAAAAGGTTACACATGACAGGACATGTGGACAGCTCCACAGGACTTTGCTGTAGGAACCTTCGGTCTGATGGAGCACATTACCGCGGCCCCTTGTGTGTCAAGAAGACTGGTTCCAGTAACCGACGGGTGAACACTGTCTGGAGCTTTGTATCACTACTTGGATTTGACTGTGAGCCGTTAGTGTTTAGAGCAACAAAATTGACACCATCAGCTCCTCAAGCTGTGCAGCCATTACCCAGAATGTTTTGCAGCTGTGTTGAGAAACTCCCTTTACAATAACCCTGTGGGTGTCACCTGTTTGCCTGCTACTGACTGTAAACGCTAAAAGAGCCACAGCGGAGGTGTGTAGATTACCGTTATCTCTTAGAATAAGACACAACAAAAGCAGAAAAACTAGAAATTAATATAATGGTCACATTGTGGGTCTATTGTTGTGCATTTATACGGCATGCATGGGTTGTCAATCATTGAATAAAGACGTTAATTCAACTCAGGATTTATTAACGATTAATTATCTGCTTCACATATGCAGGACATCTCATTCACAGTACTTTACCCCAAATGCTCATATCTCTGGAATATCACCTCTACCCTGCATCCGTGCAGGGCAGGCACATACAGACCCTACTGTAGGTGTAGCTCAAACACTGCCCTTTTGACCTCTGACTAGATAAGTGGCACTTATTAAGTGCCCTTTTTGCAAGACATTTCTTTCTATTTCTTTTTCTAATTTGTTTGTTTTAGTTTTTAAATTTTGCCCATGGCATCCATTCTCAAGTAAAAGCACATTGTAATGCCCGACAACTCATTTTGACTTCTAATTCTACGTGACCGCACATCACGAGCCCCCCCTCCCTCGACTGCAGCCACCACAGTTAACACACACAAATGAGCCCTTTTGGCTCATTTCCACTACATGGTACTGAATAGTACGGCTCGTCTCCACTCGGCTTTACTCGTCTCGACCTGAAGTAGCCTCTGCTTCCACCGCAAGTAGTGCTCGCTCAATCTGCCCTCCGCCCATAACTGGTCGGCATAGCGACGCCGCATATCTGCCCTCTGTTTGTAACGTTAAAATTAAATTCCTACACGGAACTTTTAAACTGGTTATGAAATACTGGTGCCTCTATATGGCGCCGCTATATAATCACTCGGTAATATAAGCACATGGGCAGTGTTTTGCCTTCTCTCTCCGTTTACCTCACGGAGAAAAATGCTCCTGCTCCTGTCTGCAGAAACTCCGCCCCCGCAAGCTGCAAGTCATTAAGGCTTGTTAAGGCTCCCAATGCCATTCTCCGCAGATGTGCACATACATACATACATATAATAAACAATAACAGCTGCCCTCAGAGCAGATTCCACGTCTCCAGCAGAACTTCCACAGCTCCGTTGTGACGTAAAACGCGTCAGAATCTAGAGCTTTGCCAGAGGAGGAAATGGGAGATCTCCATGAGGAAAACAGAGAGAGGTAAACACTGTGCATGTGCTTATATTACAGAGATTATTAATGATACAAAGTGGGTTGATTACCGGTAAAGCCATCCTTTAAGTTTATCAACAAGCAAGCTAGTCTGTGGTCAAATATACTCGTCACTGAAAACGAGTGAAATGCGGAACCCTAGTTCCTTTGTCTATGTCCGGGTAACTGAAACAAATAAATGTGCTTAATAGTCTATCTATGCAATCATATTTGGATATCAGAAACATTAGCCGATCTGTCAGCCATCACAAGAAAATCCATTGTTGTACTGACTAGTAAAAGATACAATTATCGATTATCTTACTCCTGTGACACAAAATGTACTGGTAATTATTATTAACCTTTATTTATCCAGGGTAATCACATAGAGATTTCCATCTCTTTTTCAAGTGGGCCCTGCTCACACTCACAGTCAAATACACATTAATATCTGGAAGCTGACCAGTATACCACAGTCTGATCTGCTGGCCACTGAGCAGCTCCACTGGAGCGGTTGGGGTTAAGGTCCTTGCTCAAGGGCACCTCAGTGGTAGTAAGTAGGGAGGAACAAGGGCTGCTTTTTCACTTTCCCCACCCAGATTTATCCTGCCGGTCGCTCACTGCTCGGATCGAACCGACGACCTTCTGGTCACAAGCTCACTTCTCTAACCTTTAGGCCACCACTGCCCATTGTGGGCAAGCCAACTTATTGTCATTTAATACAATAGTCCATGGCCTTTACAAGCTAAGAATTTTGAAAGTTTAATCGTTCCTGTCCTGATCGAATTTTATTGAAATCTTATTAGGCCCACAATTTATTATAACGACAAAGTGGCATGGCGATTCTAAATCAGACATGAAGCTACATTCTAAATCAGACATGAAGCTACTTTCGCTCAATATTAGTATTTTGTAGGCTAAGACACTTGCAGTATTTAAAACATTGACAGTTATCACTCTGAGAGGTGTTGTATAATGCATGATGACCAAGCAGTTTTATCCAAATAAACACATCATATTGTTGGTCTATTTTTTTCTTTTAGATTAGCCCTTAATTAACATGCACAACGTTAATTTTGCTCATTTACCAATTGCAGCATGCCAACATAATGCCAAGGACAGGTAAGCAAGGGAGCAGGGCAGCCCAGACTCAGAGTAGCGCAGTTCTCTTGTATCCTGGTCTGCATCAGGTGCCATGGACACATTAAGTCAGAGTAAGCTTCACACAGTTACGATTTAATGTATCCCATCAGATTATTCATAACTTGTCATGTTGTTAAAAAAAACAAAAAAAACAGCTTCTCAATTTAGTAACAGTTGTTGCGTGTATATTGCCCCTTTTTTGCTTGAGCACCTGCCCCCAAATGTATGTGCAGGGCACTGCTTTAGTGTCACAAAACATTGATTCTAGATTGGATTCACATCCGGCAAGTTTGCTCCTGATGACAGTGGAGTGATCAAAGGCACTGCAGGCAATCAGCAGTCAGGGAAAGTGATTATAGGCTGCCGCTGTCATTATGGCTACAGCTAGGCTACCGCTCCATATCAAATCCATAGCCTACAAACACAACAACAACAACAAAAAGGAGGGGGGGGATTAGAAAGTGAAACCCTCAAAGCCATTTAGCTCATGATTTGGCCACATGTCAGATAAACTGGATTGAGTTGAAAGCAACTCAATTCAGGAATCGACCGATGTAAAACCGTGGATAGAGGAAACCGCAGCGGTGGCGGCGACTGCCATGATGCCATGCACTGATCAGGTGATTTAAAATTTCAACAGTGGACAGGGTTCATCAACACTTAATTTAGTCAAACTCAGAAATTAATCCATCAACGCTAATTTGCACAATGAGGGTAGGGGGTAGGTGGGCGCAATTGCAGACTAATCAGAGCATGTGCGCGCAATAGCGCACAGCCATACTGACAAACCGGGCAATATTTTGTGACAGCCTGGTCATGTTCATCATGCAGATTCGTCCGCTCAATTAAAACTTGCGAGCTCGTAGCCTATAAACTTGTTATTGACAATTTACGTTAAATAGGCTTACGTACCTTCATTTATATTCCACAGTCCAGAATGGGAACTCAGGTCTGCACCTGTGTAGTTGGGTTTATTCACGTCGATTATGTACCAATACTCTGTCCCAATTGCCACAGCAAGGAAGGTGAAACTGAGCAGACCCGTAAAGCCAGCAATAAGAAGCACCACTCCGTACCTCATTATCTACTACAGCCTAGGCCAGGCGCAGGACTAAGTTAGAGAAATGTACTTTTCTACATCTTCTGTGTCGGCTGAGAATGCGTAAAAGCTCTCCAGCTGCCTGGATCCCTCGCTGTAAAGTGCTGGTTATATCGTTGACGTTATCACAAATTCCCAAAATCTCGTTTGAGGCATAACAACTTCTTTCCAATTTACTAAGAAACAGTTTAGGCAACTGAAAAAGAAGAGAGGTGTGCGTGCTTCTCGGTGCCAGTCTACGAATGTGCCAGACGTGTTCGCGCTCGAGGACTTACCCAGTGTCAAGCTAATCAAAACAACAAACACTTCCGGCCATAGCTTCCAAAATAAAACTATTTTATTTTACTAGGAATCTCGAGATTCCTAGGGTGGGGACTCTGGAGATGATGCGCCACTTGTCCTCTTCTCCCTACTTATAGGATATTATTCAGCCTGATATTATGCAGACTGCAGCGACCTTCTTGCTGTATTTCCATCTTCAATTGGTCGATTTCAAACTGGCCCCTCTCGCTGTCCGCTGCTCATCGCCTTGCAAAGCATGCTGGGATACCTGACGATGTATGAGCGACAGCAGGTGTCTGTCTACATGCGGGGGAAATCGTTGAAGTCTGCACAGCCCGTCAGCCAGGAAGGATTTATTACATCATTGATGACATCACAGTTGCTCGAGTGATGACTTCACAATAGCTCAAGTGACATCACAATGGCACAAGTGACATCACTGATGACATCACAATCGTGACTGAACCACAGACACCGCCACCACCACAGACACCACTTAGCCAATTTTTATGAAAAAACTGCGGTTCCGATACACAAGGTCCCAAGTCGATACGATTTCCGATACAATACGATACGATTCGATATCAATATTTTAGTTACAATACCAGTTTTGCTTTGATAATGGAAGAGATTCTCAAAGAACTAATGCTGTAAATTGTACAAGGAACCCTCTAACCTGGTGCATTATTAAAAAATATTAATATTTACATTAAGAATTGACCATAAAGCAAGCAGTTACATCGAGTAATTCTTTTTTATTTAAACATGACCAACATAGTCATTCAACATCTTATCTTTCTTTACAGTCTTCTGTCTCTTTCTTTACAGTCTTCTGTGAGAAGCCAAACAAATTTAGATTTCCACTATACAACAGAATCATTGAACAGCAGCATGTTGTAAACAGTGTTTCATAAAGTATAAATGCTTTGTAAATAAAATTAAATAAAATTAAATACAGCTCATGAACATTTCCAGTTCACAAACATTATAGTGCAAACAGCCTACAGTATTTATGTTTTTGTTTAAAGTACAAACATAAATAAATGTCAACTTGAAACGATGTTTTAACTACCACACACTGCCTATAATATTATAGCCTATGTTTATTAAAACAAACAAAAAAAAAAATTGTAAAATATCGATACTGGGATTTATGTATCGATACTTGTTCCTTCACATGAATATCGATTCAATATCGATATATCGATTTTTTTAACCCAACCCTAGCTCGTGTGTGGATTATCATGTGTCTCTTCAAGTCTGCTTTACGACCAATACCTTTACCACAGACTGAGCAATTAAATAGTTTCTCTCCTGTGTGGACTATCATGTGTATCTTCAAGCTTCCTTTCTGACCAAAACCTTTACCACAGACTGAGCAATTAAATAGTTTCTCTCCTGTGTGGACTATCATGTGTGTCTTCAAGCTTCCTTTCTGACCAATACCTTTACCACAGACTGAGCAATTAAATAGTTTCTCTCCTGTGTGGACTATCATGTGTGTCTTCAAGCTTCCTTTCTGACCAAAACCTTTACCACAGACTGAGCAATTAAATTTTCTCTCACCTGTGTTGACTAGCATGTGTGGCTTCAAGTCTGCTTTACGACCAAAACCTTTACCACAGACTGAGAAACGTGTGTGTTTCTTCTCAAGAACCTCACTGTTTGTATGTGAGTCTAAACCTGACTGAGGTTCACTAGTTTCCATCCATTCTTCATCATTGTCTTCAGTCTCAGGTTCAGAAGAGTCTGAAGTCTTGTCATCACTAGCTGGTTGTAAACTACTAGCTGGATCGAAGTTCCTGGCTGGTTCTGATACTCCACAGTCCTCTCCACCAGCTTCTGTTTTCATCTGTTCAGTTGAGCTGCTGGCTAGAGGCTGTGCCGATCTGTTCGCATCAGTTTGGCTTTGATGAAGCTGTGAGGACTGAGGTTTCTCTTCCTCATCTTCACTCTTCACAGGGACAGCAGTAAATAGGAACTTGGTGATATGGGCCTCCTCCAGCCCTTGAAGCTGCTCTTCCCCCTGACTGGACCAGAGTTCCTCCTGTTCTTCTTTAATGTGTGGGGGCTCTGGGTCCTCCTGAAGCTGCTCTCCCTCCTGACTGATCCAGAGTTCCTCCTGTTCCTCTTTAATGTGTGGGGGCTCTGGGTCCTCCTGAAGCTGATCTCCCTCCTGACTGATCCAGAGTTCCCCCTGTTCCCTTTTAATGTGTGGGGGCTCTGGGTCCTCCTGATCCAGACTGAGGCTCCACTCCTGCTGCTCAGTGGGAACTTCTTCTTTAATGACCAACAGCTGCTGAAGGTCTGGAGGCAAGGCTTCTCTGTGTAACCGCACGGCATCCAGCAGTTTTCGTTGTCGGTCGATCTCCTCTATTGAACGAGCAGCTTCTTCCTCGTACTCTGCTCTCGTTCTTTCAAACAGCCCAAATATGTCTTCAAAAGCCGCAGTTAGGTGCTGCTTCACTACAGCTCTCAGCTTCTGGACTTTAGACATTTTCATGTTCACACGTTTCTTCTTGAACTGTACTGTTCCTGTACTGAAGGAACGGATAACGGATATGATGTCATCAGTGATGTCATCAGTGATGTTGTCATCACTACATCAGTGATGTAATAAATCCTTCTTCTTCTAATGGCTTTCCGGCAGACGGATGCCTTGCTGCCATCACTGATGACATCATTGAGTGCTCGATGATGACATCACTGATGATGGCATAGACATTGTGACATCATCAGTGACATCATTACTGAGCAAAATCATCACAAATCTCACAATGTGGGACCAAAAACGTGACCAAAAATGCAGACAGACAGAACCCACTTAGTCAATTTTAGATGATGATGACGCTGACGACGACGATGACGACGACGACTGAGCCTCTTGGTCAGACATTCTTACTTGCAGTGAGAGCTGAATTACCATGCAGCTGAAAGATTTATGTGCACAGATTCATCCTGTGATTTCATATTATTCAGTGCCCCATAAGAGCCAATTCCAAGTATCACCTTTGCGGAGGAACTCTGACAGGAGACAGCTGGTTCCACCTATTGGTGACCTTAAATCACCAATCACACCTTTCCTGCATTTATCCTCCATTATGACACGGAGATATTATTTTAGAAATATTGTAAGTAGAACCAGAACAGGCATATTGTTATACAAAAATGTCTGACTGTTGCCACATACCGACCAAAGAGGACCTATGTAACTCAAGTTTTCTGTGGGCTTCTCATTCTGTGAGAGGCAGCAATGTGCCGGGAATAACCTTAATAGAGAAAATAACTTCATGGGTTGAAAGCAAGGGTAAAAAGGTGGGTTTTGAGGGCTTTCTTGAAGGATGGCAGAGTGTCTGTCTGACGGATATGACTGGGGAAGGTATTCCAGAGGGTGGGGGCGGAGAAGTTTTTTAGTTTTGATGGGTTGGAGGAGGTTAGCATCTGTGGACCTGAGGAGGCGGGTAGGCGTGTGGTGGTGAAGGAGGTCGGAGAGGTAGGGGGGGGGGGGGGGTATTTGAAGTGATATTTTGAAGTGATGTCACTGATGATGTCACAGTGTCTAACATCATCAGTCAATGTGCGGACTCTACTTTTCTCTTCACTCACTGACGTCATCAGTGATGCGAAGTTGGGCAATTGTGCGCTGAGTGATGTCACTCGAGCACTCCATGCAGTGATGGTCACTCGAGCAATTGTGATGTCATCAGTGAGTGATGTCATCAGTGATGCGAAAGTTGGACAATTGTGCGCTGCGCCTGCCAATAGGGCAGGCGAGGCCACGCAGCAGCTGAGCCGTGGGTGAGGCCTCGCAGCGGCTGGTATGTGAGCCTGCAGCGCAGCAGGCGAGCTGCAGGGTAGGAATCGATTTCTAGTGTTTTGTTAATATCAAATCATCCAAATGAACAATTATGTAACTCTGTTGTTTGTCTGCTCTCAATGCAAAATGTTGGCATGATGTGTTTGAACAAAGGCAGGTGGATTTGTTTGTAACCTGGAAGACCATTGCTGCACTAATGTTATTACAGGCTTACTTTTTCTCTTTCTGTCTTTGGCAATTTGTAGGCCGTGTATGATTGAAATTAGTTCAATTTCTCTTCCATTTGAAAAAAAAGAGTTGCATCTTTGCGAGCTCTGAGTGAACAGTAATTTTAATCAGTACAAGTCTGTGTGTGACCACGTAGATTTTGTATCCATTGATTGATTGGGATTGAGCAAATTGTATTCTCCATGGTCGTTACATTGACAGACGAGAGAGAAAAAAATAGGTTTGTCTTTTTGTCCACATTCTTTTGACCTTGAAGCCATTTTGACTCTACTGTACTTGGGCCAGTAGGCCTGTACGTAATTGATATCCATGACTTCACTATCCTACTGTATCAGAGATGGTGAAGGTGGAGCTGACCTTTTTCTCTTGCGTTTTAAATTGGAAGTTGTATGAACACCAAATAGAACAAACATGGCCTGGCATAATGTTAGTGCAGCGCTGCAGCCATGAGTGTGAATCATATTTGTCTAGAATGGCCCCGGCCTTGTCGAGATGATCCATGCTTATGTGTTCACACACCAGCCTCATTTTGCATTACAATCGGACGAAGAGTGTGACTGATACGAATTCCATCGGTTCCAGCCATTTCTTTCTGGCCGCTGAAATATGCTGCAGTCTGAACAAAGTTAAAGGGGTTCAGCTTAAGCAAGAAAATTGGGAAAACGCTGCTTAAAAAGAGGGATGACCTTCCATTGTTTCCGCCACTTCTTCTTAACTTATCAGCCCCATAGAGAATAGATTGCTTCAATTTGGTTTTCACGCACACAAAATCTCTCTCTCATCTTGAGCTTGAGTGTGTTTGTTTTACTGCCGCTGTTCTGTGCTTCTGTGCTTGATTTGATTCGATTTATGAGAAAGAATGTTAAAATACATACAGAGCTGTGCCACATTGGCAACAGCACATCCATTAAAACCATTCTGACGAGGATAATTATTATAATTATAATTATTTCTATTGTGTGCCTCCATTGGCAATCAAGACGTGCAACAAGCAGAAAGAAGGGTGCAAAACTGTGCAAAAACAGCAGATTTCGGCAATACCTCAAAACGAAAGAAGAATAGCAAGAAACACAATTAAAAAAGCTAGTTTGGATACCTAAGTGGAGAGCCACTTGCACCTTAATAGTGGTTTGCAATCTGCCAATAAACACAAAGAAGAAGAAGAAGGAACAGGATTTTGCCGAAAGGACGGAGGGACACGAGTGCGGAAGGCGGATTGTTTGAACGCAGAAAGAGAACTCGTATTTGTATTTAAAACAGTGGATTTAGGATACGATGGCGAAGAAAAAGAAGAAGAAGAAAGTTTCTTGTGCAAATGAAGGAGTGGTTGGCGGAGAGGAAATGTTGTCGGAATCAGAACTAGTGACGTGGGAAGTGGAAAGTGAGGAGGATTTGAAAGGAATTACGAGGAAGAAAAGGAAGAAGGATTGTGAATTAAGTGATTCAGGCGAGGAAGGTGGGGTGAAGAAAAAGGAGTCCTTCATTGTTGGAATAGTGGCTGTGGAAAAGGTGGACGGTGTTTTTAAAGATCCACATGCAGTAGGCAGGTATATTGGCAGAAGAGTTGGCGATGTGCGATTGATAAAGATAACTAGGAGTGGTATGATTATAGTTGAATGTGTGTCAGGAAAGCAGAGGGAGGAAGTCCTAAAAATTCATTCGTTCGGCGAAAGTCAGAGTGACGGTGTGATTGTGGATTGCTTCCCGCTCGGGGGCCAAAACATGGAAGAAAGGTGTGGTAAGCGGTGTGCCAGTGTCAGTGGACTTTCAAGTTTTTTTGAAGGTTGAAGGTGTAAAAGATGGAAGGAGATTGACGAGATTCCGTGAAGGGAAAAAGCAGGATAGTGAATCTGTGTGCTTGACATTTGATGGTGAATTACCAGAGAGAGTGTACTGTGATTATGTGTGTTATAAGGTAAGGCCGTTTGAAAGAGCTCCCTTGAGGTGTTACTGTTGTCAAGAATATGGACATGTGGCTGCTGTATGTAATAAAGAGAGAAAGTGTGGCAGATGCGAAAAGGAGGAATGCAGTGAAGAGAGGTGCACTGAGAAAGAACAAGCTAAGTGCTTACATTGTGAGGGAAATCACTATACAGGGTCTGTGCAGTGTCCAAGGAGAAAGAAAGAAAAGGAAGTGAATAGGATAAGAGAAACTAGGGGAATGCCGTATGTGGAAGCTGCTAAGAGATGGGGGTGGGAGAGAAATGAAGAAAGGAATAGGATGGTTGGACAGAAGGCACCGGAGAAGAAAAAGCAGGAAACGGATCGAGCTGACCTTATCTGTGTAGAAAAGAGGAGATTTTTGGCTTTCATTGCCATGGTGGTCAACTGTGCTGTTGATGTGACGGGGAAGACGGAGAGAATCGAGATGGTGCTGGACGCTGCCAGGAGGTTTTTAGACATGGTGGATGTAACTGGGAAAGATCTAGACAATATACTGAGGGAAGCATTTGATGAAACCCAGACGAGTGAGTCTTTAAAATTAAAATTAAATTAAATTATTAATTAAAAAAGCTAGTTTGGATACCTAAGTGGAGAGCCACTTGCACCTTAATAGTGGTTTGCAATCTGCCAATAAACACGAAGAAGAAGAAGAAGAAGAAGAAGAAGAAGAAGAAGAAGAAGAAGAAGAAGAAGAAGAAGAAGAAGAAGAAGAAGAAGAAGAAGAAGAAGAAGAAGAAGAAGAAGAAGAAGAAGAAGAAGAAGAAGAAGAAGAAGAAGAAGAAGATGCAGGGTGCGGATAATCCACCAGGGGGCAGTAATTTACGCACCAGAGGGCCTTCAGGTGACACCAAGATGGCCACCACCAAGCCATGAAAAACAGGTGGTTTTGAAAGGAGAACTTTGACAGTTTTGAAAAGGTTAAGGTAAGAAATACATTCAAATTGTTACTGAAACATCAATAGGAATAGTTACTAAGTTGAAGCAATGTGAAATTTCATAATTTCATAACTTAGCTTTTAGTAAAACCGTATAAAACCGTGATTTGGAGAAGCCCTAGCCTCAACGCGAGACTCTTCAGTCATTCTTCCTTCAGCGCCTTCAGAGTCTCAGATGCGTGGTCCCCTCATCTACTGCAACGCCGACTAAAGTGGCTGCAAGCGATATACACGCTATCAATCACAATAAAACTGTACCTACCTCTGAGCCAATGTTGTTATCCAAGGTAACGCTGCCCTGGCACTCCCAAATAGTGCGTAGTTTCCAATACCGAGCACTTTCTCACATGGCGGAGCCGATGCTCAAAATAGTAAGCTGCACTACACCCTCCCAACCACTGAGCACCGAACCGATACACCCGGCGCTGTGGAGCACCTAAAAACGTCGGCACTGTCGTGCACTCGCGTTGAGGCTAGAGAAGCCCATATCCAACAATTCTACCTCAAAAAGTTCAGACAGACGCTTTCTCTTTTCAAAAGGTATCAGGATACAGTGCGTAAAAGGCTTTTGGAGCTCAACACAACCAAAGCTACATGCCTTGGCTTGCTGTGCGTGTCATGCAACAACAGGGGCTGCCTATAGTTGGCCCACAATCTTGGACTGTCACTGGAGAAAACGTGATGAAATGGTGCAGCGTTTTTGTTAGCCTGCTTAAAACCATCCTGATTCGTGATCTCACATTCTGTTTCGTTCTACCGGTTGGTTTGCTAATATTTTGTATGAGTATACTATCTAAGGTCCAAGACATCGAACTTTTATATTTATAACTAGCCTCAAATGAAGTAGCTCACGTTTGCTAGCTTGCAAACCTAAAAATACGCTTGGTTTAACCCAAGCCTTATATCCTGTTTGTGCTTGTATATTTGTTTGCAAAACAGGCTCTGTGGAGTAATGCTACAGCTAGTATAGTGTCAATAGCCAAATACATGGGCTGCTTTTAGAGAAATGGAAGAATACATGTTGAATCATGACTAATTTGTGTGTGTGTGTGTGTGTGTGTGTGTGTGTGTGTGTGTGTGTCCATGTGTGTGAGACGTGTGTGTCCCTCCATCTGTCTGCCCTCAGCCACATCTCTATACTGTTGATGAGGAGGTCAGAGCAGCGTGATGCAGCACCAGAGGGACAGACAGAAGGTAGGAAAGGAGAAATGAGCTGCTCCTTGCTGCCAAATACAGCCAGTTCCCCCTCCTGATCAATTCTCTCTCTCTCTCTCTCTCTCTCACAAACACAAAGAAAGTGATTCATCAATCATTCATTCCTCATTCAAGGAGACTAGTAGATAGATCATTCAGCCAGTCCCTCTTGAAAACGCACATACATCCACCCACACACACACCCCCCCCACACACACACACCCCACACACCCACACACACACACACTTACACACTTGCACACAATATTCTTGTATCAATGCCAACACGTCATCATTGACACCAGCTTGCGTCAGACAGCATGGCTTCTTCTTGTTTAATTCTATAATGACACTGGCAAGAGGTTTTCTTTGAGAATCACAACCCGTAAAGCTTGTGCTGCATCACCAGCCCTGATCAATCCACACTATTCACTGACCTGAAGATGTTTCAACAGATTAACTTGATTCGTTTTCCCTGACATGACATGGATTAATTGGAGATTATTGTGTGGGGGTCTGCTATACACGAATCCGGCGAAGTCCCGTATGTAAACAAGCCGCCATTACTGCAGTGGCTCCTGGGGGAAATACGCGGCGCGCGCGTTTGAATGCAAGCTGTCCTCGAGTGTATATTTTTCCTGATAATTTTCTACGTTTACATTTTTATTCAACGTTACTTTTGACAACGATGTCTAGGAAATCGGGAACAAGCTGTGCAGTTCTCACTTCTCAGCTGCTCCTACAGTAGTGGCAAACTTCAGCTTTGGAAGAGAATCGAATGTGAAATACACAAGCCTTTACTACATGAAGAGTGCCTCTGTCTGTCTGGAAATATAGATTCCCTGGACGTGCAGAGGACCGAGCTGTTCACCAGAGGTGGATCAAGAATATTAACAGAAAGGACTTTGTTCCCAATAACAACAGCACGGTAGGTTTTGGTTAACAGTCGTAAATCGCTAATGTTATTTCACCTCATAATGAGTAGCATGTAGTTGCCTAGCCTAAGCTAACACTGATTATGACATGGGTTATATCAACATTATGATGGTTGTTGATGGACTGTGAATATCGGACAGGTCCTTTCAGAATGATGTGTTCATCATCTGGTAGAGTGTGCAATATTTTGCCAATCCATCCCGAGCTCAGGTAATTTTGACCCTCTATGAGAGACCTGTAGTTGGCATTCTGTTGCTCATCACAAGCCAGGCAATTAATAAAATACTCTTGAATACCTATTAAAAAAAACGCTAATTCGTATTTTTTTAAATTTTTACTAATGTAATTGGTGTGCAATGATTACATGCAACTTGATTGTTTATGCTAGCTAGCTAGTTACAGTAACATTAACATCAGCATATTACACAATAACGTCACTTGAAATACGGCTCGTTAAGTGGTCTTTTTTCCGCTATTTACAATTTGAATAATTACTATCCCCATCCATAATAAAATAGTACCTTCATCAGTAACTGGGGGCCACTGTCTCACGTCATCAATCCAGCTCATGACGCTGTCATTCATTTGGCATAGCGTTACTGCAGTCTGCAACAGCCAGCAGCAGTCTACCTGCCACCGCAGTAATGGCGGCGCCACTAGATGGCGGACTACACAAATTGGCCGGCGGATTCGTGTATAAGAATAATAGAGCAAGAAAGATTTTGGTGATTTTGGCAGAGGTTCAAGAAAGCTTTTGATGATTTTGACAGAGGATTGCTAAGCTGAAATTGCCTGGGCCTAGAGCTTTGAATCCGCAGACTCCACCTAGTTGACCGCTTAAAATGGAGTCTAAGGAGTTGATGACTGGCTGACATTCTGAGAGAAAATATTTTCTCAAAGGATGCTGATCCACAGTTAGGCTGCCCCTTGAGAACACTATCAAACACAGTTAGGCTGCCCCTTGAGAACACTATCAAACACAGTTAGGCTGCCCCTTGAGAACACTATCAAACACAGTTAGGCTGCCCCTTGAGAACACTATCAAACACAGTTAGGCTGCCCCTTGAGAACACTATCAAACAGAAGAAGTTAGGCTGCCCCTTGAGAACACTATCAAACACAGAAGACACACAGTGAGGTGAGCTACATGATTTTAACAGTAGAAGGACCAGAATTCCATAACTACTAGAAAGACCGTAAGTGGTCATTTTGACCACTAGATTCCAAACTCTATAATCTCTCATGATAAATACCCAATTGAGAGATTAATGAATTAATGAATATTGTGTTAAGATATATTTTAAAAAGACAAAACACCAAAATGTGGAAAATATAGACTTAAAAATACGTCTAGAACCCTGGGAGTTTCAGTGAGGTCAAAATGACCACCTATTTTTAGGTAAAAAAAATATATTTTCTTTGCCTTTTGTGTAATTCATATAAAAGCTATTTTAAATGACAATATAGACACTTTTAGGAAAAGTCAGGTACCAGCAGCATTGTATTTTTTAATTCAAAGTTATTGCGCATATAAATTTCAAAAAGGTCAAAATGGCCGGTGTGGTCTTTCTAGTGTTAACCTAGTGCAGTGCCCGTAGTGTAGTGCCCTTTCCCCTCCCTCCCCTTCTCCCCATTCACCCCCCTGTGGGCCCCCATGTGCCCCCCCCATACACACACACACACACACACTGTACTATGCCCCTAAGCGCACTCCCCAAGTTTGAAGTCGATCCAACGAATGTTTCTCGAGATACCTGCTGTACTCGAAGGACAGACATACAGACAGATAATCCTGGAATGATAGTATATTGATGTAGGCCTACGTTGTCATGTTGTTTTTGTCATGATGCCTTCCTTGTAAATCTCTGTGCTGCATTTGACAGTTGAGGCCATTTCCCATCCACACTTGAGTGTTTAAAGAGTAAACAACATGGTGTATTTTTAGCAGTTACTTGGTTGTAGTCATGAATGGTGTTACTGTGTGCCATGTGTAGTGACAGAACTGTCTTGTTGCGCCACCATTCTCTAGTAGCAGACAGTGAACTAAGAGAGGTGTATACTGCCACCCAGTGTAGTGAACATGGAAATCCAGAAACCACACTGGTCAGATGCTCTGTGCATTTTATTCCTGGTTGACTGTTGGCAAGGATGGGTCGTGATCTGGGGGGGAATTAAGTGCAGCCACCCAGTGAAATACTTGCCACTTTGACAGGTAACAAACAGTAGTTTATGGGTATGAAGTGTTATGGGTAAAGTAGTGGAAGTGACTGTGGGGATTTTGTTTGGAAACCACCAACCACTGTGGTCCGTGGATGAAAAAGTATCCTGTCTTGTCTTGTGTTGTTGAACTGTAAGTGGGTCGTCTTTGATCCGTGTTTTCTAGATGGCTGAGCTGAAAGCATCTGAGAGTCCTCGGCTAATGGATACAAATCATCCTTTAATTACGTAGAATCCATTAGTTGTGAACATCAGATGATTATAGGATAATCATGGGGCTCTCTGTGGAAATCTTTTCACACTGAAGAATCAGATTACACTGCACGGTGGAGAATCAATGTGGAACACTGGGAACATTTTTGCAATTATAGTACTGTATCGACACTAGCAGTTAAAAGTTTGGACACATGGTCACACAGTTCTCATTTTCCCAGGTCGTCACGTTGTGGGTTTGTGCGCTGGACTGGCAAACCCAAACCAAACCCAAAACGTCAGTATTTGACGACCTGAGAAAATGAGAACCGTGTTGACTCAATCTTTCTCCAAAATCACATAGCTCCTTTCCATCCAGGCAAAGGGCGGCTATAAAGAATCTAAAATATGATAGTTTTGATTTTTTTTAACACTTTTTTGGTCACTGCATAATTCCATTTGTGTTATATTTTGATACTAGTATTTACTTTTTTTGTGGCATGTCCAAACTTCATTCTTCTTATTTTTTTGTTTTAAAAGTTAGAATGTCCGGGCTACTTGACATAAAATCTCATTACAAACACCTAGATATTGTTGATTTTATTATTATCAGCATTTTCAAAAATCATATCTGAATACAAACAACAAAAACAGAAAAAAGAACAACAACTAAATTAAGTACATTCTAAAATATGACGAGAGGTGCTCTCTAGAGCTGATACAAGATGCATAGTTGGCCTAACCTTCAAGACATGGCTTTCTAAGATCCTTTTCTATTAATTGCAAATGTCATACATCACAAAACCATTGGTACCAATTTGAACTACTGCAGATTTTGGTTCTTCTTTGGAAATAATTGACAGATACTACGGAAAGATTGTATTCATACTCAGGTGTCTAGGTGGTAAGGTGTCAGCTAGTAACTGTATGTCAGGGTTGGGCAGGTTACTTTTGTATTATTAAAAAGAATGTCTTACCCAATCTCAGTAGTATGTATTCTGATTGCTCTCAGTAACTTTCAGATTACTTCAGGTATAAAGAGTCAGGTAAGAAAACATTAAAAAAAAAATACAAAGATCAAGAAAAAAAAATCTGGTTTGCATTCCAACACTAAAACGTATACACCTGCAGGCTTTAAAATGGCCTTCTGGGTTTCTCGCATTCACTTTAAAAGTATTCCCAGAAGTAATCATTTATTTGCAGAATATTTTTTTAATCAACTTTGCAACATGACTATACTATACATTTTCTTGTATTTAGAGTTTGAAGAGGGTATCTAGAGTGAAGTATGGTTTAAGGCCCCTAGGCAGAACACCAGAGCAGCACTTGCTGAATTGCTGATCTGATAGTACATTAACAATGATGTCCTATGACGTCCATCAAATGTGTAAATGGTTGAAGTGTGCTCCCCCTTTGGCTTCTTGCTTGTCCCTAATGTTAATATGACATATTTCTATTGTTATTCATTGCTTCTGAGCACATCTGACCGATTATGTATTTCAATATCACAATATCTACACTACAGTGTCAATGTCAGAGATGTGTTTTGAGTATTTCCAATGCCACTGACTTAGTCCTCTTTGGATGCAGTAAATACATTGCTTACCAGTGCTAAGGGACTTCAGTCAGTGTAGGATCCAGTTCATTTGTTTGATAATTTATCGTGTTTATACTGAAGCTGTAAATGGTCCATGAAAACGACCTTGGCACCAGCGTTCAGCAGTTTTTGAAGACAATGGCGCATTAGGCTACCTTTGCTTACAGTGACATCAATCACCACAGCGTTCTTAGAGTGTGTCAGTCTTGGAGCTGTTTCAGTCTTAACTGAAATCATGTAAAGGCTATAGACGGTTTTCATGGAATTGTGTTGCTAGGGAACAGTTTGAAACCTAGTTTATTTCCTGTCAGCTATTGTATTGGCAAACACTGCAACAGGAAGTAAGCTAGGAGCAATTTAGAATGTGTATGTTCAACATCCACATTTTAACTTGACAACATACTATGTTGTCAAGTTAAAACCGTCTATAAACAAGAAAATGGTGGTCCTGTGGAACCTGTGGTGGTGGTCCTGTGGAACCGAATATACTAAGGACTATAGTCAGCTAAACCACATTAAGATAGTTGATGGTTTCCAGTGAGTTGTGCTCTTTTGCTGGAGTAAACCTTAGACATTTACTGTAATAGTAATAGCACTGTACTAATGTACTGAAATTGTACAAAGTAGTGTGTTGCAAGAATGGTGCTGTCACCAACTACATGTATGCCATAAGTAGCCCTATGATCTGTGTGGTAAAATAACAGATTATTCTATTATATTGTATTATCTGATGTTGGCATTGTCATTTAAAAAAACAAAACATTTAACACAGATTTCGGAAAAGAAAAAGAACACACACACACACACATACACGCACAGATATCTTCCTAAAGTTTTCACTTCTTACAACAACAAAAAAAAGATTGGGCACCTGGCAGCGAGGAGGCACCTGGCAGCGAGGATATAAATGTTCCTGGTCATTGCGCATCATGTTTACATTAGCAGCGGGTCCTGCACCTCTCCTCTCTCCTCCTCCTCTGAGGAGCATCGTGAAGACAGATCAGTACTCCCAGAGGGAGGACAGGTCCACAGCGGTGCCGTCACCCTTCAGTGTGCCCCCCTCTCCACGCAGGTATTTGCCATTGGAGCCCTTGATGCCGATGCGTCCGTGCTCCAGGAACTCGAGGAAAAAGTCCTCAGGCTTCGCTCCATCGGAGCACACTAGGCCGTTGCTGGAGACGTACCAGAACTTTCCACCCACGCCTGGAGAGGGACATTAGAGAATTATCTATTTACGGTATCAGCTGTTAGGTAAAAAAATAACAGTTATTGAGATAGATCCTAAATAACCAATCATAAAAAGTTTGGAAATGCGTGTTTGGTCGGTCATATCTCTGTTACTGTGTCCTCAGCATTGTATCTTATCTCAATGGAAAGCGTGTACATTTCCCTTTACAATGAGGCCCTAGCTGATTATATGGGGCGGTCCCAGGTGAAATGTGTGAAACGTTCCTGCCTGTGTTAAGCAGTGTGTTCTTCTGTTGGTATTGACTCTGTTGTTGTCCTGGTGCTATCTCCAAACTCTGCGTTGGTCACTCCACCACATACAGCACGCCCCAACTGATCCCACAAGTGTTCAATTGGGTTGAGGTGTGGGCTGTTGGCAGGCCATTCCATTCTCTCTACTCCCACATTCTGGAGGTAGTCTGTGAGAACCCTGGCTCTGTGAGAACCCTGGCTCTGTGGGGGCGAGCGTTTTCATCTTGGAGGATAGGGTTAGGTCCCAGATTGTAGAGATACTGTAGGAACGCCACTGGGAGAATCTCGTCCCAATAGCTTACTACATTGAGATAGCCTTCAATGCTGACCAGCCTTGTTTTGCCAGTGATGGAGATGCCGGCCCACACCATGACACTGCCCCCACCAAAAGCTGTTACTCAATCGATGCAACAATCAGCATAGCGTTTCTCCACGTCGTCTCCATACTTTGACCCTGCCATCCAACTTCTGCAGACAGAACCTGGACTCAGCACTGAAGATGACATTCCTCCACATGTTCAGGTTCCATTGTCCGTGTGGCCGACACCAGTGCAAACGGGCCTGGTGGTGAATCGCAGTCATTGCAGGCTTCCTGGCAGGTTATGAGCTCGGAGAGCCTGTGTGCAGTTTGTTCCTGATCATCTGATCAGAGAGCCGTCTGCCATAACATCCTGCAAATCTCTGGAAGAGAGCCTTCGGCTCCTCAGTGCTGTAATGGTGATGAAGCAGTCTTCGTGGGGTGTTGTCTTTTTGGGACATCCACTTTCTGTATTTGATATCGCCGGTTTCACGGAACTTGGCCTTGAGTTTGGAGATGGTACCAGGCCAGCCAGGGCAGCAATAGAGTCAATACCATCAGGAGAACACACTGTTTGACATTGGCAGGGAAATTTCCCACATTTCACTTGGGACTGACCCACATAATCAGCTGTGTTGCTCATCCCACAAATGCATGATCCATACAAATAGGGCCTCAAGGGAAATGAATGTGAGATAAGGTAAATGCTGAGGATACAGTAACAACAGATATGATCGACAAACACACATTTCCGTTTTTTTGAAGGGTTTACAGGGCACAGATATTATTATGCTATACATAGGGATAGGATGACATGCTTATCACAAAATCTGATTCAACAAGCGATATCGCGTTCACTTCTTTCATTTCTAGCAAAGGCATTGGCTTACTACTGTAGAATGCGACCAAATATTGAAATAATATACCTTCGATGTAGAACTTGTGAAATTGTAATGGGCAATAAGCCATTTCATTTGTGATGACTACAGCAGAATAAAATGTATATCATGAATACTCTTTCTGCCCCATCATATGCATTCTCCCATTTTCGCATTGTGATATATTGAATTTCAATATTGTTCCATCCCTAGTTATAACCCCCATGACACACGCATGAACACACACTAACTTTTTATGTGGTATGCGCCATCATTGAAGATCAAGGAGAAGATGTCGTAGACAGATCGGTTTGCATCCAGAGTGTTGGAGTTCTTGTGGTGGCACACAAAGCCATGCTCTCCCCGGAGGATCAGCATGGGACGGTTGATGAGTTTCATCAGGAAGAGTTCATCCTCACCTGCAATGGCCACACAAGAGTCCAGTTTACACAGCAGCGTCGGGAACTTTTGGGCTGTTTTCAGTCAAGCGCACACAGTGAGTGGAGAAATGGTCGCCTGAGAGGACTTACCCACAGTATCGCTGACCGCTGAGAGCTGCCCATTCTTCTTTGTGCACACGTACTTCCCATTACTGGCCTTGAGGGTCACCCTCTGACCTCGCCATTCAATGTCAAACATTGTATTGACCTCTCTGGATAGAATGCGGAAAATGTGGATAAGAGATTCGTGGATGGTTAACACCAAAATAATGGCTTTACACAAAATAGGAGCTCTTATTTTGAAGCTAAGAGCTACTCACACTTCTGTGGCAGTGGATTGGATCTCGCCGTGAGACACGAGAGTCCAGTAGGATCCGCCGTTGGTTCTGAACATGCACTTCTTGCTCTCCTTGTCAATCTCCATCTGAAAGGTCTCCTTGTCTGTCTCCACATCCTGATTGGCTGAAATGCTCAGCCCTGACAATAAGGGACGAAAAAAGACATCCGTGATAATTATGCCTTTGTTCAACAGAGAATAAGGCCGTGTGTCCATCTAGCGTCTTTTTCCGACCGTTAAACGCTGGAAGTACGCTGGGAAGCGCTGATCTCAGCTCACAATATACAAGTTTGAAGCAGTCTGAAACTAACGTTATTTCAGTGCGGTAGTAGCTTGATAGCTGACAGCTAACATTAGCTAACAACACACATACAGTGATTTAGCTCAACACTCACCAGAAATATTAAGTGTCTAGCCAATCTGCTCCCACAATTGAGCCTTTCGGTCTCTGTTGCGATAGTTTTTCCATATGATTAGTTGCCAGAAAAGGAGCACCCGACACCAGCGTCTTTCTGAAAAGTTAAAATATTTTCAGCTGGGAGCCCTGGGAGTCGCGCGCACAAAAACGCCGGAGTGCTGTGAAAATAGACGCTGGACGCAGGCAGCGCACTTTCTCTAGACGTCTGTGTGCGCCCGCATACGCTCGCTCCTCATTGGAAACAACTGAAAAAAGACGCCGGAGCTGATGAAAAGACGCTAGATGGACACAGGCCGTAAGAAAGACAATTTGACCTCTTGAATTTGACCTCCTCAACAAAGGCATTGTCAAGGAGACATGTTTGCATAACAGTATTGTGACATTTTATTACAACCATGCCCTCTTGTTGCACAACAACAACAACAACTGACTCATACTTCTCCTCATAGACAGTAGGTGCGGGTAGATCTCACAAAATGTTCATGTGGCAGGTTGAAAAAGCCGGTGGCGTAATGCTATTGATATCACACAATGATTACCCCTGCAGATTATCAGATTACATTTTCAGATTTTAGTTTTGTTGTGGGTTAATTGTAGCCTGGAATGGTAATACCAGCCGGTCACGTGAACTCACATTTCATTTCGTTCTGCAGGACCCTCTGGCCTCAAGCCCTGGGAGGGCTTTAAGCAGAAACTGCAACGTCGGAGACGGGTAGGAGAGCGTTTTGAACAGCCGTCCCCCCCTATTGCCTTATGGAACGAGATGTGACCCTAGTACTGCACGAGTATATATATACACACGGAGTAGCCTACAGTAGTAGGGTCACTTTATGGGGATAGACTCCCCTATGTTACCTCGATCAAGGAAGTAACAATGAGGAAGTAACAAATGAGGCATTATCAATCAAAGTAAAAGTTAAAACAATAATTTATTAACTAAAACTAATGGGAAATAAGTAGACAACACAAACGAACAGAACAAAATGAAGGTGCATCGGTGAGGAGGGAGAGAGACTGAATGGTCCGGTCTTAAGGCCATGAGTTGAGTGCCAATCAGCCCTGACGACCCCAAAACCAGGCTCCTGCAAGACAAACCTACACCTGAACGCCTCACCTGCAGCCGATCTGTGTTATATACTTAATCCACACGTAGTAAGTATTAAGATGCCACAGAAATATCCTCCAACCTCTCTCTTTAAGCCTGTTAACATGGCTAATCCCACACAGCCACCCCTCCACCCAGCCTGCTCACAGCCACCCCTCCACCCAGCCTGCTCATTCGCTTGCTGTAATTCCCCGAGTGGCGAAATGCAAATCTGCACCACAGGGCCCACTAAGCAGCTTTCAGTGCCTTTGTTCCTTAAAAAAGTAGCTCTACTATTCAAAGTGCAATGCTTTGCCCGATATTTTTTGGGGAGCTTGTTGAAATATTGACCTGAACGCCACCTTTTGCTAATCCAGAATTGTATTTGTGCATCACCAATGAGAACCACAATTCATTGCACAATGGAATGTTGGTTCGAGAATCAACTTTTCTCAGACATGCTTAATAGCGTCTGCGCTGATAGTTTGTGTACAACTAAATCTGTAAATACTGTATGACCTTCGACCAGGCCCGACAGAGCTATCAGCTGTTTCAATTCAATTTGAAATCCTCAAAAAAAACTCCAATATAGATCCGTGTTTTCTTCTCCTAAGTTGTTGGTCCTAAGTTGTTGGCTTCTACAGAGCAGATCGTCCTATGGCTGACAGTAGACCTTGTAACTGATCTGTCTGGTGATGCCTGGCAGTCTCCGTTTAGCTGCGCCTTCATTGCCTCACTGGCCCACTAGCTACCTCAGTCCAGGAGCTGCATCTCCATTAGAACCACTTAATTTGGAGAGTTCGCTCTCACTCTGTGGATGATGCTAGAGCTAACGTTGTTCTGATGATCGCTGTAAGTCTGATGGTCATTGATGGTAATTAAGTGACACCCATGGGACACAGGTCTGCCCTGGAGTCATCTGCGCTCTGCTTAATCTTCAATGGACACACAGTGGAGATGACAAAGCCCATTACCACAATTACCCCCTCAGTGCCGTCAACCACTGACTGGATCAAGCATGCATGTATTCCTGTGAATATTCCTGGATTGGTATTTTGACTGGAATGATGAAATGGAATATTCTGTGCCATTTTTGAAACCCTCATTACCCTCATTCATTGCTCATTCAGTGCTGTTTGATACGCCAGTCCGTCTCAGTTCGAGGCCTGAAGTACCAGCTAGTTAGTTATACACCTGTGTCCTGGTGTCCCAGGTGTAGTTCAGTATATCAGTCCCAGATGTCTAAATTGGCGATGGGTCATGAGTATCATGGTGGAGAATCACTGATCTGTGCAATGAAAATCATCTACAGTATATAGATCTTCCATTATACTGCTTATTTAAGCCACCATCAGTACTTTGTCCTGGAAAATGCAACTATACAATTACAGTCTCTATCTACCCTGGTTCAGTTTCCAATCGCTTCCCCAAAACCAATCCCAAAAAGCCAAACCAGTAGAGATAGAAACCAACACTGGAAAATAGAATACCGGTACTCAATTGGAGAGCAGAACACAGAATTGAACAGAAGCCAGCTGAGATGGTGAAAGAAGACTGAACTGAAGTCTAAAGAACTTCACAGTACTATTGAACTGGGGAGTTAACTGCATTGAAGAAAATAATATTGAAAACTATTTTCTGTCTTTGTAAAGAAAAATACGCTACTGAACTCGCTTACTGACACATTGACATTTTTATGGTTGTGTCGTGTCAAAAATACAGTGACACTTAGGAACCAGAAAATGTCTTCATGCGGTGCTTACAATGTGATGGTAAAGTGCGCGCGGCCTTTCAGCGCGTTGTGCGTCGGGAATACAAAATAATAAAGTCAATCGCTGTAGGCTCTCATTTTCTCAAAGGAGATGCATTAACCATGTTGTTATTCTCATAATGCGTTAACAGCAATTCAGCATGAAGCCTCTGAAACGAACTCGTGCTTTTCAGTCACATTTGACATACATGAATGCCTTTTTTTGTTTTGTTTTCAAATCCATTTGTTAGGCTATCATGAAGACACCTTCCAAATTGCCTCAAAACAAAATGGACCTGTTGAATTGGGAACCCATCTTCAGCATTTAGACTGTCAATGTCTGAAAAGCTCCAATAAGTTATTTAAGACGTTATTTGCAAGCAGTCATCCACTAACCACACATCTCTTCAAATCAACCAATAATGGAATTCATGATTTCTTCAATGATCCTATATATTGTTTTAGGAAGAGCAGCAGGGGTGCAGCACTCCAACCCATATACGTAGGGACACTCACGCGTCACGGGCAGCACGGGGACATGGAAGCGGGGGAAACTCTCCATTCAAAACAATGAGCGCTAACCCCCACGCTACCGTTCGTTGCGCAGCAACAGACCGGAAGTAACTCCAGACTGTCCCTACGTATGAGGCTGTTCAATTCCCGACATATAAAAACAAATGTTTGCTCTAAGACAAAGGCAAGTGATTATACGTTACAAACTCGTGTGCCCTTTTCTCACCAGTGTACGACAGGCTGATTACCTTGTTTGACGGAGACAAATTTTTTATTGGCAGCTTGAAAAAGGACTTGCGGATGACTCTCCTCCAGATCAAACAGCTCATCCTTGCCAGGCTTGGAGCATCGGCCAGAGCGCAGCGTGCCAGTGGGACCCATAGGAGTCAGGTACTTCCCATCGCAGTCCTTGAAGGCCAACTTGCCAGATTTGAGATCCAGTGTGAAGGCGGTGGTGAGGGTGTTCTCCTTCACCAGTTTTCCATCGTTGCGGAGGAAACGGCTGTCGCAGGTCTTCAGGCTGTATTTGCCGTCCATATAGACCAGGGTGACCAGGGAGTGCACTCCCCAGGGAATGTTGCTAGCCACTGAGATCTCTCCAGCAGAGGCAGACAGATGGGCATAGCGCTTGCGTGTCACGCTGAACAGGCTGGCCTGTGGGTGGAGGGCCATGTGGATGGCCCACAACTCCGGCTCGGCGATGGCCTGGGCAAAGCAGGACAGATAGTCAGCTGAGCCTCCGAAGTAGCGCAGGTACGGTTCTGACTGTAGGGCCCAGCGGCCGTCAGACTGGGCCACAATGAGGAAGCGGCAGTCAGCGTCTGGCTTCTCTGCCCCGCATGTGACCTTCCCGTCCTTGTTGGAGGCCAGATAGCGCCCCAGGTGACTGCGGAGGAGCACCGCCTGGCCGTCCTGCTCGTCCTGCTCCAGGGTCCAGATCTGTTTCTTCTTCATGCTGGTGGCCGAGGCGTTCACCTTGAAGCCAAAGGCCTCTGCCGTCAGGTAGCGGCTCTCGTGGTTGATGAGGCCGAACTGCAGCTTCAGGGCTTTGTTAATTCCGTTTGTGGGCATGCTTGATTCGTCCACACGTTAGGATTCCAAGGGAGGAGGTTTAGGACAGATGAGGGAAAGGGTAATGGGGGGGGAAAGCGGGCATGAGATAGAAAATCAAAATCAAAATGTTTGAATGTCCCCCTCTTGTCTTAGCTGTAAATGAGCTCCACTTATCTCTCTCTCTCTCTCTGGAATGTGTCTGCTCTCTCTCTCTCTCTCTCTCTCTCTCTCTGTCTCTCTCTCTCTCTCTCCTCAGGGGACTTGCACAGGCGCTTGCTCTCTGTTCCTTAATCAGCCGGGATTAAAATCAGCCACACCTCAATCCAACAAGCCGCTGACGTCATGTACCGGCGCACCAACCCGTACTCTCTCCTCCCTCTCCCCTGTTACCCACTCAGTGCCCTTTCATTCTCTATCTCCTCCCCATCTTCCTTTACGCTCACGTCTCCCCCGTTCCTCCTCCTTGCTTGTCCTCCCTCGCTATAACTCACACTGACACTCTCATTTGTCAAGCCCCTTCCCTATTGGCTCTCGCTTTAGGTCTATATACTAGTAGCCACGCCATCCGACCCGAGGATTATCCTAGCTGTGATCTGCTGGCGAGCCACACAGCCTAATTGGAAAAAGTGCAGAGAGTAAAGGTGGTTTTTCGGTCACTCCTCACAGCTTCCCTTTCTGCAGTGAACCTCTTTTCAAACCGGTTTTGTCCCAGATTAAGTTACTATGTGTAAACATAAGCACAACTTGAATATGTTTCCTGCCTATAAATAAGCTTTCTGCTTGTTATAAAGACTCCATGCAAAGATCTTAAATCGCATTCACAAAGAGCCTCTTTCACATTCACTTTTACCAGGGTTAATATAAATCAGGCTGACTGATTATTTAGAGGCATACTTTCAATTTCCCAAAGCTGAAAGGTTTCTTTGTGAAAATGTTTGCTTGATATTTAAATATATTTAAATTTGTAAGGTCTGCAAGCTTAACTAAGATAAATTTGAATGCAACAGATTTGAATGTACTCAAGTAGGCTATTGCACATTTGCCTTGTGGGAACTTCCACTTTGAAAGTTGTTTACTGTCGACTATCAACTATCATCCAACTCCACTCTGCATTATTTGTAATCCTCCCAGACCCTCTTCTGTTAGCCTGTCAGCCATTTGGTAGCAGAGGACAGGACTCCATGACCTTTGTCACAGGCTAGCACACGCCAAGATCAACCATTCTAAGAGCATTACAGACTTCTTTCACTGGGGGGTATAGGAGGAAACGTATGCAAAGAGATCTGGATACCCTAAAACCACCAGAGTGTGTGATTCAATGTGTACAATGAGTGGTTAGGGAAATCATCAGTCTGGCATTATTTCCTAACACTCTTTAACGGCAAACTAGTTGTCATTATAAGTGTATTGCCCATGAGACAGAAAGAGGCATTGGCACAGAGGACCTAGGCCACTGTGTAGGGAGTGAACACTGTCCTGTTAATCTGAGGAGAGAGAGTAGTAATCATCCAAAACTGACTGCCGGTATATCGGTACGTAGTACATACATACAGTAGATGTGTGTATAATAAGGGACAGCATCCCCTTCATTACAATTAAATAAATTAAATTTGATATCACATCAAAATAAATCACTTCTACAAATATCTTATAATTTTGACAATCAATCAATTTTTATTTAAAGTGCAAAATCACTGGTCCCAGTACACTTTACAATTAAAAGAAAGCATTGGACAAAGTATAACAAACAATGCATTCAAAAACACTTTTTCAATCAAATGTCTTCATGTCTAATTGCCCGTTCTACAGTTTAAGTCAATATTGTTAAGCAACTTGTACTGTGTGTATAAATAGATAGATGGGCAGACATGCAGGCAGGCAGGCAGGCAGGCAGACAGACAGACAGACAGACAGACAGACAGACAGACAGGCAGGCAGGCAGGCAGGCAGACAGACAGGCAGGCAGATAGACAGATAGACAGACCAACCCTTTTTTGGGACATGTTTCTGGTGAAATTATGTACATTACAAATATAAAGGTACTGCAATTGCATAAATACAAGTATAACATTTGGCAGGGTGTCACTGTCATGGGTCTGGCAGTGCCTGATGCCATGACGCTCCTGGCCACTAGAGGTCACCAGACTTTGTTCCTCTTGTGTGTTCCTCCCCCAGTCTGCCTGTTCCTCCACTGTCTCCGTTCCCTCATCAGCCCGGCTCTGCTCCTTAATTGTGTCACTACTAGCTGTCCCTCATGTGTTTGAGTAGCCTTGTATTTATGCTGCCTTCCATTGAAAGTCGGATGTCGGAAGTTCTGTCGCAGTATTTCCGTGTTCCGCTCTAAATGCGTTCCAGTGCATCTGCACGGAAAAACATGGACGCCCACAAAGACAAAGAAACACGAAAGTGAAAGATTTGTGAAAAAGTAACTGCTTACATCACCGTGTGGGTCTCTTTGTGCGCTGCCATGTTGATTGTGACGTGTTGTTTGTTTATCTCGGTAAACTCGGGCTTGGTGGATCTTGCCCGAGTTTCTGACTCGGAATTCCTTCTTGAATGACCGTTCCATTAAACTTTTCCCTGTCTGAGGTCGTTTTTCCCGGAATTCTGAGTCCCTCCCCCAGTCAGTCTTGTCGAGTCATTATTGCCATGTGCCTTGCTTTGTTCTGAGAACTTCTAGTAAACTTCTAGTAAAGTCCTTTTTGTTTATTCTGAATCCTGCCTGCTGGGTTAAGGCTGAGTGAAGAAGACTCAATGACCAGATGCATTCACCTTTTCCCCCCACCTCAGCCATTTTGTGTCTAAAAGGCAGGAATTAACACAGGTGCGAGAAAAACATTAACGAGGGCCCCGGCACTGGAACACCTAAATGGATTGGAAGTTGGAAACCATCAGTGCTTTGTTGCACCTGTGTTACTTCTTGCCTTGAAGACACAAAATGGCTGCTGGTGAAAAAGGCCCATGGGGTAAAGAGTTCTGTTCAGCCCCCTATCCATGGACTTTCAAACCCATCAGAAGGTTTCCAGGAATCATTTAGCAGTCGGGGAGTAATAGACAGGGGAAGCGGTTAATGTTCCAGAAATAAAAACAAAACACACACACACACACACACACACACACACACACACACACACAATTACTGTAATGTAAAAACATGGAAAGATTCGAAGACAGGAAGAACATTCCTTATTTTTATTATCTTTATGATATTTTAAGTTTAATAGTTTAATAGTTTGGTCAGTGGCGTGTCCAGGCCATTTTGACTGGGGTGGTCGAGGTGGGGCACAGACTCAAGCAAGGGTGGCACTGAGTGCGCCATTTAGAAAGAATGTAGACACTTTAAGTTGTCTACATCCTCCCAGGCAGGGTTGGGGAGCAACAGAATACATGTATTCAGAATACAGTATTTAGAATACAAAAATATGAGTATTCTGTATTCAGTCCAGTTACATTTTAAATTAGTGGCATTCTGAATAGTTACTTTCTTAAAAAAAAATATATTTAAATGGAATACTTTTATTTGTTTGTTTGTTTTTATTTGCTCTACAATTCATATGAAGCAGGAAGGTTGTGTGGGCATGGAGTGTAGCTACTAACTAATGCTACTTATTCCTTCAAGTATTGACAAATGTTAATACTTCTTCTTTTCTTTCTTCTTTTTTTGGGACAAATGCTACAGGCATGTCCAAAGTCCGGCCCGGGGGCCAAATGCGGCCCGCGGACCGATTTTAAGTGGCTCTTGGCTTGTCTCTCAAAATATACTATATGTGGCCCTCCACACATTATTGGTTAATCAAGCAAGTTCAATTCACATTTTTCGTCCACCTAACGATGACAGCACTATCATACAGTTTGTAGACAAGCACCAAGTACAGTAGGAACAACACAGGCAGAACTACAGTAATATTTTCAGATGGTAAACAAAATCCTTAGAGTACAATTGTATGTGATTTTTCTTTTATAACCCATATGATGCACGAAGCTGCTCCCAGGTCAGAATTCTGAATTCCAGGTCCGACTTCTGACTTTAAACCCAGGATACATTCAGTGTACAGGTATCTTGCATTTGTGGACAGATCTTTTGCTTTCTGTGAAGTTTGAAGGCATCTCAGACGGTGACCGCAAGTGGGTTTGAAACTTGTAAATGGAAGTCGTGGCTGGATTGAGTCGGCTGTGGAGGGATGTCATTTGAGATTCAACCAATCAGGCGAGATTGGCTTGCTTTTAGACTGATTAGATTGTTCAGTGTTAAATACATGAATAAATAAATGTCCCAGCAATTCAGTTCCCCTCCTCCAGTTCACCAAACAAAAGGTCTTTGCTGGTCAAAAATACCCAGGAAAATCTTGCTCAGGGCAATGTTTACTTGTTCCACCAATCGTGGGGCGAACCTCAGCAGACCCTCGTCCCTGACCAGATCACTCCTCTTCAGTGCCGTGTTCTTCTGCCGCCGCATGTGGTAAAGCCGTCCCAGCTCTGGGCCAATCTATAGAATCAAATGAAATAAAGTAGTAATGAACTAGAAATGCACTTGGAGAGCGCAGACCTCCGCCAAGGCCAATACTCCAGACTGCTATGATATGCACATTTTGTGAGTCGGATCAGAACCCTGCGCCCACCCACATCCCCCTAGCCACTCCCCCTACCCACCCCTCGAATCCCAACTCTGTACGACCTTCCTATCCCTAGCTATGTCCCCTTTTCCTAGCCCCTCCTCATATACCCGGAAGAGTGACGGAGGGGCTACCCTTTTCCTAGCTATGACCCTTTTTCCCTTCCCTCCTTACTTGACCCGACCTGAATCGGATCGGATCCACACCAGAATTTAATGGGTTCTTCCGTGGCCCATGCTACACCTTTCCACCAAGTTTCATGAAAATCGGCCAATTAGTTTTTCCGTAATCCTGCTCACAAACGAACAGAACAGTAAACATACGCAGGACATCAACAGAAAGCAAGTAAATCAACAAGCACGCACATCAGCAATTCTAGATGAAATATTGAATTAATTAATGGACACACACACACACACACACACACACACACACACACACACACAAACCCTGCCAGTCTCCTGAGTCCTGACCTGCACTGTGCCTCCTCCTGGGTTGTGCAGCTGGACGGCGTGGACCTCCATCTGCAGGATGCTGCGGGGGTTAACCACCAGCTTCCCTGTGGTGTAGCCCGAGTCACCTGGCTCCTTCAGCACATGCAGCAGGAAGTTGACCCCAGGAAGCCCCGCCCACTGTGGTACATCATACCTGGGTGAAGATACCAATATCATATGAAACTAGAAGACCTAAGGCAGTGGTTCCCAAACTGTGGTCTGCGGGGCTCCGCCTGGTGGTCCACCAGAGCATTGCATTTTTTAACTTTTTTTTTAACATAATACACATTAAGGCTGTGGCCACACTGATCCGTGGTGTCTGTCCGGCTGCGTTCATTTCTCTGTTCACTTCCATTCATTTTCAAAGACAGCTGTCCGTCTGTCCGTGGAGCACTGATGAAGCGTACGTGTCCAGTAAATTTGCATACGTTTTGATGGACAGAAAGTTCAAGGGGGCTGAACTTTTTCTGGATGGACGGATTGGTTGGACAGTCTTGTTCAGAGCGGAAATGGAGGAGTGGAAGTCGTCGCCCTGACAGTCTGCCCGCATCGATAAAAACTTTATTTTAGAGCCACAATGTTATAAATATCAACAACTAGACAACAGATATCAAAGCTGGTGGGCTTTATGGAAAGAGCATGACTCGAACTGGTTGACCGTTCTATCAAACTGGTCATTCATTGGCGTTTTATTGCCACAACTAACGTTAGCTATTAACTAACAGCTATGTTTATGTTCCAGCTCTGAGCCCACGCCACGTTCTCCTGACTACAGAGGGTGCTGCGCTTCTCCAGGTCATCTAAAAAACAACGCAACGGACATGACATCTATCCGTTTTATAATTCTGTCCATTTTCTGATGGATTAGTGTGGCGACCACCTAACCCTGAGGAGGAGGAGGCTTAGTTAGGCCGATTTTCAGAAATATCGTGAGATTTGGGAAATATCACAATTTTGAAAATCTACTTTCAGATGCTGTAACGGACTCAGTTTTAAAGCCAGGGTGAAGTTTCTGGTAGCATATGAAACTAGAAGACATAAGGCATTGATTGGTAACAAACAATATGGTTCCAGAATTTTAGATTTTTATGCCTCCGCCGGCGAAGCCAGGCCGAAGGCATTATGGATCCGGGTTGTCCGTCCGTACGTATGTACGGCCGGCCGTCCGTCCGTCCGTCCGTACGGATGTTTGTTAACGCGATATCTGAGGAACGCCTTGACGGAATTTCATCAGATTCGCCTTAAACATTCACTTAGGCTCAAGGATGATCTGATTAGATTTTGGTGGTCAAAGGTCAAAGGTCAAGGTCACTGTGACCTCTCGAACACCATTTTCAAGCTTGTTAACGCGATATCTGAGGAACGCCTGGACGGAATTTCATCAGATTCGCCTTAAACATTCACTTAGGCTCAAGGATGATCTGATTAGATTTTGGTGGTCAAAGGTCAAAGGTCAAGGTCACTGTGACCTCTCGAACACCATTTTCAAGCTTGTTAACGCGATATCTGAGGAACGCCTGGACGGAATTTCATCAGATTCGCCTTAAACATTCACTTAGGCTCAAGGATGATCTGATTACATTTTGGTGGTCAAAGGTCAAAGGTCAAGGTCACTGTGACCTCTCGAACGCCATTTTCAAGCTTGTTAACGCGATATCTGAGGAACGCCTGGACGGAATTTCATCAGATTCGCCTTAAACATTCACTTAGGCTCAAGGATGATCTGATTACATTTTGGTGGTCAAAGGTCAAAGGTCAAGGTCACTGTGACCTCTCGAACACCATTTTCAAGCTTGTTAACGCGATATCTGAGGAACGCCTGGACGGAATTTCATCAGATTCGCCTTAAACATTCACTTAGGCTCAAGGATGATCTGATTACATTTTGGTGGTCAAAGGTCAAAGGTCAAGGTCACTGTGACCTCTCGAACGCCATTTTCAAGCTTGTTAACGCGATATCTGAGGAACGCCTGGACGGAATTTCATCAGATTCGCCTTAAACATTCACTTAGGCTCAAGGATGATCTGATTAGATTTTGGTGGTCAAAGGTCAAAGGTCAAGGTCACTGTGACCTCTCGAACACCATTTTCAAGCTTGTTAACGCGATATCTGAGGAACGCCTGGACGGAATTTCATCAGATTCGCCTTAAACATTCACTTAGGCTCAAGGATGATCTGATTACATTTTGGTGGTCAAAGGTCAAAGGTCAAGGTCACTGTGACCTCTCGAACGCCATTTTCAAGCTTGTTAATGCGATATCTGAGGAACGCCTGGACGGAATTTCATCAGATTCGCCTTAAACATTCACTTAGGCTCAAGGATGAACTGATTCCATTTTGGTTATCAAAGGTCAAAGGTCAAGGTCACAGTGACCTAACAAATGCCATTTTCAAGCTCGGTAACGCCATATCTCAGTAACACCTTGACTAAATTTCTTCACATTTGGCTCAAATATCCAATTCTGCAAAGAAACGCCTTGATGCAATTTCTTCCAATTTGGCTCCAACATCCACTTGGACTCAAGAATGAACTAATGGCGGAGGCATAAGTCCGCGTTGCGGTCGTTCTAGTTTTTTAATTGTTTGCTTGTTTTGTCCCTTTTCTTTCAGATGATGATGATTGTGATTATTATGACTTCACCATCTCCTTTTGTTTGCCTCGAGCTAGGAGATGCTTTGTCAATACAGCCTGTACTACAAGTTACAATTGATTGGTTCACTCAGTAACATTCCACATTCAGTCCTTTCTTCCTAACCTGCTGTCTTTCTCCTTTTCTTCAATAGGGAAGATGTTGTTGGCAAAGTAGAAGTTGACGTTTTCTCCATGTTTGCTCTCCAGTGTGGACAGCAGCTCTGCCCAACTGTCACTACCTAACAATACAACCATATAATACAACGGAACAGAACAGAACAGAAGTTAGAATGACATTATTATGCACACCACCATCTTTATCCCAAACACACTCACTGCCCCACCCACCCACCTGCGCGCGCGGCGCACACACACACACACACACACACACACACACACACACACACACACACACACACACACACATACACATACTTATACTTACACACTTTCTCTCTCTCTCTCTCCCCCTCTCATGTATTTGTCTCTCACACACACAGACACACACGGCTACCTGTGGGCAGTATGACTTCGTCTGCGTCATGCATGAACAGGTATCTGGTCTGGTACATGTATCGGTACACACAGTCGTTGTTGGCAGGTATCTGGCCGTAGTAGTGCAGGTCACCAGGTGACAAGGAGGGCAGCCAGCTAGACGACACCTTGAAGTGGGCGTCAATCGGCCAGGACAGCACCTCAACCAATCCCACCTGGGAGGGTGTTTCACAAATTTTGTTTATGTGAGGCTCGGACGCAATACAAAAACGCCTCAATCACCAGCAGAAGTCAATGCACTAAACACCATGGGCAGGACCAAATCTGTAGCAGGCTGATCCAGGTCAAGACCTTGAGTTGAACACGTGTCCCACAGAGCAATACGAGCTGGGAGGCATTATAAAATGGCATTATCTTGTAACTTTCTCTTAAGTCTTTGATTATGACCGATACACAGGATCTGATGTAAGTATGGCTTGGCTGAGGCAAAATCTGAACCCTGGCTGAATGATGATGATGATCACAGGCAAGACTCAGACCAGTGTGTGTGGCCTCCTCACAGTGATGGCACCCGCTCAAAGCCTCAGTTTTATGACTAGTTATTATATGACTTGAACATAAACAGCAGCTGGGGTTCAGTCTATATACTCACTAATATATCTGTGACAGATGGGTCTCCAACACCGACAATACGTGTAATGGTTCTGGTGTACACATCTACACGATGTTGAACATTTTCTGTAGACGATGGTTGGCTGTGATTATGAATGGAAATGTCATTGTGTGTGTGTGTGTGTGTGTGGGTGTGTGTGTGTGTGTGTGTGTGTGCCCACTGTCACATGTGGCATAGCAACCCTAGAGACTAAATCACTACTCTGCTTGTGACTTACTGTACCTGGTTGCTGTAGTAACGCAGCACCTCCTCCATCGCAGGGGAGCAGCTGCTCTTATATACAATGACCCTCTGAGCCCCTAGGAGGCGATACAGCTCCATTGCCTGGAAAGTAGAATGTAATGTGAATTATTTGTCAAATGATTTGGTTGATTTGAACTAAATGCTTAGGAGGGAAAGCGATCATATCACGTGGTGTGATGTAATGTCACTAACCTGGATGAACTGAAGCACATTGTCGTAGTGATTGAACATGGTGGACAGGCACACAGTGAAGTTCAGAGGGAAACTGGCGCGGCGTTCCGCGTGGTTCAGGACCGGCAGGAGAGTGATGTTATTCTGCTCCATGTCTTCAGACAGCAGCCCTGCGTACCTGTTAAGTTTCAGTGTCAGAAAACATTCTTTTCTGCAATACACTCATCTTAGATATGGGTTCACAGACACGAAAACAGTTAAATGGTGTTGCAAGCAAAAGATCAAGTGTGTCCAATCAGGGCCAAGGAACAAACATCTAAGCCCCGCCTACAAGCGTGCACATTTTGGGAAGCGGGGCGGCGGCCTCATGCGTGGACACACGGAGCAATGGACACATACTGTGTGAGGGGGGGGGAGTTGACGTGTGTAAAGTTGAAGCATTGGAGCAGTTCCAGGAATTCCGTAGCAGATTTACAGTCACGTCAGTCAGTGTTGTCCATGTGGATATAGAGAGCCAAAGTGAAACGTCACTTCCTGCTTTCTCCCTGTACCAGCGCTGACAAAAATAGGAATTGCGGTGAACGGAGAATGACGTTACTTTTTTGATCCTGTTCGAATCGTGCCACGGGCTGCCAACGTTAATTTTGTCAATTTAAAACATAACTTTGCATGTAAAGAAAGTCGCAGTTTGTCGTCAAACTGAAACGTAGTGGTTAGTTTCGTATAAAAACTACATAGCTCGTGGAAGTTCGTGGCATGTCGCCGGTCTTCAGCTTTTCCGGTAGAGAAAGTGACATCACTTAGGCGACAGTGTATGTGGTCTTTCTGATTTATAACTTAAAGTTTGCAAACCCAAATCTGTGGTGAAGCCTCACACCTAATAGTGGAAAGTAGGGTAGTGAACTGGCCTTCTGTTATTGGCTGGTCTTTTTACCAGGTGATGCCACCGACCTGTTGTACTCTATAGAAGGTGACGTCATCTGGCTCAAAGGCCAACGATTAGCAGATGGCTGGATTGGCTGTTTTGGTAGTACTAGGCATCTTGCGCGCTACGCATGCTCGATTCCTAAGCTCGCCCACTGCGCGGCCTCGCCCGCCCTGCAGCTCGCCGAGCTGACCCTGCCGCTCGCAGACGCTCATACGCAGCTCAACCACTGATGACATCATCAGTGATGTCACAATGCACAATTGCTCAAGTGACATCACTGATGGCATCACTTATGACATCATCAGTGATTTATGACATCGCATCATCAGTGGGACAAACATTTAAACAGAGAGAGAACAGAGATTGCCCACATATGGATCCAGAAGAGGGCAGTAATGCAACATTAAGGATGCCAACTGCCATAAAACACCAAAAAGAAGAAGATTGCCCACATGCTCCCTTTTATAATAAGGATTTGAGCATGTTTTCCACCTCTTATTCTACTGCCAGCATTTACTGTTATGCCTGCTGTACATTAGAAGACTAAGCAAAAGACAGCATCTCACATCAATCATTTGTTTGAAGCTCGTCTTTCCATCACAGAGCCAGTACAGAAATGTTTTTCTGACAGTGTGGCAGGTCAACAGGTAGCTCGCATTGATCCAAAAAGTCAACTGTGAGTGTGTGGTACCTGGGTCGGCAGCCGTCCGGGATCTGACACAGGAAGTCCCCTGTGCAGTAGGGGAAGAAGTAGTGGGAGGGGTGGGTGTTACGTTCTGCTGCCACGGTAACCAGACGGTCGTCGTCATGGCAGCAGAAGACGCAGCGACTCTGCTTTTTGTCCTCTTCCCGCCACACGATGGCGAGCAGGCGGACGCTAGCCTTGGCCGCCCGGTGCTCACGGAAGGCGTTGAGCAGCGATGTTTTGGAGCCATGAACACGGGTGAAGGGGTGGGAGCTGACTTTCGCACCACAGTGCCCCCCGGAGTGGAAGCTGCGAGTCACCTCCTAGAGGGAGAACAGAGGGAGGAGTCTCTGAGACCACGAGGGAGAGAGAGGGGGGCTTGTTGATACCCACAACACTGTCAGTATATTGCCCGCTTAGTAGTTATCCGCTGTGGTGAACTAGCTTGCTATTCTTTGTGTGAAAATGTGACTTTATTAATTGTATCAATCACAGGTAAGCTGTGCCAGAAATCATGCTGTTGCAAGTCTCGGCATACATTTAATTCCAGAGGGCTAATCCCTACGCCATACACCCTGTGAAGTCCCTTCCCTTCATAATGAAAACTCTCTGAAGGGCTGCAGGGAGACGGGTTTGCAAGTAACGGTCATTTGGAATGCGGTCGCATACGTGTCAACAAGGCAGATGTTTTTCACTGGATTTGAACTGCACTAACTTATCCTTGTTTTTGTCTTTATGTTCGTTCTAGGCCGGCCTTCCCCTGAGTGAAGCGGCATGGTAGCAGGCTGCCCGCCCGGTGCCTCGGTCCCGGAACATCACTGCCAGTGCAACTGTGTGCATCCACATCCAAAGCCAAAGGTACGTGACAAAGCGCGGAACTCAACAGGGAGTGAGAACAATGGAAGTAAAGGAGGGCTTCGGCGTTCCTTAAAGTGAAAAAATGCTTACAGAAGGTGCTCTTTGGATGTTGGGGAAGGCATAGAGTTAATCAAAAAGGTTCCAAGGCACTCTTCTTCATTAAAAAGCTTTAATATAAGGCTAGTTCTTCATAGAACAGAATAAAACAGCCAACATGTTTCGGCCATAGGGCCTTCTTCAGGGCTAGTTGCAAACAGGCAGTGTGAACAAGTTTGATCCATGAGTGTGTGTTGGGCCACGACTACTTCTCCCGCTTGATCAAGACTTTGCTTAAAAAGAACTTTCCTGGGGCGTCCCGGTCGACTCGGGTTCGAATCCGACCCGTGGTCCTTTGCCGCAAGTCATCCCCTCTCTCTCTCCCCACCTTTCCTGTCTGCCCACTGTCCTGGTGGATCAATTTCCCTGACTCACCTGCTCATCTGTTGTCCAGTGCTGCTGAGTAAAGAAGAATACAACTCCCATCAGAGAGACCAGCAGAGCCAGGACCAGGAACACCCTCCTCTGCCATCTCCACATCATCATGCGAACTACCTCGATGGGTTGATTCAGAAAAACAGACATTACATTCATGCAATAATGAACATGTGCATACACTTCCATTTTATATAACCTAAAATAACAATGCGTCTTTCAGCAGCAACATAGAAATGTGTCATGTAAAGAAGGAGCAAGCCAAGTGACTACACGGTGAGGGGAATCATGATACAGGGGTCTGCTCAGTGTCCGAAGTGAACAAGATCAGAGAAGAACGGGGCTTATCATATGCTGAGGCTGCTAAGAGGTAACCTGACGCTGCCAGATGAGGATGTAGGTTGCTTCACATTTGTTTCAAATGAACTCAGCACCGCCCCATCTGGCAGAGTCAGGTTGTCTAGGAGGTGGAGATGGGAAAGAAATGAAGAAAGGGTCAAAGTACATAAGGAACCGGAGAAGAAAAAGGACAGAACTAGTCAGAGTGACGTGATCTGCATGGGCAAGAAGCAATTCCTGGCCTTCGTTGCCGTGGTTATAAACTGTGCTGCTGGATGGAGAGGATTGAGATCATGCTTGACGCTGCTAAGAGGTTCCTCGATGAGGTGGATGTATCTGGAAAAGCCATAGATAAAATACTGAGGGATGCGTTTGCGCAAACTCAGACAATTGGGTCTGCATGAGAAGAAGAATTTTACCCAACTGTGAGAGGCAGCAATGTGACGCAAGGCATCCAGTCTGCCGGAAAGGCAGGAAGGAAGATAGTATCTGTGGTGAAGAAGAAGTTATGCATCTGTGGTGAAGAAGAAGCAAGGCATCCAGTCTGCCGGAAAGGCAGAAGAAGATATGTACTGTATCTGTGGTGAAGAAGAAGTTATGCATCTGTGCTGAAGAAGAAGACAACTTCTCTTGGGTGATAAAAATTATGTATCTGTGTAAATCCAGTCTTGGTACAAAATTGCCGTATAACCCGGAACTGTCATAAACTGAACAATCCCCTGACAAAAACACGCCGCCATCAGAACTCTCCCATACCATATCTGACTAGACTCCTGAACCAACATATTATCCCATAACATGCCCTGTTGATTTAGTTTGCTCTTGTCTATGCCTGAAGTCCTTTTTTAGTTATGTGCTGTTTTGAATTTTAACTTGTGTCGATGTCTGCTTTTTAACCTGTAAATTGGTAATTAATTCAGCCTACGGACTGCCAATAAAGTACTACTACTAGAAATTGGAGAAATGCTCTATACATAGTTTAATTAAACTAGAAATATTGCTTTGCGAGTTCATTTCTAGCGTACATTTCTAACTATGACTATAGACTGATTTGTTATTACTACTGAGCAAGATGTTTGGCTAAAAGAAATTGCCAAAAAAATAATGAACACAACAAATATTTTGAAAACTGTCATTAAGCGAATGAGATGAAAAGTGACTCACCTCTGTTCTTCGTCTTCACAGCAAATAGCTCATCTACCGTTTTCAAATCTGTTCAGCCATAATCCAAAGTGTATTTGATGTCTGGTTAATGATTGATATTGGTGAGGGTAACATAACAGGCAATATTTATATTATAGGTGTGCTATAGGTGTTGCCAGGAAGAAGGTAGAGAGAAAGCTGCAGCACAAACACACCAGAGAAGTGTGGAGGGGAATGAGGAACATACTCACAATAAACCAGTCACACCTCTGTTGGAGGAAGCACTTTTGCATACAGGGGAGGGCTGAAAGGGATATTGCAAATTAATTTTTAAAGCTCGATCCCAAACAGACTTTACAAATGTAGTGAGAAGGCAATTTCTATTGGAAAAGATTATGGTTATTATCGAAAATCGATAATTGATCGTTAAGGAATTGATTCGATCATGTGGAATCTTGATCAATTATTATTATTATTATTTTATTTTTATTTTTTTTGTTTTTTTTGCGGACTAGGTGTGGGTGGAATTCGTTCCTCCTCGCCCCACTCCATTGCACAGCCGACTAACATGAGGTGGAGCTTCATATAGTCTCTAGTTTTCTGGCTGGGCACGGGCCTTTGTGCCAACAAAACTGTTTTAAACATGGGGAATTCACACCGGCATGTGCCGGGCATACAAACAAACGCACCCAGCAGTCTGCGGACCTCAGTGAGGCTCAGGCCTGTTGATTTGACTCTTGTGCTGTCAGCTAAGCTGGAAGACGCCGATTGCCTTACATCATGTAACCTGACATGTAACATGTTTGTTTACCTGGCCACAGCGCTAGTGTCTGATATTCTTACTACACAGCGGCATCGCCATTATAGCTGGCCGAGAACACGCAACGTTATTACCAGACCAGAGTTAAAAAATAAATAAATATATATATATATATATATATATATTATTATTATTATTACGCTATTGATAATCGATAATTGATCGTTAACTTTCCCGATTTTCGAATATGGAAATTGTTCAAAATGAACATCCCTAGTGAGGAGTGGGACAAACATGAATTACTGTTGAAGGGATCCTACCAAACTAAACTGTAATTATTCATCATTGTATCTCTGCTTTTTTGTATATTTATTGCCAATTTATTTAATCACCCCCCCCCCCCCTTTCTTTTGTTTGAGGATGTATTTTGTTGTGATATTGTTGTAGATAGATAGATGGATAGATAGCTTTATTTGTCCCGTAGGAAATTTGTTTTCAGTCGGTACATGTTCAGTGAGCACAGTACATATAAACACAACATATAACACAAACGTAGGTTAGGGTGAGGTAAGGTCTGGAACTGTACAAGGTCAACGGGGAATTTTGTTCAGGGAGGTTATTGCAGAGGGGACAAAACTTCTACCAAAACGTGCTCTTCTCCATTTGAGTGCTCTGTATCTGCGGCCTGATGGCAGTAGTGTGAAGTGTTGGTTGAGTGGGTGATCGGGTATATTCACACTAGTGTCTGTGCCTGTAATAAAAATAAAACAATTTGAATAGCCACTGCCAGGCAAAGGGAGCGACGTGGACAAGGACAACGAGTTGATCCAGGTCTGCAGCAGGTTTGACGCTGCGACCCAGCCGGTACTGCGTCACCCACTCTCCCACTGTGGCCCAGCCCGTACTGCCTCACCCGTTCAGCTTCTCCTCTTCCATCTGAGAGCAGATGAGGTGAGGAAGGAGCTGGGGAGGCTGTGCCCTGGAAAGGCAGCTGGCCCAGATGGTGTGTGTCCGAGCTTAAGAACTGTGCAGCCCGACTGGGTGAGGGGACCCGACTGTGTACTTTGTATTGCCGCTTTTTTTATTGATTGAGTTACTCCTGTGAATCATTTGTTCTGTGAATCATATCCTGGATGAGGTATCCAGGATGTGGTGTGCCTGTGAACAGAACGGGAGTGGTTATTTGACCCCAACAATTATTTGATCTCAATTGAGACAAGACCGCTTCAGACTACGAAAAGGTCTGTCTGAAGACATTTAATGGTTTCTGACTCTGGTAAAGTGGGAAAAACACTAAAATTCCCCCAAAACTACTGTATCTCTGAACTATGAATCACACAGATTGAGGCTATTCTATGTGATCTTTTGATAACTAATGTAATCTGTTTTCACTTCCATTGACTGAGCCTCCCCTGAAACAGTTTGGACTGGAACCCTACTGGGGAGGCCCACCTCTGAAATAATTTAGTGACTAATGGTGTCATGTGACATGTCACTTCTACTCTACCTCTGATTGGCTTACCCTCAGAACAAACTCAACAACAAATCAGAGGCAGAGTAGGGTGGGTCTTGAGTCAGACTTCACATCACTTCTTCGTCTAGTATGAAGCCTTGTGTTGGTGGAAATTCCCCCAGAGATAAATTACTAATATAAATTGATGATTAGATATTGCATGCACTGGCCTATCTGCAAATGAAACAGTTTACTGCATATTCAAACCAGTGTATCATATTGTATGTATCAAGACACAACTAATTATCTTCTTAATTAAAATGGGCAAAGTGGGTGGCAGTGTGTGGGGCGGCAGTGTGGGTCACGATTGTGATGTCATCAGTGATGTCACTTGATCAATTGTGATGTCATCAGTGATGTCACTCGAGCCACTGATTGCTCAACTGTGATGTTACTCAGGCAGTTGTGATGTCATCAGTGATGTCACTCGAGCAACTCTGTAGTATGAGCCGATGGCGCACATTTGGAGCCCGCGATTTCCATAACTGCAGCCATGGCGCATCATCTCCAGGGATACTGTTATGATGTCAGATATCTAGGGCTAACATGGTCAAAGTTCCAAAGCTTGAGGTTAACATGTAGAAATGCTGCCTGTAAGTCAAAAGCCCTCGCAGAAGGTGATTAACAGCTGAAGTGAGGGAGAAATTAGCTGTGCTGAAAAACAGCTAAAACTGAAATGAAAGAACTGTAATGTATTGTACTGTAATGCGATGTCACCTAAATAACCATCGCGATGGTTCCACAGTGAAACATTGCGATGGACGTTGGCATCGTGGTTGACGGGGGGTGGGGTTAATGAATGATTTATGAAGTCCATGTGGTGCCGTTTGGCTGCGCCACTGCAATGTACGTTCACGTTTACAACAGGACAGCTGAGCTCTACATATCATGAGAGACCAGCGGGCTTGGATAGGCTACTACTACAGCACAGAGCCAGGCAATTCAAACAGTAGGCTATCACTACCAGCAATATTGAAAGGCGCAAAACAATCAAACGTTAACGTTACAGATCGTGACCAACAACGTGTGTGTGTTTAATTTAAATAGGTGGCAGAAAAGGGGCAGAATTACTGGTGGCTAACGTTAGATTTGTGTGGGCTCAGTTTTGAACCTAACATTGGGTTACGTTAAGGAGAGATAGAAACACAGCAGCAGGCAGCCTGTACAGAGTATGTAATGGAGAGAGTTCCTGGAAACAGGCGAGTTGAATTCACACAGTTGAAGACTTGTAACATTACTCACATTGGGTTGCAAACAGGAAATAACGTGAAGTTTCTTCTTTCTTAACATTTTCACAACACAACCGACTTCTGCTTATCTTCTCTTCCTCTCCGCTTTACCACTTCTCTGAACTGGGGATAAGGTACGCTTTGCCGCTTGTTTAATGCCGCCTGTGCGTCCCCCGTGTGTCGCGGTTGAGTGGAGATAGCCTTTTTTATTATTAAATCTTTAATTCGAACAGATAATCACGATGGTCCGATGTAGAAGTGTCAGAGGTCGATGGGGGTCGGCCCATCGACGATGGTCGATGCCATCGTACATGGTGCCAACCCTAGTACACAAAGGAGAATACTGTCACAGAGGACTAAGAGATGATTTACCATCTAAGGAAACCAGAAAATTTCACATTTGATGAGCTGGAATCAGACAATTAGGACATTTTCCTTACAGAAATGGCTCAAAATGATGAACAGATGATCAAAATAGGCAATTAATGTAATATTTGGCAATGAATTGATGGATTTACTAATTGTTGCAGCTCTTTATCAGTTTTTATAAAATGTATTTTTATGTATTTTCAAAATACAAAATACGTATTTGTATCTCAAATAAATTTTTCAGACGAGTATTTTGTATTTGTATTGTGATACATTTTTTGAGCAAGTATTTGTAATTTGTATCAAAATACTTTATGATGTATTTTCGCCCATCTCTGAGTAGCAGTGTATCTGGACTGGCCGGCTGGCGGTCTCTCGCCTTCTGCTGAGTTTCCTCTGACACACTGATCCACACCCACACCTTCCACTCCACATTCGTTCATTGAACCTATAACCTCGTGTCAGTTCTTCGAGATTTTAACGTCAGTATTTCAACGTGGCTGCTCAGTCTTCCTCTCTAAGACCCGCCCCACACCCGGCGGTGTTTCCGCGTTGTGCTGCAGTATTTCCTTCTCAAATAGAAAGATGGTTGTTAGTTCATTTCATTTGTGTAGCTACATAGCTAGATAACTCGCATCACATGTATTAGCTGTGACCATTAGCTCCATAAGTCACTCTGTTGATTGGTTGTTGGTCGGTCCACAAAAAGTTGGCTTTCGGAAATTCGCATATCTGGTCGCAGCTATTGTGAATCTGCGCTTGTTTATGTTACTATGATGACGCCCTGTTTCCAGAGCAGAATTGTTTTTTGGAGCACAGAAAAGTTCCGCATCCCCACCATCTGCAACGGTCTGGTCATCTTGTTTTACCAGATGACCAGATGCCAAGCTTTTGACCCCAGGCAACATTGAGCCACTCGACCCTGGTTTTAAGTGGAGGTTTGACTCCTCAGTGTCTCTTGTCAGATAAAGAAAGGAGAGAGAAACCTTACACCGGAGGCAGGTGCTGAAATGATTATTTATGCATTTCCTGTTTAAAAAGGGATACGGGTGGGTCATAATAAGGCAGGGAGGGATCATTCAAAAGTGTAAACGAGATATCAGGTAATGAGTGAAAGGAGGTTATAGTCTTAATTTAGTTGAATTGTCAAATAGCTGTATGGTAGTTTTGAAGGAGTCTTTTGTTTTCTTTGTAACATCGGCATCAGTTTCTTATGAGAGGATTTTGCTGTTCAAACTTGACATGAAGAAAATGATTCACTTAGTCCTAACTACAATTCAGTGACAGTATATATATATATATATATATATATATATTGTAGCGATGTGGGTTTGTCAGTAAACATGGGTTTGTCTAGTTGTCACGTTAGTCTGGGGTTCACTTGTCTGTGGGGATGTACGGGGGTACGTAAAGGCAGCATACCAGCCAGTGGGTGTGGTGGAAGATAGGGGTTTAACTGTGATTGGCTGGGGGAAGGGGGAATCTGAACGAGAGAGCGACAGCTCGGGGGTGTTGAAGTGGAGCCTGAGGAAGGAGGCTGTGTGTGTTGGGAGCTGCGAAGCTAGGAGAAGCTAGCTGGGTTTGAGAGGCTGCTGAGAGCGTGCGGGTGAATGGAAGCTGGTGGAGAGTGTCTCCTGTAACCGGCGTGGGTCATAGCCGATAGTGACCCGGTGTAAGGGAATAAACGCACAGAATTGCAAGCAAAGTATTCGCCTCTTCTCCTCCTTCATTAATGGTCCTGGGAGCGGATCATTACAATATATATATGTATATATATATATATATATATATATATATATATATATATATATTTATTTATTTATTTATTTATTATACCTGTATTATTATGTATTTATCTAGAAGTGTGATTATGAGACCTGTTGTACTATACAATTAGCCTGGGTAAACCCAGCCTCCACGTGACCTCTATCTATGTGCTATCAGTCACATTGATAGCACATACAGTAGATAGAGGTCACGTGGAGGCTGGGTTTACCCAGGCTACTATACAATGGCATTGATTGGACGGACGGACGGACACACACACACACACACACACACACACACACACACACACACACACACACACACACACAACACACACTCCAATCCCCTTTCACATAGCACTGGAGCAACCAATAACAGATAATTGGCGATTTTGGGATTATCATGTCCAGGAAGCTAAAACCCAATCTCCTACCAAAGCTCAACATCGCTTATTAGGCTACCTAAATTCTGCAACTTCTTCAAGGCTTTAACTGCAGTATTTCAACTGAGCAAGTGCATTCTTTGGGGAAGGCACCAGAAAAGTAGCTATCTCTGCGAATATGAAAGCAAACAAAACCATTAAAAAACAGTCTCCTCTCCAGAATAAACCCTCAAGTGCCTCCAATTAGAATTTCCTTTAGTCTTCAACCTTGAATAAACGTCTGTTGGTTGAATCAGATATTAGCACAGGGATCTGAGCTGACCACACCTTGTAACCTTGTACATAGTAGGCTACTTTACCCAATTTACCCAACCCATCCATCATGCTCATGTTCTTAGGAGCCCGGCCTAGTGCATTCACATTGAATTTCAACTAAATGTGTTTCCACCCTGTGCTCACTGGGTGGCAGTGTTGCCTTTCCCCATTACATAGTTTACTATTAGGGAGATAACAGTAACAGTAAGCGTTACCGAAAGTCATCAACATAATTGATATACAGTAATGACATATTGCTTATTGTATTTTTTATGACCGAATTGCTATCATAGAGAGGATCTATCCATCTATTTCTATTGATTCTCATAGTGAGGGTTGGGGTAGTGATAACTGCGGTCGAATAAAATGCAACGTTGCAACTTATATTTCTGCATATAGCTGCCAGATGGGTTGATATACATGATACATTACTATACTTTTTTGCGATGGTTAACTATGCCCACCCATCTGGCCCCCCATGCTAAAATGTATTTGCATTGCAAAATACTGTTTGACACAGGATACATTTGTTCCTATGTTGTGTTTAGGCATTCAAAGGGCAGTAGATGGCGATGTTGACCATAAATTCAGCCTAGAAAGTGTTTTTACTTCAACAATCTAGACTGGGGCACTATGGGATGAGAAGCATTTCCACAAGAATAATGTCATTAATTTTCTCAAGCTTCCCAGCAGAAAGTTGCTGGGCTTGTTGAGCACCAAGCAAAAGTTTAATCAATTCACGACAGTGCAGCAAATGGTTTTCTGAGGGTGGGCGGGGCATCTCAGATGTTTTCTGAGGGTGGGCGGGGCATCTCAGATGTTTTCTGAGGGTGGGTGGGGCATCTCAGATGTGTCCAATCTTCCACTCATTGGCCCGCATGGGGCATGAGATCGCCTAATAAATGTATTGATGAAAAAATGTATTTGCTCTGAAAAGGCAAAGGGAAATCTATGAGATTTCTGCAGCTCCTTTTATAGTATGTGTTGTACATGTGAACTGTGTTGTTCCAAATGGAATGGAAGAGTTTTGCAAGATGTAACATGCGTCGCAAGAAAATCAAATGAAAGGATGAGTATTACAGCTGGAAAGGACCGATAGAAGTGTGGAAGGCTTCCACTGGGTGTGCTGTGAGTGATCTGCCTTGTGACAATCTCTAATGGTGGAGGTAATATTCAGCTAATGAGGACAGTGTGTTTCTTCCACCCTTCAGATAGCATCCCTCCTCCTCCTCCCTGTCGTGTGTCTGGGCTGCCTGGCTCTGCAGGAGCCTCATGAGCAGTAACTTTAAGTCACTTTAGCCTGTGGTGGTCCAGTGGCCATGCCAAAGTATGTTGTGTCACTTCTTATTTAATCTGACTGTCTCTCTCTCCTGCTCTCTAATATGCTCTCTCTCTCCCTCCCTCCCTCCCTCCCTCCCTCTCTCCCTCCCTCCCTCCCTCCCTCTCTCTCTCTCTCTCTCTCCGCGCTCTCTCTCTCTCTTGCACCATTTCTCTTACTTCCCGCTCTCTCTCTTTCCTTGTGCAAAGTCCCCTGCTGGGCTTCCTGGTTCAAAGTGAGTCAAAGAATAATAAAAAAGCTTTTCTGTTAGCTCCCAGAGAAAGGGACTGAGTGATGGAAAAACGAGAGTGAAACGGGTTTGACAATTGCAAACACACACACACACACACACACTTGCATGCACACACACACACACACACACGCACACACACACACACACACTCTCTCTCTCTCTCTCTCTCTCTCTCACGCACACACACACACACACACACACACAGATCAAATGGTGAGCTAAGGTCCCCCCCTAGGGCATGAACATGGATTAATGCGCTTGGTGCGATGATGTCATTTATAACTGTCCTGGACCTTTTCAGATAAGACCATTTTTCAGGTTGCTATCCATTAGCACCTTCAGACTGCATCTATTAGGCTGCCAGGCGCTCAGAGCGCCACTTAAAGGGCCAGCAGCAGCGCCCACCCTGCTCAGCTCTCTAACAGACGAGTCAACACAGTCCAGTGGCAACTTGAACCCAACTTCCTCTCAGAGGACCAAGGTGGGAACCCTTTAATTAATGATCAAATAAAAAATGACACGTTGGTGATGCATCACTAATTCCACTGAGTAGTAAAGAAGGCACATTTCAACATGGCCGATGGGATAACGTCAAACAAAAGTTGCTTTCACTGAATCGAGTGAGTTCAGACACGACCACATTTGCAGTCACAGTTTTAGCCATTGTTGCGCGTCAGCATAAATCCAATGCGTGTCCTTGAGCGGGCTTCATAAAAACCATAACTGTATAACTAGCACCCCCCCACCCACCCCACCTCCCACCTCCCATGTCCCATATACACAGCTCCAAAAATGTCCTTTCTTCCCTCTGCTGTGCCCCTGTGGGACCCTGCCGCTGCCCCCGCTAAAACCAGCAGAGGAAGACGGAGAGCGTGAGACATGCAGTAAATGTGAAATGGAAAATGGCCGCCTTGGCTGGGATTCTCCTTCCTCAGCAGCTCCGTGCCCACTGACCCCATTAATCCAGGTGTTCATTCATCTGCAGGAGGACCCTCCCACAGGCCGTTAAAGGCCCCCCCCCCCCCACCCCGCAGTGTTTGCCCGGCCCCGCCCAGCGCCGGCCCTCTCGCTCACGCTCTCGCCCGATGTAATGGGGGGCCGCCAATGAGCTAAGTACAGGCAGTCACATAAACGAGCCTTGGTAAATGTCAGGTCTTTTTAATACGCAGTTGTAATGCCACATTTGTTTTGTGGGCTGTCATTTGTTTTTAGCGCAAGCCAAACTTGTTAAACCGCTCTTTATTTTCCTCTTCTTTCTTTACCCTCCCCCCATCCCTCGTTTCTCCACAGAGTGAAGACAGCAAGCTGCTCATGCAGAAAGAGACCGTGCTAGAACTTAATTGGAGGTTACAGTGCGTGCCTCGCAGTGCGTTATACATTATTGACAAAGATACCTCCGCTCGGAGGAGAAACCGGCCTGTAAATAGGTGAGCGATAAACGGAGTTTTGTGCTGATTAAATGGCGGGCTGGTTGGACACTGCTGTGAGCTGTGTGTAGACGGGGGTGCTGTCTCCATGCAGACAAGACAGGCAGGGTGAGTGCTCGTGTTCATCTCATCCTCTGCTCACTGGCTCTGACAGGAGGACGGCTAATATGTGGCCCATAAGGTGACCAGACGTCCCCGATTTTCAGGGACAGTCCCCGTCTTTGGTGACCTGTCCCCTGCTGCAGCTGTCCACGAAAATGTCCCAGATTTTCTACTTGTCCGCGGCCAACATTACTGTCTTTCAGAGGCTCTATAGTGGGCTCACTTTTAAAGCTGAAGTGAAGATACTTATATAACTAGAAGGCCATAAGGCAGACCTGGACATCATACCAGAACCGGCCCTGATGAAGGTTCTGCCTGGCCCGGGAGGTCTAAAACAAACCACACTATTTTACTTATGAAGCAAAAAATAATAGTAATCAAATGAGATGACCTAAATTGGCTGTTTGGGGGGGATTTTCAATATAATAAATGCTGAGGAATAAGTGCACAGTATGTAGTCACCACCCAATCGAAATCTACAAATGTCAAAAGTGTTTGATACTAAATCACAGCATGAATTTGTCTATGGTGTTTCTCAAGGTCTTGGTGTCTTAATTAGGCAATATATCATGATATTTTTCCCTACAATACTGTATCAATATTTCAGAAAAATATCGTGATATATCGCCATATCAATTTTTTGCACAGCCGTGTGTTCAATGTGACACAGTAAGAATACTTTTTATTTCAGTGTGTTTAGTAACACACTCAGCACTCAGTACTTTTGACTCAATTTGTCCACTAAGTTATCAATATAAAGTGATGTACATATTACACTACTTGGGTGGTACACAGCGAGTATTTTCAGCTCTATTTTTTTTAATTTTCAGTAAATTACATAGATTATTGCAATATATCGCAATATGTATTTCTCACAATGTATCGTGATATAATCGTATCGTGACCCATGTATCGTATGATGAGGTCCTTGCCAATACCCAGCCGTAGTTTTAATGTGGTATTTTGGAGATCTGGACCATAGTTTATTACAGTACAACAGTTACCATGGTCAAAATACATGAAACCAGTATTGTCCCCCTTTTTCTTTATTTCATAGATACCGTAAATTCCGGACTATAAGCCGCGGCTTTTTTCCCGTTTTTTGGCCTTTTTTGCCCCCTGCGGCTTATATAACGGTGCGGCTTATCTATGGATTTTTCCAGCAAACGGCCACTCGGGAACCTCCAAAATCTATGGATGTTGGTATGAGGCAGAACGAGAGCAAGACAGACATTATGAGAGCGAGACCCTGATTGGATGATGTTGCAAAAAATGTGCCTCGCGACCTGATTGGAGCACTGTGCCACTACTCTCTCTCAGCCACTACGGTAAAACACCCTCCCTCCCTCCTCCCTCGCTCCGGGGGGAAAAAGGCAGCGATTGAGCCTGAAAGACAGTCTGAATGAAATTGAATGTAACATTCCCAATTCTATGTATTACATTCTAAAAAACTAACAGCAACATTTTGGAAGGCTAAGCCACACAACTAGCTCGTTGTAATCTAACATCATGCTTCAAAAGATGGAGAACTGGCTGTGTTACGACGATGGCGGCGATTGAGCCTGAAAGCCATGTCTGAGACAGTAGCGAGACAGGAACAACAACAGCAGCAGCAGCAAAGGATCATGCACAAACCCGAGACGAAAGGGACTGTCCGTCAGGGCGCGGACGACTGTGTGTCAGCAACTCCCTCCCGACTACCAGGAGAAAATTACAAACTTCGGCGAATTCACACAAAGAAAGATCAAGGAATATTCCATCGGACCGGAGCAGATCATAAATATGGATGAAGTGCCTTTGACGTTCGACCTGCCTCTCACTAGGACTGTTAACAAGAAAGGTGAATCGTCCATCACGTTGAGAACCACAGGTCACGAGAGAACGAATTTCACTTGTGTTCTTGGCTGCACAGCAGCTCCCGCCGATGGTGATTTTTAAGCATCTCACAATGTGTGATTTTGTCTGGGGATTAGTGACCTGACTTTTGTTTTGTTGAAATGTTAATAAATGGGAGCTTCCCCAAACAGCTATCTCTTTCCCGACAATCCCCTCTGTGCACGAAGCCTTACATATGGTAATTAAACATCAAAACACCCGCGGCTTATAGACCGGTGCGGCTTATATAAGAAAAAAATAGTCACCTTTGAAGGTGCGGCTTATAGACCGGTGCGCCTTATAGTCCGGAATTTACGGTAATAACATTGGCTATTTTAATGATATACACATACAGTATTGAGTGCCAAACTGGAATTTCCCAGATTATCATTTCAGAAATCTGGTCACCTGACCATCGACTGTAAAAAAAAAAAAGATGGACTTAGTGATTGTGAAGTCACCCATTGGTTTTTGGACGCCCATTGTGAAGCCTGTAGTTTGGCATTTTGGACGCTGCCATCTTGGTTCTCGTGCAGCTCGCGGCGAGACCGGGGGTTTCCCACAGAGCCGCAGCAGCTCTGCCTGCTATTGGTTCGTAATCAGGCGGAGCTGCGCAATCACTGGACAGGCGACATGTCAATCACGGCCAAAACATTAGCCTACTTTATTGTCTATTTTACTCTAAACGGGTGAGTTATATAAAAATCACACCCAGGTGTTGAAGGAAGCGGTGCAGGTTTGAGCAGCTCCCCCCACCCCCCTCTCTGGCTGTGTGTGTGTGTGTGTGTGTGTGTAAAAAATTAAATGTGCATGCCTACGCGTAAACTTGCCTGTGCATATGTCTTGAGCGGCTGCGTGCTTATGCATGAAAGCATACACACTTTTCTGTGTGTGTGTGTGCGTGTGCGTGCGTGTGTTTGTGTTTGCGCTTGAGTGCGCATGTGCATGTCTACATGGCAATTTATGTGCAGACACACATGCTTCAGTGTCTCTGCATCTTAGGTCTGTGCACTCCAAAGGTTTATGTACGAGCTCTGCCATGCTGCAAGAGCCAGAGAGGTACCTCGCCTCGCGCTGCGTTTCTTTCTCTCCCCCTCCTCGCGTTTTACTGCATTCCCACACGCAGAGACTGTTAAAGAGAGTGATTTACACACACAAGTGGATAAATAGTGTGGTCCGGCCGGCGATGCTGTCTGTGTACTAGACTCTCCTCCCATGCTGGGTCCAAAGCTTCGGCCGGTCCCAGGTTCCTTTAAGAGGGTCAGCGCGGAACATGTTTGTTTAGCGTCCCTGAAACAGCTGTTAGCCAGGGGGAAAGACACGAGGAACCATCTAAAACAGTGCGAGCACAGGACCTTATGGGCCGGGCCACACATCAAGTGCATTATGGGTATTAATCACTGGGATGTGAATTAAAGGGGCACTTTGTCGATCTTCAACCATCTTTGTGTCGTTACAAAATCAGTCATATTTTCAAACGAACAATGTTTCACTTCCCTCCATCTTGCCTGGGCCGAGAGCTCCCCCCGTTCATTAGCAGTATTTCATGGATCAAATGACATCATTGAACTTCCTGGACCAAATGACATCATTATGACCGAATCACTTAACAACAACAGTCACTTCTGGGTCAACACCTGCCGATTATTTTGAATTGTGGCGATATCACAAACTTGTTTATTGTTGATTTCTGTTGTTCATTTTCAGCCGTAACTGTAATGTTAAAGATATACATACAGTACCCTAGACACGATGGTCCGACCTAATACGTTTGGTTTTCCTTATTTTATGTACCGTGTTGATAAACCAAATCGACTCAACAGTGACACCTCTCTGCCGTTCGGACTAGCTGCTAGTTTTGGGTGAAATCATTTTTATTCTGTGGCCCAACAGCTAAATTAGGTCTCCAAACTAACCTTAGTGAACGTGTTGTTGATTCATGAGATATGAAGGCATCAAACCTGCCTTTTACACTCAACCATTTTCTCTTGATCTCAGTTCCCTCCCCCCGTTTGCTCTGCTCAATGAACTTGTATTTACATGATGCAGACATTGTGGACGTGATTGTAACCAAACATTGTGATTCGGTCTATAAGGATTGTGTGATATTGATAGTAATAGTGATAGTGACACCATGGCAAAACTGCTCCAAATGACATCATTATGACATCATTCATTTGGACCAGGAAGTTCTGTGAATGAACGGGGAGCCCCCGGTCCAGGCAAGATGGAGGAAAGTTAAACATTGTTCAAAATCATTTGCATATATACAGTACTACTGATTTCATAATGACACAAAACTGGTTGGACATCAGCAAAGTGTCCCTTTAACCCATTGATACCTGATGCAGCATTTGCGTGTATATCACGCGGTTCGCGGTCTTAAAGGGATACACACACAAATGCTGCATCAGGTATCAATGGGTTAAGACTAAATGTACACCAGTTTGTTGTGTGGATGACAGTCACAAGGAACAATTAAGAATGTGGATCACTGTCGGCGCTATGAGGTCTGGCCATGTGGTGACGGGTTGGGTCGATATTGGCGCTGATAGCTAATCAAACTGGCTAGAAGACAGAGGGCCAGGCCAACAGTTGGGATGGAGGGGATAATGTGAGGGAGAGAGATACAGAGAGAGCTAGAGAGAGAGAGAGAGAGAGAGCCCTTGTTATGTAGCACAAGCTCAGCCAAGCTGTATATCCAACGTCTGTCTCCATAAGCCATGAGCACTTGCTCTGTGTGCATCTACACAAAGAGAGATGCCAGTTGTCCTTGCACACACACACACATACACACACACACACACACACACACACACACACACACACACACACACAAACACACCACCACAACACACACACACACAAACACACTACACCACACCACACACACCCTCCAACACACTACCGTAGCTTGTCTGACAAATTGAGCACATTTGTTCATAAGAGAAATTTTCATTGAGCAACTGCAGGGTCTCCTCTGTGTCTCCTGGTGTTTCTCATTCAAAGGTTCCCTCCCCTCTCGCTCTGCGTCTGTGGCTAGATTGTTTACAGCAGGAAGTGCTTGGCATGGTCTCACTTGGCATAGGGAGACAGTGACTTGGCTGATGCCTCGTAGCCCAACATCATTCACAGTCCCAGCGCCTGCTTCACTCTTAATTCATGCGCTATTGGGAGCCATCCTTACCGGAATCCAGAGCGTTTTTGTTGATTATTCCGTCTGTTTTTGATTACATCCTCGCTGGCCTCGGAGAGCTAGAGGACAATTGAGCTATCATTGCCTAGATGGGCTAATGGGGCCCGGGCTGGAGGTTTAGGTTGGGGTTCAAAACAGTAGGTTGGCCCAGATTTGAGAGTTGTTATAGCAATGATTACTGCTTGGAAATCATGTGGGGTTTTCCCTCACGCGTGTGTGCATTTTGTGTGTGTGGTTGCGTGTTTTCTGCATATGCACATGCAAGCTTCTGTGAAACTGCATGTGGGTGATTTTTTTGTTTTTTTCTTTACAAAACTGACAGTTATCAGATGTTTAATCCACGTCATGACTGTTTGGCCAGGCCAGGCCCTGTTGTTTGCCCAGCTGTGATGTAGGACACACTGTGTGTGAGAGAGGATATTGGTGTCTTTTGAGGTGCAAACAGAATTTGTGCCCTTTGACCCCGCGCAGAGATGGATGTTGCGTGGTCAGAATAGTGCTAGCTCCTGCATAAGTATTCCAATTGCTCTCTTGCTGAAGTGCTAAGCCTACTGGGGCTCTTTGTGCTGTGTAAGCTTGTGTTTCCTTGAGCATGTACCCACCTGTCAACAAGGAACACAACTGTTTGTGTGTGTGCGTGCGTGTGTGTGTGTGTGTGTGTGTGTGTGTGCGCGATTCTCAAACTCCAAAATATTATGTAAGAGCATTTTTAATTTTTTCTATTTAACTTTTAACTTTTTTCTATTTAATTTTTTCTTGAAGTCGCTAAGAATACAAAGTTTTATATCGGCCGATGGGGGGTACGGTGGTGCAGTGGTAAGCGCTGTCGCCTCACAGCTCGAAGGTCCTGGGTTCGATTCCCACCTGGGACGCTGTGAACGCTGAAGGAATGCGTGCCTGTCCGCATGTCCTCGAGTGCCCACTGCCCGGGTGGGGTCGTCAAAGGGGCCTTTCTGTGTGGAGTTTGCATGTTCTCCCCGTGCCTCCCGGGGGTTTCCTTCATATAGGAACCCCCTTCACCAAAACATGCAATATCCTGGTTGCTAATGTGGTTCCTCCTCTGGTCGTTAAGGGCGCCTATTCAGAGGGAGGGGAACTGGTTGGAATAGCGTGAACCTCCCACGTGCTATGTCCTCCCGGTGAAGCTTCCCCTGTCGGGTGAAAAGAAGCGGCTGGCTAACTGCCCATGTCTCGGAGGAAGCATGGAGCCAGTTTCGGCTCTCCCCAGATCGGCAGAGGGTGGAGTAGCAACCAGGATAAATAAATTAAAATTAGCACTAATGGGGGATAAAAATGGGATAAAAGAAATCGGGGGGGAAGAATACAAAGTTTTATTTGTGCAAGTTTAGTATTTTGTCTTAGGTTTGCCTTTGTGTGTACTGCGTTTACATTACTGCAATCAGTTGATGAAACTTTGTCAAATATAAAAGCTACATTCTACACTTTATTCTGCTCTCATGCCATAATTTGCTACACCACCTTTCTTCGCACACAGCGGACTAAAGTAGATCCCGAAATCCTTACTGAATCGAGAATCGACTTTGATTTGATCGTGACCCCAGGAATCGCAATCAAATCGACTTGTGCGATCCCCCAAAGATTCACACCCCTTGCGTACATGTTCACGCATGGACCTCACAAACCGATGGAACCCTAGCCGGAGCTGGTCGTACAAGTCAAACCCTGATGTTGTTTTAAGTCTACTATCCAGCAGTACGAGGGTTGACACTCTCTCATTAAATAGCTTTTGGACAATGTAATTGTATTCCAAAAGGGTTTGTGCCGGTGTATGTTCACGTTAGTGCATGAGCGTATGCACGTTTCCCCGAGGGGCGATCCTTTATCCTATGGCATGATCCAGCGCACATCAAAGGGTTAAGCGCTGTCTGCCTCTATAGTCATTAAGCCGTCTCTGAGCCACAGTAAATCAACACTGTGCCGGCAACAGCTGCTCTGATCACCTATTAAAACTTCCATAATGTGCTGTGTGTACCGAGTGGGGCCTGTAAGACGACACCGGCCAAAAGAGCCCTGATAAAGAGGCCATCTTGAGCCCCTGATCTGGTTCTATGGTCAGGAGGGAAGTGCGGCTGAGTGGGGAGAGATGACGGAGAAGGCTTGTCATTAAGGACAACTGCCCGTAGGGCTTGAAACCACGCTGGCTGGAAGACGGATAGACCCTCTACTGTAGATGTATTTATATCTCAAGGCACCAGACTAGAAGATGTTATCAAGCCTTTAGCCCAGTTGGCTGCTGGGGTCTTTAAATTGTAATGCATTCGAGGCCGGGGATTTCCTGGGCGAAATTCCTATTTGCAGCCATCTCTGATGTGGTGGGAGCAGCCATACGTTCGACCTGGGTTACGAAACTCAAAATACTCGCTGGATCTGAGACACAAGCCCAAACAGCCCAGTTGCCAGAATAAAATTTAGGTTTTATACGTTTATACGTTTTGTACGTTTGTGGAATCGACGGAAATGTAGGATTCCGAACCAAAATACAGTATGTTGCATATCACGTGTATACATGTCATAGAGACTCTCTTATGATGAAGTAGCCTACGTCGCTGGTGCCTAAGGGAGTAGAGGTGGGATTGGTGGACCTGTAGTGTCGCCGTCTCATAAGCAGGAGCGCGTTAGTTTGATTCCCAAGCGAGGCACGTCATGTTTTTACTTTTGGTTTGAACCCTACCCCAAACCATACAATAACCCATAACCTTAACCAAGTTGCTTTGTTGCCTAAACATAACCAAGTTGTTTTACCTGCCTAAACATAACCAAAGTTGCTTTATTTGCATTTAACATTGTAAAGGCAGCGATGTTTTCCAAATAACTGGTGTTTTGTTTGAAATTTACATTGAGATTGTAGATGTAAAATGATGACATTTGGTTTAAGATTTATTGATATTGTAGCTACATTTCAGTGGAATTCCATTTACATTTACATTTGCAAAGCCTGCATTTTATTCAGGCGATTGGGTTGCCCGAAAAGGCATGAAATAAATCTAAAGAGAAGGTGCCCTGTCTCTCTGCAGCCATCCTCATCAGCTTGCTTTGGAGCAGAGGACTTGACCACAGGCTAGCTTTGTCCACTCATCTGGTCAGAGGAGCAGAAATAGTGTGTAAATCAATAGCAGGGCTGGGTATCGGTCTGCACACACAAGCCCCCACTAAGGAGGCCTGTCTCCATGGAGACACAAACAGGGCATGAGGCTGCCCTCAGGTGAGTTCTCTGTGTGGCTCCGCCAGCTGAATTGGTCCATTTAGGTTTTGTTTTCTTTCTTCTCAACATCTTCCTCCTCCTGTCTTTTTCTTTCATCTTCTCCCCTGCTGTGCAG
>NC_139644.1:16102906-16130406 GCF_964638095.1 Poromitra crassiceps
GGGACACAGGAAGGAGAGGGACACAGGAAGGAGAGGGACACAGGAAGGAGAGGGACACAGGAAGGAATCCCAATAAGCTATTATCAAACCCAGGTTCTTGGAGGTGTTGAGGCCAATTTAGCAGCCGCGACTGACGAGCAGCCCGGGCCTCTGTGGCTGCCACCGGAGACGCACGCTGACCCCAGAGTGCCGCCTCCAGCACTCCATAAAGCACAAGAGCCTAATTTCCCCTGATAACCCCCATGCTCTGTGCTCTGCAGAAAGCCCTGGAGTTGCACAGCGCCCCCCCCTGGGACCACTTACAGCGTAGCCAGGGGGTTCTCTCTCCACAGTGCCTGTGCCTGTGCAGAGAGACTGCAGAAGACCTCTGGAACCTCCCCGTCCCTGATCTTCATCTTTTATCTAGTGCCGCTTCACGTCCACACTGCTGCAGCAGTGTGGATGCTGGGGAACATCTACAGTGTGATTCTGGATACAGAGAGGTGTCTACAAACTGCATCCTTCTGCTGATATGCGATCTTCAGTGATTGCTGCCACGCTGAGTGAATGCAGTATGTCATCATGACTGAGTGAGCAAGTTTAGTTTGGATACATCTGAAAAAGTTGAGATTGCTTGTCTCGTCAAATCGACAAATCAAGCTTGGATAAAAGAGGATGTGATACAAACTGACCCACAAACAGAAAAAAGGGGGGAAGGCCCAGATGACGAGCGTACGGTCCGAGTTATCTAGTCGACAGTGTAAACAGTGTGGAAACATTACATCACAGTAAAGCAACATATGTAGCGAGGAGCAACAGTAATCCTGTGTAATACTGTGAAAAGCTCTTTTAGCAGAGCTGATACAGAATCTTTACAAGCCCACTGATAATGAGCAACAGAGACATGGATTAGGGGGGGTGGCATGGCTGGATCTGGGCCATGGCAAGCACGGTGAGAGAGCTGACTGTGTGTGTGTGTGTGTGTGCGTGTGTGTGCGCGCACGAGAAGAGTGTGTGAGCACAGCATATCCCTATGAGGAAGCACAGGCATGTATAAACAGCAGGTGGTTCAGCGCACCTCTGAAAACCATTGTGCATGCTGTAAACGTGCACACACACAAACACACACACGCACAGACACACACACACACTCACTCACACACACATACACACACACACACACACGCACACAAACGCACACAAACGCACACACGCACACGGCTTTTCGAGGTGTCATGTGATTCAGGTTGTCTCAAGAGTCTGCCTTTAATCTGAATCAACGTTTCTGAACCGGAAATACGTTGCATATCAACATTTCAACAAGTCTTCCAGGAACGCGCTCTGCAAAGGGGCAGTCAGTTTTGAGTCAAAAGGCAGGTGATTGGTTGAACCATCTGTCTATCACATTTATCGCGGGCTCGCTTCTCGCCGGCGCCACACCACTGGTGGTTCAGATTCAAACCAATAGAGCGTGGCAAAGTGGATTTGTCGTGTGATCGTGATCTCACACGAATCCAGCTACCTTGCAAGGTTACCAACCTCAGGAGCGTTTCGTACATTTGAAAATGCTGGTTCATTTGAAAACGTCAGTTAATTTGAAAACGTTATGCAAATAAAACAACTTTGGTTAAGGTTAGGCAACTAAAACACCTTGGTTAAGGTTAGAGTTATGGTTTGGCTTAGGGTTAAATAACACATTTTTTAAATGTGACTTATGATTGACATGTAGACTTTGAACACACTAGGACGCCAACCCAATGTGTAAGGCAAGTGTTTACACCCTCTCCCACCACAGAGCACAGCGCCCTGACTTTCCACTATGCTATTTTCAATAGCAGACTATAGAACGTTGACATACAACACACATGTAGAAATGTTGATATGCAACATATTGTTTGGTTCACAAACGTTGACATGCAGCAGTACTGGGCTATAGATGCAGGATGCTGAAGGATCTTCTACACACAGGCTCCTAAATGCTCCATAATTGATACGCTGGGAAATTAACGATCGGGGCTTTAGTGCCCTTTAAGAAGAAGCTGAGTCAGCGTCTCTTTGTCCCGCTCCCTTCTTCTCACAGCACCTTGTTGAGACCCAAGCCCTCACCTCAGCCCACTGCTACACACACACAACACACACACACACATGCACACACACAAACACACACACACACACACACACACACACACACACATGCACGCACGCACGCGCACACACACACACACACACACACACACACACGAGGCTGTCTGTCCCCTGCTCAACCCCCCAGCAGTCAGAGGCCAGACAGGGTCAGGCAGAGGGCGAGACATTTATGAGGTGTAGATATTTGTGCAGGGAAGCATTCCTCCTGTTGACACGGGGCAACACGGCCTGGATGCTGAGCGAGCCCAACCAGACAGGCAGGGAGAGAGGAAGGCTAGTCTGTTGAGTGAGAGAGAACACAAGCCAGGGTCTATTGTCAAATGTGGCCAAAATAAGGAAAACAATAGATCGCATAATGTACTGTTATTGCTATAGGCTTTTAATGATTTTATCCATCACAGCTATAGCCCGTTTTGTCGGCTTAATTTGGAGCATTGGTCCTCAAACTTTTTCACATCAAAGACAAAACTGACACAAATTAGACCACGGAACCCCATTTGATAAGATTTTGTCCCAGGGTCCCCCATCTGATAAGATTTTTGCTTTTAGATGTTTTATTACAGAAAGTGTATGAAACCCATGAGCAAAATAGTCATACATTGAATTCTGTCATTGTGTTACTTATGGATGGAATTATAGTGTAAATAAATTATCCCCCTTTTTGCTGCATGGGGACCCCCCCCTGGAACCCCCTCAAGGAGAACAACTGATTTAGAGTATACATTTGGTAAAAAAAAATACTCATTCCTCAAGTACAACTTAAATGATCCATATCCATTAACTAGATTGATCTTATCTTGTATGGTCTCAACACAGAGAGGTAATGAAGCAAATCCCTCTCAAAACATGATAATTACCTCAACCAATCAGCACCCCCCCCCCCCCCCCCCCCCAACACACACACACACGCACACACTCATCCCCAGCCAGCGCCACTGGTGAGTGTGGGAGTCCCTCCCTATACCCCCATGCTGCTGCTGCAGGAAGGGCCATGGCTTGGACACGGGGCAGTGGCCATAGTCAACACAAAGGTTGTGGTGGTAAACAGCACTGTTTGTGTTCACTGGGCCACTGCTGGAGATGACTGATGTACCCATTAACCCCCGTCTGGGCAGCGGGGGGGGGAGGGGCGGCGGCGCTGGGGCTCCGGGCAGGACAGCGGGGGGGGGGAGGGGCGGCGGCGCTGGGGCTCCGGGCAGGACGGGGGCGGGGCTGGGGCTCCGGGCAGGACGGGGGCGGGGCTGGGGCTCCGGGCAGGACAAAAAGACCCCTGGGCCGGCAGGGAAAGGTCACTGACCCATATTGTCCCTCCCCGAGGCCTTGCCAGCGGGGCTATTGCACCGGTTCAGCTTACGGAGATTGCCTTTGTCAACGCTGATGAGCAAATGTTAATGTGCAGACACATTATGGTTGGTGTGGTGGGATAGAGGAGTATACCTGCTGGATCTGTTAGGCACTAACAGGGAGCAGGGTATACAACACATTGTTCCTGGCATTTTGCACGCTGTCTTAGCATTTTTGGATTATTCTTTTTTTTTTTTTTGCATGCTTCGACACTGTGTAATTGAATCAAATGGGAAAATGTTTTCATAAAAGCAAGAAAGCTGATTTTTGTGTGATGTGGTGCAGGGTGCTTTATATTCCACCAGAGAGCGCCCTCCTTTATGTCTATAGTCAGCAGGAAGTCTGAAATGTTTGTATGGATTTGTTCATTCTGATCATATACAAGCAATTCATTGAACTGGAATAAAATATGACATTTTCAGTTATGGTATTTATTCATATGCCATCTATAAAAAGAAAAATCTTGATCCTAAAACATTTGTACAGATTTTTTTATGTAAAATGTTCAACACAAATACATAATTTACACATGTACAAATCTTTAAAACAGTAATACACTCAAGGCTGATGGAGATTTTCCCAGGGGGTAAGGACAAGAGTTGACATGAGTCTAACTCATAATTTATCGGTTAGCTTCGAGTACCTTCTGAGATCTGTCTCGGTTGCCTCCCACCTCACAGACACACTTAAACAAGGAACCGATTCATTTTGAAAAGAAAAATAGACAAATATACATCAGCATGAATCACTGAAATTCACATCCATCTCTGAGAACGAGTCAACATCTAAGTATTTACAGAGCCCGGCAGGTAAACTGAATAGGCTGCTTCAACACCGTGACACATCGGCCTCTCTATTTACTAAGGAACTCAAAGCTCACATTAAACTTAAAGTTGTGTCAAAGTCAATGCGTAGATATACCCACATCCTCTTTTTTAATCATTTTACCTACCCTTTAATACATAGACAAATCCAGTAATTCCATCAAACATTTGTGGACAAAAGTACCATTGCACCTGTACTGACTTATAGTATAGTCTGTCTCTTAAAAACAAAACAGTATTTTCTCTTTGGCATTGATGGAGCCTTTGGACAACAAAATGTTACTTCTTCTACTTCACCAAATTGCTAAACCTTAATCTGTCCATCAATTACAGCACCCAAGAAGACTTTCTAATAAGGCTTATGTGTCTCTGTTACTTCAACAGAGGCTTTCAGAGATGGGTTTCAAATATCTAGTCCAGCACATTCATATCACATCCAGTTCTCTCTCTCTGACAAGCGCGCGCGCACACACACACACGAACATGTACGCACGTGCACACACACGGCGCACGCACGCACGCACGCACACACACACACACACACACACACACACACACACACACACACACACACACACACACACACACTGTACTTGGTGATCTAGAATGTGATGAAATCTTTAAAGATATGACGGTTTTGTTAGTCTCCAGTTTGATGCAGAGCAACGCAGTGTTTTACATTTGAATAAAAACTACAACAACTCTGAAAATAGTAAAAGAGCTGCAAAAAATGTGCAGTAAGATGAAGGGAACACAACACAACCAAAATAATAGAATTAATTCACAGAGGTTTGTGGATGAGAAGAATCCAGTGTTGCTTTATTTCTTTTTCACTAGGCGGCCTCTACAAGACCAGAGTTTTATTAAGAAATGCAAATGCGACATCACACACCAAGAAAAAAACAATGTCACATTCTCATAAAGCGCTCTTGGCATGGTGAACAAACAGCAACATTGACAATAAATAAAACGTTTGATGAACAAAATAAAAACTTTGTGAACAAAGAATACTCAGGATTGCATATCAAACAATAGAGACAAAAACTGACAAAATGTACTTGGCACAAATAAAAATAAACTTAAGTAATTTTCAGATTGAGTGAACCTATTCTATGTCCATTGCTTTGTGAATCTGATTGTCCTTCACAGTTAGCATCGAGTACGTGCGTGTACTGTACAAAATAGACACAGATGGCTGATGAAACCAAAATGGACTAATTCCAACATATCGTCAATATTCAACCTCCTACTTTGTCAGTACCTTGACCTTCTTAGCCACTCTTCCAGGTGGCCTTTTTGCCGCATATTTTTGCACTAAACAAAACTGCAGGTATGTGCAAGAAACCATTGTCACGATGCAAAGCCAATATAATTTATATGCACATAGTGGAGGACAAGTATTCTATAAGAAGTTACCAGTGATTTCTGATTTGATTTCAATACAGGTGCTTGACATACGTTAAAATTTAAATAAAGGAAATAAACATCTTATAGACACTTTGGTATTTTACAGGTCACATAATGTGCTGAACTATATGCACCCACGAGTGTAATGCACACATGCAACACATTTTCCTTAATGGACCCAGTCTTGCTCTAAATTGATTTGTGTGGACATGATTATAGTGATGCCAGGACACTCATCACACACAAACATTGTGTCAAAAAGGTATATCCATCTCATTAGTCTTCATTATTTTGTGACCCGTGATTGCAGTCCAATGGGATCTGCCTTGTGACGATGACCAAACTGAAAGACTTGACATAAATAAAAGGTGTTTATAAAATAGGAGAACAAAAACGCGAAGTAACAGGACACTTTTACAAAAAGCCACTTGACCTATTTTTTTAAACAGGATGACTCCTCTCTTACAGAAAGTTAAGTCTCGTCCTGTTCTAGACTAAATCCTTCTCTCTTTGTCTGTGCTCTGTCTGTCCGTCCGTCTGTCTGTCTGTCCGTCCGTCTGTCTCAGCAGGGCATGTGCAGTGCAACACTAACATCTTAAATCTTGACTTCCCAAAGCAAAGAAAAAAATCAAAAAACAAAACAAAAACAACAACATATTCTACACCCATAGAAAAATAAATCAATCGCAAACATGGAAAGATACATCTCATATATACAATAAACTCCTATATAAAATAGCTTTTATGTACATATAGACAACAGACAACAATACAACTAATAATTGAACTGTACAATGTACACCTGAACAGTTAAGACAGGCGAGAGGTACTGAAGTGTATGGCTTGATTGGAAAGAATTCAAAAAATATTTACAGACATCAACTTCATCTACAGTACATCCTTTACATGTTTTCAACATCCCTGGAATGATGAGGTCTAGGGAGAGCCCTCTGCTGCACGTTTCCTTCTCCTTCCTGCAGGTAAGGCTACCTTAATGACTTGGTCCTCAGAGACGGTCAGCCTCATGGTACTATGCACAGTCCAAAACCACTCTCAGCTCTCCTTTGGTGACCTACGAAAGGAGCTGGGAGCACACCTCCAACACAAAGCTGTCAATCACATGTGATCTATTACTATAAAAAGAGATGAGTTAGACCAATGGAAAGCCAGTCAGTGAATTCTACGGTGCCCGGGGAAGACCCAGACGTTCATCTACAGTTCTCCTAGAAAGGGTGCACCAAGGCTGGGCTCATAGCTGTGGTCGTCCCCCTCCACTTCCACGGAGGTTAAGAGGCCATGCACTCCAGTGTGTAGCCTCAGACAGCCCCGCTTTGGTGCTGGCATGTCGTCCAGGGGTCCTTAAGGCATAGCCCTGGACAACCGAGGAACACCTCTTCTTCCTTCCGAGGCTGGAGGGTATTTCAGGTAACGCTGTGGACTCTGAACCTTCCTCCAGAGGGGTCCTTCAGTAGTATCCTCATGGGAGTTGGCCTCAGCAGAGAATGGACACCCCTTCAACAGTGACCAACTGACCAGTGGTGGGGTCATATGTCCCGGCCAGGTAGTAGAGGTCTGGGGAGGTGCTGCTGGGCTTCTGGTTGCGGGTCAGATGCTCATACTCCTCCCTACTCACCACCTGGCACTTATGAGAGATTGTCTGGACGTCGTTCTCGTCCTCATGGCATGACTGGTACAGGGCATGCTGGAGGAGAGGAAAACCAACGGTCAGCTGCGTCACTTTCAAACCAACCAACAACGCAATCACTTAAAAGTCGAGCCATGTTGCAAAGCATTCGTAGAATTTTCTTCTAGCCCTGAAGGTTGATTTGACGGGTAGATGTCATGATATTATTCGTTGAAATTACAAGCTGATGTAAGCACACTGCATATTTTGTTTTGCAGGAAGAAAATATGATTTAATTTGGCTATAAAAATCCAAAGAAATTGCTCTTTTTTGGCATATAAATAGGTGAACAATGTGACCGGGGATGTGATCTAAAAGAGGTAAAAGGCAATTTTTTTCATTGCAGCTTTTCATTGTAGCTCAACTTTAAGATTCAGAAAATTCTAACCTGGCTCACCTTGCCATCTCGGTGCCTCTTCCCCAATTTCGTCTCCTCAGGGTGGTAGAACCACTTGACCTTGACTACCATGCTGGAGGTCCAGGACTCCCATAAGTTCTCAATTCGGCCCACGTATGGGAGGTGGGGGCGTCCGGCAGAGAGGAAGACCGCACAATCCCCCACCCTCACTGTGTCTCTGCCCCGCACGATGGCCTTGTAGAAGAGCTTCCTGGCCTTGCCCTTTAGGCCACGCCTCTGTGGAACAACAGGAACAAGACAGTTAGTCATTATTAGATCTGATTTATTATATCTTATCTACTGCATTCTTTTTTAGATACACAATTAGGTATGATTGTAAGGTAAGATTGAGATAGAGATCCAGATAAGAATCTAAGCTCATTTGAACTAGTTATTATGAAGAAGCATTCCAGGTGTTATACATTAGGAGAAATCCTACTGAAGGGATGACATGCAGTAAAAAAAAAAGAAAAAGGGCTATGCTATTCTCACCTGTGTGGGGTTTCCTGACCACCTCCACATCTGTCGTCCTGAAAGAAATGCAGACATCTTGGGCCTGGAAATAATTGGGCTGTCATCTGACAGCATCCTAGGCTTCTTCATAAGCTCCTTGGAGGCTTTTGAGGTGGAGCTGCTGCACTCTTTCCGCTTCAGAGACTTGCTGTTGGAGACCTGGTCAGGGGGACCTCCTTTGGCATTGGACACAGCCACAGCTTTGGCCACAAAGGAGTGCTGGTGTGGCCCTGAGGAGGTGGGGGTTTCAGGGGGTGGCAGCAGTCCCCGGTGCGAGGAGAGGCAGCTCTGCAGCATCAGGGCGGAGCTGTCCTCGTCCTCGGAGCTGTAGGACGAGTCAGAGGAGCAGAGGCTGGAGCTGGAGAGCGAGCCAGAGGAGGAGGAGCTAGAAGAGCCAGAGGAGGAGGAGGAGACGGAGAGGCGCGAGAGGAAGCGGCCAGCGCTCCTCAGCCCTCCTGAGGCTGCAGCCAGTGTAGCCGCCCTCCTCTCCTCCTCTTCTTCCTCCTCGTCATCATCCAGATCAGAGTAAGAGCTGTGACAGTCTCTGTGGGAGCTGAAGCCCAAATCCCCATAGTCCCCGAGAGCCAGCGAAGGGGAGGGCTTTCTTTGGGGTGGAGCTCCTTTCAGGAGGAGCTCTGCCCGCGAGGCACCTCCCTTCTTGTTATCTTTAACCAGCAGGACGGGGTGGGAGTAAGCCTCGGGCCTAGTCAGACCACTCACACTCTTAGATCCAAACCCTGCTCCGCCTAGCAACAGCAGAGCCTTGCCGTTCTTGGTCTTGGGGGAGGTCACTCCTTCATGATCTAGCTTGACCAGGAACTCGTGTCCAGACTTCCTGCTCCGTGGCACGCCCAGATCATCTTGCCTGCGCCTCTGGCCATACGGCCCACTCCTGCTGGAGCCCAGAGACATCCCTGTCCCTGTGGACTGAGTGCAGAAGGATGAGTATCCATTAGCAATGCTGCTGAATGAGTCCACCGCAAATGAGCTGCTGCTGAATAGGCCTTTGGCTGGTGTGGAGGCCATGGGCTGGGTCTGAGGCAAGGGGAACAGGTCATCCTTCCCTCTCGGGGCCTTCCTGGTGCCCCCATTGAGCTGAAACAGATTGTCGGACGTCCTCTTCCTGGGGACGGCCATCGAAGGCCAACCCACAAAGGGTGAGAGACTCTTACTGGCATTCTCAGCCTGCTGCTGCTGTTGCTTCTGCTTTTTCCCAGAACCCTTAGGTCTTCCTAGAATGAAGAAAACATATGCATGCCATGTCACGCATGAAGAATGTAAACAATACAGTGTCCTCTGTCTTCCTCTGTCAGGTTCAATTACTCTACCGGACTATCAGCTCTGCAGTCTAACTTATAAATCAATGACAGGGTGCAAACATATTTCCCATAGATTTTTAAATATAAAGATGCAAAATTCTTACCTGGTCTTCTTTTGTGGACAGGGGGGGTTTGGTTGTTGGTGTCAGTGTTAGTATTGGTGGGTCTGTCAGCAGGTCTGTCACAGAGGGGGGCCTGCTCCAGACTGGAGCTCCTCCTGGCTGTTGCCCCGCTGGGTACCAGCAGGGCAGGAGATGACTCCCCACCTAAAGGACAAGGCGGGGTGGGTGAGTGAGTGGAGTAAATACTGAAACATCTCAAATGCAGTCGTGGAAGTATTTAGCATTTAAGCAGAGGTAAAGAATATATTGTTACATCGCGGGAAGGTATATTTCAAGTCACACAGATTCGAGAGACACCCACAGTGGATCTGGTATCCTGGGGGCAGCAGGCGGACGTTGGGGAGGGAGATCCTCCCTCTGTCTCCATCATCAAACTCCACCATCACTCCTCCTGGTTTCCCCTCATCGGATGAACCACCTGCAGGAAAGGGTGAGCAGGGAAGAGATAGAGAGGTCAATAAAACACTAGAATAAAACAGAGATTGAAGATAGATACACAAGTAGATAGACAGAGATGTAGCGGACGTTGCCGTCTTACCTCGGCGGACGTAGCCTGGGTATAAGCAGCGTGAGCGTTCGCTCCAGTAGGCGCACACCCTGGTCCCTTCACTGAGCACAGCCTCTGTCTCTGGTCGCACATCCAGGACCTGAAAGTAAAAACCCAAACATAATTAAGATTCATTACAGGCAACACACACATATACACACACACACACACACACAGAGTGAGGGAGCAAGAGAGCATTGTGCGTGGCCAGCCACTGTGCCACGTTTCCAAGCGGCACTTATCTGGTGCCAATGTGCCAGTCCGAGCTGAAAGGAGCGGAAGCCATGATGCAGTAAATCCTGACTTGCTGAGTAAGACTAAAGAGGGCCTGAATGGGGGGCTTGTGATTGCAGGTTGCCAGATCCTCCCTCCAACAATGCAGGCAGCCCCAGCATCCGCCACTCACTGGGGGCCCTTTCAGGTTGCTTTCATGTACTGTTGCCATGGCGACGGACCCTTTGACTGACGAGGTGTGGGGTTTGCGTATGAGCATCCGTGTGTGTGTGTGTGTGGGGGTGGGAGGAGGGGAGGACATGGTGAATATCGGGGTGTGTTGGTGTCAGGGTCAAATAAATGGCTGTTGGGACGAATTGAAAGGAGAAGAAAAGTGGAAGTATGGCGTAATTAGAAGCAGCTGCTATCTGATGAGTGTTTACACAATGCTACAGCTGCCAAGAGTGTGTGTGGAGCGGCCAGGACAGTTGGGAAACGGCACTGCGGTGGAGACTTTGTGTGGAAACTCTTTTTTTTATTATTATTATTCTTACACACAAAAGGGCATACACGGATGAGAGAATGGGAAGAGAAGTGGTTAGACAATAAACACACTAACACCAGCGTGAGTGACAGGGTTGTCTGCTGCAGAACATCAAGCAGCTGATCATAAGTAGGTAGGTAGGTAGGTAGATAGATAGATAGATAGATAGATAGATAGATAGATAGATAGATCGATCGATCGATAGATCGATAGAGGTGGGGTGGGGGAGGCGGCAGAAAATACAACCCCCGTACCACCAGGCCTGCCTCGCGGAAACGAGGCGTGGGAGAGCAGAGCAGTGGCTGTGCAGAGAGGTCCAAATCATCAGTGATATGATTTGCTTAATACAAACCACAAAGAGTTTCTTCGCAAAACAAGTGGGAAGAAAAAACACTCAGAAGAGCGGAAGATCCGTAAAGGAACTGTCACCGAGACGGCTGGGAGCACATCGAAGTTCATAATCATGTTTTTCGTTGTTAGCAGAGCGATTGTGTAAAGGTGACGCCGTCGTTCTCCTGGTCTTGCATTGGTCTGGTACCGGTAGCGGTCTTGGTCTCGAGCCGGAGTCCAAGTCTGAGTAACTAAAGAAGAGTCTTGAGTCAAGTCCCCATTACCTGAGTCTGAGTCCGGAGTTATGGTGGAACGCACGTGCCTGCCCTTGCACGACATTGAATAATGTCACAGTATTAATATAGCTATCAATATCTTATGCCAAGTTATTAAGGCCTATTGCAAAGACACTAGTACGAGTGACTCAAGTCTAAGTACTGGACTCTACAACTATACTATAGCCTACTACAACTATACTACAACACTGCCAGTAGGGAAAATAAATGGAAAGAAAACATTTGAGTAAAGACACCTTCTCGTTTTGCCTATCGGCATGACAAAAACAAAAATCAAAGCAAGACATCCAAGGCCAGTTTAATTCTGCTCCACTCGTCCAGGATCGTAATCTCTAGACATGGTATTGTATGCAAACACACAATATCATCTTGTATCCTTTAGCCTAGTTAGTACATCTGAACATGTCTGCTGTGCCCTGTGCTCCAGTTGCATCATAGAGTTGACTGGTTTCCACACAGTCATATGAGGGCATGAGGGCTCTGTTTTGAGGTGACCCAGCTGTTATTGGAGCATAGACCTGGAGCCTCTCCGAATATGGGACAAAAGTCAGTGCCTAGAGTAAACACTTACACTCCTATATCCTGGATGCAAAGCCAAGCAGGAAGTGCATGTTAGCTAAATGCAAATGAACGCCGGCCAAGAATGTGCTGTGGTTTGTAGTGTATAATTATGTCCCATTTCACGGATGACTTAGTTAAACTGTAATCTTAGTTTGACATAGAAGACATACGATTAACACATCCTCACACTCTTGTGGTGTGCTGGAAAGAACTCCGAGCAGCCCAGGTGCAAGGAGAGAACGAGAGGGTTGGACAACTTTATAGTGAGAATGACGGATGTCTGAACTATACTGGGCTAACCCCATCACCTTTAGCTCACCTCACTTTATATGCTGTGGTGTGTCACAGTGGCATTAGCTGCGTTTCCATTCAGGTTTCGCGCAAATTCTAAGCGAACTTTTGAAAAGTTGACATTTTAAAATTCAAATCAAGCGCGTTCCCATTAACGGCGGTTAAGCAAATAAGTAGGTTGTGTGTAGATGGAGAGAGCTTTCCCATGGTTACTTGCCAATGGAGGAGTAATCATTATTATGTCATGTCATATTTCTCTCTTTCTGGTGGTGATGAGTAGGAGAAACGCCCATTCTTTGACGCTCGCCATATATCTGGGAAACGAGTGGCACAAAACAGTTCTGGGAGGCACCGTGCAAAAGGCATTTTAAGCATGCCGGGCCTTTGGGTGCAACGCGTTAGGATCCAGAACAACATTTGATCTGCTGCAGGATTATCAGGCCGTTTGGGTCTGACGCATCGCAGCAAACCGGACAGGCTTGGAGCTGTGCAGGACACAGGGTTCAGCTGGTCAGTCATGCGAGTTCAATATCCGCTACATTAGTTCGGAAAAGGTGTTTCCATTTCCCATTTTGCGGATTAACCCCCCTTCCCGCCAAAAAAAAAGGCAGAAACCACCTCGAGCGAGCGCAAAAACTTTTTTCTTCCGTTTTTCCCCCCTTAGAATTTTGCCATTTCCACCAATCTTTTCTAATGCAATACTTCGAAATGCGCAAAATAGGTTGTTGGAAACCCGACTATTTTAAGCTTTGAGCCGTCTCTATCACTTGGGCAGCATGTGCACTTGGGAAGTCCACGTCATCTCCCACTAAAACTCCAAAACATGAATGGATCCAGGTGTTAGTGGGATTATCCCCAAACACACGCACACGCACACGCACACGCACACACACACACACACACAGACACAGACACAGACACACACACAGAGCTGGGTTTAACGGACATTCGCACAAACACATGCACACAAGCCCAAAGATCCTGTCTCCCATCTGTTCATATTCACTTAAGAGGTTTAGATGGCCTGAATGACCCGGAGAGAGTTAAGGGAGGACGAGAGAGGGATGGAGGGAGAGAGGAAGGGAGGGAGGGAGAGAGAGAGAGAGAGGGATGGAGGGAGAGAGGAAGGGAGAGGGAGGAAGAGAGAGAGGGAGGGAGAGAGAGAGAGGGAGGGAGAGAGAGAGGGAGGGAGGGAGAGAGAGAGGGAGAACGGATAGCCAAAGCCACAGGACGGCTGGAGGGCCAAGGATAAATGCAAAGTGGGTGAGAAGGATGATCAGTTAGAGAAATGTAGGGTGGTTGAGAGGAAGACGAGGGGTGGGAGGGGGGGAAAGCGAGTGAAGGTTATTCTTGTTACAGGGGGCCGGTTTGTCTCTGGAAAAGTGGAGCAGGGTGAACTTACGGCTTCCTGTAGCAGTTGTTCCAATGAGTAGATTCTAGGGCGGTTTCCTCTTTCGCCGTCGATAACAATGCTGAAGCTGGAGAGAGAGAAAGAGAGAGAGAGAGAGAGATGAGGCTATTTTCAGCAGCTGGCTGTATTATGCCTGCCTGGCTCCCATATGGCATACACTACTCCCACTGCCGTGTTTTTTTTTTTTTTTTTTTTTTTTTTTACACCGCATTTTTGCTGCCTGAGCCAGAGGGGCCCTATCGATACGCCACTGTGAGCCAGGTATGGGAAGACATTGGGTTTATGTAAGGGAGTGAGAGAGAGAGAGTGAGGGAGAGAGAGAGAGAGAGGGAGAGAGATTGAGTGAGGGAGAGAGATTGAGTGAGGGAGGGAGAGAGAGAGGGGGAGAGAGATTGAGTGAGGGAGGGAGAGAGAGAGAGGGAGAGAGATTGAGTGAGGGAGAGAGAGGGAGAGAGAGAGAAGGGTGAAGGAGGGAAAGGTCTCTGCAGGAGGTGTGTGGACTGCCACTGGGGTGGCAGGCTTACAGGTGCCAACAGTAGCAGAGGCCTTCACACTGAATCACCTCAGCCACTGAGAAATATGTATGTATGTGTGTGTGTGTGTGTGTGTGTGTGTGTGTGTGTGTGTGTGTGTGTGTGTGTGTGTGTGTGTGTGTGTGTGTGTGTGTGTGCCTGTCGAGGGGGACGTTTCGGTTGATCGCATCGAGGCCAATGCGGAAGTACCAAAAACTGCAGTTCCTCGATTGGCCACTTGAAGTCCATCCCCATTCACCCCCCATGTTAAAATGCCCGACTTTACAGCAGAACATGTTTACAGCGTGGTAAAAAAAAAAGTTTTTGGTCTCCTAGCTAATTTCACCTTTGTGAAACTGAGAACTGTACGGGGGGTGAATTTTTGTAATAAACTATTTTAGACTAAAATAGACATAAATAATGTTTTGGGCATGATTGACAGGCTGTCTGATTGCACAGCTCAACGATCACGGACCAATTGGCAGGCGGCGCTGCGACTCTGGGAAACCACCTTTTGTCCAAATATGGCTACAAATCCATGCCCTCTGGCTAAAAAACAAAACAAAAACAAGATGGCAGCCACCCAAATGCTAAACCCAAGGCTTCAGAATGGGTCACACTCACTACGTCCATCTATTTTACAGTCTATGGTGCGTGTGCTTACATGTCGGGCAGCTCCAGAGTGCTGACCCTGGCAGCGTACAGGAGCTCGTCCTCCTTGGAGATCAGCACCTTCAGTCCGTCAGTCAAGAGTTCTTTGGTCAGGACGCAATTGGGAACTGGATAGGGAGAGGCAAACACCATTTCAGCCTCACTGAAACGACTCCATCTCTCCCCACTTGAAACACACTGGAAGGTATCTGTCTCCCTGTCCTCGCCCCTCACCTGCAGTGCTCCTGTGGCTGTGTGGACGAATGCTCTCCTCGTCCCCTTCAGAGAAGCTGCTGTCATCCATCTGAAAGCCCTCATCGGCTGCAAAGCTCTCCAGCAGACGACTCACTGCTCGTCCCTTTGGCTGGATAGGAGACGGATAGATGAGTGAATAAATAAATTCATAAATAAATAAATAGATAAATAGAGAGAGAGAAATATGGAGATTTGGAGGTAGAAAGTGTGAGAAAAAGCATGAAAAAAATGGTTTAGCATGCCACTCAAAGTAGCGACTAACAGCAGGGGACTTCACGCTGCATGTTGCTGTCCCCTGTCAGGAGACATTTTTCCTCTAACATTGTTTCACAGCAGACACACTTCTCCACCACCTTCTCCTCCCCCAAGATTACTCAGCAGGGGGTCGGGCTATGTGCTACGTACTTTTAATAGTTCTACTTCTACAGTAACATTCCTCAGGGTGAGAAATCTAGGACAGTTAAATATCACCAGAGTAGCCGAAATAACGGCAAATGGAGGCCTGCTTCAGCTCAGGTCGGCTCACAGTTTGGTGGTTAGAAACGTGCCTGGGTGACCTGAGCGAGCATACCTGTTTGTCCCTGCTCCTTCTGCCTCTGCTGTTCTGCTCGCTCTGCGGAGACGGGACCCCGCCTGGCCAGCAGCTTCTCCTCTGCAGAAGTGGACATGAGGATGGAGAAGATGAGTGGTAAGAGATCTTCCACAAGCCTGCTGGTTATGAGTCATCCCAACAAGTGCAAGGGAATGAGCATTGGCAGAACTCTGGTTATGCAATGTGGAGGATTGAGTAAGATCGAAGCTGTTGAGTAATTGTGAGCGTTTACATGATTAACTGTTATAATATGTCCCGCTCATGGTGGCATTGTCTTTGGGAAGGGCAAAGCTGTGGGTTTCTCTCCGAGTCTCCACAGTCTTTCTGCGCTGAGTCAGGATTCAGAGTATGTCAGCCGATTCCCTAACCATGATAAATTCCATTGAAACCAAACAAATTAAAACCAATAAAGCATATCATATGGTATAAGCCATGTGTCAAGTGCATTTTTAAGTGAACTTTTGAAATGTCAGAATGCATAAAATGTGTTTCCCTCAGCCGGCTTTAAGCGAATAAATCAGCCCTCTGAATGTTTACATCAGAAAACACATACAGCAGAAGAATGGAAAGTGTTTCAAGACTTGATTTGCACTGTTCTTTGATGTCGGCTAATGTCGGCCATATTTCATGCTGTCGAAAAGGCGAAACAAAGAAAGGCACTTGGCAATGTTTTAATGCATGAACCAACGGCCACGTAATCACAACAGGCGCCTTAAGGTCAGTGCTCGTGATCAGCAGCGAAAGTGCTTTGTGCTGGCTGGGCCAGTCTTTTCCTATGGACAGAGCAGGGATGCCCGACTCAGTGGTACCTACCTATCTACTACTGTCACTACCTTTGGCAACATTTGTTCAAAATTTGTGGCTGTGCTCAATCTTCAAATTATTTGAACGAATTAATTAGATTCATTAGACGTTTCCACCTGATCTTTCACAGCTCCTTGTGAATTTAGTGTTCATGCACAAAGGTGGAGGAGAAGAGGCAATACAAATGCAGTACTGCATGGCAGCATGGCAGAAATTACACAAATTTTATCCCACATCCTCTTGCTTCAGTGATGACATATCGACAAGCCTACCTATACACCCACCTTAAACGCCTATCTTGGGTGGGTGCCCTTATACAGTACATGGGACCAACAGCATCTATGACGTCTCTGAACTCATTACCTGGCCAATAAAGCCAAGTCTATATCTTTATTACATGGATAAATGCATGTTTCATTGCTATTTATCACATTATTCCTTTACTGTCTAACTGTGAGTATAAAACTTTTTTTTTTTTTACTATTTAAAATGTTATGTTAGCTTTTGCCATTGGGTTTTTCTGACTTGATGCATCATAATCTGCCAAGAAACACTTGGAAATGGATGGAAAGCCAGCTATGAGCAATGATAAATGCTTGTCCTGGACGTGAGTAGTCCCCTGCCACGGTCTGCTAACCTTATTGATGGCTCCTCTCAATATGGTGCTCTTGCGCGTGGCCCTCTTCAGCCTCTCGCTGGTGGTGGGGAAGGTGGCCAGGCCCATGCTCCTCCGATAGAGGCTGCCTCTGGTCCCCAGGCTGCCCCAGCGAGGCTCCTGGGGCCTGGGGCCGCGTGGCCTCGATCTCACCCCCTCGGACCGGTGATCTTCGTGGTGCTTCTTGACTGCAGTGGCCAGGCCCAGCCTACAGGGGGCCTTCTTCCTCACTTTGACCTCCCCCTCTGCTCCCGACAGACTCTGGGAGCCTGTGCGGTTCAATTAGAGAAACAGATTTAGACCGAGCTAACGAGCCAGCGAGAGAAACGCAAAACAGATGCTTCCCATGAAAAAGTGAAATGTGGGCCGGCTCTGTTGACTTGTAAATCATTTTCAAAGGGCCGTCTTACCGTAAAGCTCCTGTCTCTCTCTCTTGTTCCGGGCTTTCTGATTGGCCTCCAGCTTTACGACAGATGAGGGAGTTGGACCTGCCACAGAGGAGCTTGAAGTGACGTCTCTGGGGGGTTGGACTTTGATGTCTTGTCCTTCGTCACTGTCATAACTGCCTTCCTCTTCCTCCTCTTCTAATGGAAGAAGCAAAATAATACAGCGTGGGGCTCGTATATTGAGTGGGTTTTTTATGAACTTATTGGGGTTATGGAATAAATCTCTGTCAGTCATTACGAACCAGCGAAGTTCTTTAACTTTCTCTGCAGCATAGCATTTCATAAGCACTTCATTAGCGGTCCAATGAATAGCATAACTAGCCTAGCCATAGAAATGATGTATGATGTGCTTTTTCTCAATGCTATTTTCCGGTCTGAAACCCTTTAAGTGTTGCTAGAGAACTACGTGTGCTAAGTGAGTGTGTGTGTGAGTGAGTGAGTGTGTGTGTGTGTGTGTGTGTGTGTGTGTGTGTGTGTGTATGTCTGTGTGTGCATGCGTGTGTGTGTGTGTGTGTGTGTGTGTGTGTGTGTGTGTGTGTGTGTGTGTGTGTGTGTGTGTGTGTGTGTGTGTGTGTGTGTGAGAGTGTGCGTGTGTGTGTGCGTCCATGCGTATGTGTGTGTGTCACTGCACTCCCTATAGCTGCTCTGTGACCCAGTCTCCTAGTCTCCAGGGCTGTCAGAGCCTCTCACAGGCAACTGTCCACAGCTGTGGCTGCACGTCGCGCTCAGCCCGGCCAACAAGGCCCATCGCTGAGGTGTCGAGTGTCAGCGCGCCGCAAGACACGCCTGTCATTTACGAGACGTTCATCAACACCTTTTCACTCCCCTCTGAAATCTGCCTCAACGTGATTTACAAATGAACAAAAGTCACACTGGAGCCTGGGGGGGGGCGTGTCTAAAGATTGATCCTCTGGTAAGAGGCTAATGAAGATTTCAGGGATCTTGTGCCTCAGTGTTTCAGCTGGGGGTCAAACGCCAGGTTGTCATTCCATCACAGATAGACAGACAATCACATTCATACCTATGATCAATACTGTCCAATCCACCTGACTGGCCTGTCATGTCTTTGGAAGAAACACATGCCAACATGCAAACTCAAAAATGTAAAAACTGTAAGGGCCAGGAATCAAACCCTTGGTCATTACTTTGCTGTGAGGCAGTGCTACCTGCTAACCGCTGTCTAAGAATAAGAAGTCACTCCATAACGTCCCATTGCCGAGTGCTGTACCTGACTCATCATCACTCACTGATCGCCACCTCACCTTGATCAGAGGAGTCACTCTCGGCAGGAGTGCTCTCCCCCTCCTCCATGGCCTCCTGTCTCTGGCCACGCAGCACCCTGGCTCTGGGCTGGCCCAGACGGGAGGAGCCCTGGGTCAGGGTGGTGGATGTCCGCTTCCTCCCACGATGCACCAGTCCAGTCCAGCTCTCCTGAGGGCCGCTGTCCGCACTGGCTGCTGGGAGAGGTTACAAATAGCCATGACACCTCAAATCTAAGCACGTTAGCATGTTACCTATTTGGAGTTTCAACAGGAAGAAACCGATGATACACGGTACCGCACATCATGAAGCAAAACAGGCAGAACCAAAGGTGCGAATGCCGCAAATCTACCTGTGTCGCTTTGACCGCCAGACTCCTGGCGCCGGGACTCGGCTTTGCTGCTCCCCTGGCCTCTGTGCCCGTGCTTGGGGTTGGAGCTGGAGGGCGAGACCTCCTTGTCCCTGGAGGAGCCCGTCCCTGAGAGAGTCTTCTTACCCTGGGCCTTCTGTTTGAGCCGAGCCACGTCGCCCGCCAGCTTGGAGCTGAGCATGCCGTGAAGAGCGCTCTTCCTGCAGCCCTGCGCTTTCATCTGCAGCCACAGGGAGAGATGAGAGAGCCCGGTCACGGTGGCAGCACAACGTGCAGAGGAAGGAAGAGAGCTCTCATTTGCTCACACTCGAAGAAGAAAAAGGGAACAGAAGAAGAACCAATGAAGAAGATGTTTATATGGAGAGCAGGGGATTTGACTCCTGAGGGGAGCACCTCATTAGAAACAGTGTGACAACACAAAGGGAGATATCAAACACAAAGAAACAAAGAGTGGACTCTTTTATTTCTAGTTGCACAGAGGACAAAAGAGACGAGGACGAGGGGACCCTGACCTGCGTGCCGCTGAGTCGCTCAAAGCCCCGATTGGACAGCCTCTTCTTCCTCCTCTGGCTGTCCCCGCCCCCTCCCAGGTCCTCAGGCGACAGGGCAAGCCCCGCCCCCATGGACCTGCCAGTCAAAACAAGGGAGAGGCATTCATTAGAGAAGAATGGTGGTGGTATGAAAGCGCAGGGGAGAAGGGGGGGGGGGGGGGGGGGGGACATCACAGAGGGGAAAAAACAGAGTTGAGTCACCTCCTCTCTGTGGGATCTAACAACTCTCCATTCTCCCTCTGATGAACACGAGGAGCGCAGTGTCCCAACCAACCACACACTTGAACAATTGAGATCTACTGTAACAAGGAACCTGGGATGGTTTGAGGGCAGCGCAGGATAAGAAGCCTTAATGCTTTATCTTCACAGCCCGCGGAGCACTGAGGAGCTTTGAAAGATACAGTGGATGGTTTGAAGGCATCGCATGCAGTGTGTATGCAGCTCTATTGTTCTCAGTGAATATCAGAGCTCTCCGGTTGCATTTCCATATCACCGTGGCACACTCTGTCCCCTACACTGAGCAGCATATGAACATGGCACACTCTGTCCCCTACACTGAGCAGCATATGAACATGGCACACTCTGTCCCCTACACTGAGCAGCATATGAACATGGCACACTCTGTCCCCTACACTGAGCAGCATATGAACATGGCACACTCTGTCCCCTACACTGAGCAGCATATGCACATGGCACACTCTGTCCCCTACACTGAGCAGCATATGAACATGGCACACTCTGTCCCCTACACTGAGCAGCATATGAACATGGCACACTCTGTCCCCTACACTGAGCAGCATATGAACGTGTCACACTCTGTCCCCTACACTGAGCATCATATGAACATGGCACACTCTGTCCCCTACACTGAGCAGCATCGCAGGCCAGCCGCTCCAAACGTCCTTGAGTTTCCTCTGGAAGCCTGCCCGTGCCCGTGGACCACACCGACGTGAGCCGGGCCATGCTCAAACAAAAGATTAACTTCCCCTCTCCTACTGTGTGTGTGTGTGTGTGTGTGTGTGTGTGTGTGTGTGTGTGTGTGTGTGTGTGTGTGTGTGTGTGTGTGTGTGTGTGTGTGTGTGTGTGTGCACACAGGCCAGCAAAACCACCGCTCACATTTACACTGCAAGCAATGTATTTACTCACTGCCCCATTACTGCGACAATAGAGCAACATTTGTTCAATAGTTCACCTTGAAATAGGTATAATATTATATATTGTATGGAATCCCACGTCTACACAGTTGTGTGCATCTGTGCGTGTGTGTTCATCATATAACGTATATGAGTCTGGCCTGTGTGCATGTCGTAATCAGTGTGTGTCGGTGTGCATTTGTAACAGCGCAGCAGAGAGAGAGAATGGAGGTGAGTGTTGGACAGGGGGACTGTCTGTCAGGCAGGGGGACTGACTGTCAGGCAGGGGGACTGTCTGTCGGGCAGGGGGACTGTCTGTCGGGCAGGGGGACTGTCTGTCGGGCAGGGGGACTGTCTGTCGGGCAGGGGGACTGTCTGTCGGGCAGGGGGACTGTCTGTCAGGCAGGGGGACTGTCTGTCAGGCAGGAGGACTGTCTGCCCGGTGACTGACAGGAGAGTGACAGGGGTGGCAGTGAAGTGTGAGTTGTCCCTGCGAGGCAGATCCCGCTGAGGCCGGCCCCCCGCTGCTGACAAACACCATGTGACAGAGCCCCTCCCCTCTTGGGGGGGCGGCGCTGGCGGGGCGAAGCGTACAGCGACTAATTAAACAGAATTGATTAGCAGGGTTTGCTGGCGAGCGATAGTTCCCTCCTGTCTTCCCTCCATTCAAAACCGTGCCACAAAGGAGCCCACCGCTCCTCTACCCACAGGAATTACACGGGCACGCACACGAACAAACAACGCGCAGATGCACGAATTAGAAAAGGTACAGGCAGAGGAGACGCATGGCACACACACACACACACACACACACACACACACACACACACACACACACGCTCTCACACACACACACATCATCCACGCATACAGTCAGCCGCTCCCTCTGGTCCAAGCAGAGTGATGTAAGGAAGGAGGGGCCGGGCTGTTAGCCATTGACCCACTGCCCTCCATCAGAGCTCGCCAGCGTCGTCTTGTAGTGGTATGAGTGGCAGGTACAGCACATGCTTTAACATAACCCTGCCCTGTAACGCAACATGCTTTTACATAACCCTGCCCTGTAACGCAACATGCTTTTACATAACCCTGCTGTGTAACACAACATGCTTTTACATAACCCTGCCCTGTAACGCAACATGCTTTTACATAACCCTGCCCTGTAACGCAACATGCTTTGACATAACCCTGCCATGTAACACAACATGCTTTTACATAACCCTGCTGTGTAACACAACATGCTTTTTACATAACCCTGCCATGTAACGCAACATGCTTTTACATAACCCTGCTGTGTAACGTAACATGCTTTGACATAACCCTGCCATGTAACGCAACATGCTTTGACATAACCCTGCCATGTAACGCAACATGCTTTTACATAACCCTGCCATGTAACGCAACATGCTTTTACATAACCCTGCCATGTAACGCAACATGCTTTTACATAACCCTGCTGTGTAACGCAACATGCTTTGACATAACCCTGCCATGTAATGCAACATGCTTTTACATAACCCTGCCATGTAACGCAACATGCTTTTACATAACCCTGCTGTGTAACGCAACATGCTTTGACATAACCCTGCCGTGTAACGCAACATGCTTTTACATAACCCTGCCATGTAACGCAACATGCTTTTACATAACCCTGCCATGTAACGCAACATGCTTTTACATAACCCTGCTGTGTAACGCAACATGCTTTAACATAACCCTGCCATGTAACACAACATGCTTTAACATAACCATGCCATGTAACGCAACATGCTTTTACATAACCCTGCCATGTAACGCAACATGCTTTTACATAACCCTGCCATGTAACGCAACATGCTTTTACATACAGTAACCCTGCTGTGTAACGCAACATGCTTTTACATAACCCTGCCATGTAACGCAACATGCTTTTACATAACCCTGCCATGTAACGCAACATGCTTTTACATAACCCTGCCATGTAACGCAACATGCTTTTACATAACCCTGCCATGTAACGCAACATGCTTTTACATAACCCTGCCGTGTAACGCAACATGCTTTTACATAACCCTGCCATGTAACACAACATGCTTTGACATAACCCTGCCATGTAACACAACATGCTTTTACATAACCCTGCCATGTAACACAACATGCTTTTACATAACCCTGCCATGTAACGCAACATGCTTTTACATAACCCTGCCATGTAACGCAACATGCTTTTACATAACCCTGCCGTGTAACGCAACATGCTTTTACATAACCCTGCCATGTAACACAACATGCTTTGACATAACCCTGCCATGTAACACAACATGCTTTTACATAACCCTGCCATGTAACACAACATGCTTTTACATAACCCTGCCATGTAACGCAACATGCTTTTACATAACCCTGCCATGTAACGCAACATGCTTTGACATAACCCTGCCATGTAACGCAACATGCTTTGACATAACCCTGCCATGTAACACAACATGCTTTTTACATAACCCTGCCATGTAACGCAACATGCTTTTTACATAACCCTGCCGTGTAACGCAACATGCTTTTTACATAACCCTGCCGTGTAACGCAACATGCTTTTTACATAACCCTGCCGTGTAACGCAACATGCTTTTTACATAACCCTGCTGTGTAACGCAACATGCTTTTTACATAACCCTGCCGTGTAACGCAACATGCTTTTTACATAACCCTGCCGTGTAACGCAACATGCTTTTTACATAACCCTGCCATATACCGCAACATGGGGCCGATCTGTCCCCAGTTCGCCCGCCCGCCTGCCTGCACCTCATTCACAAGCATCACGTCATTCTCCGCTGCTTCCTGCACAGGCATCTGTGACAGTCACAGGAACACAGAGAACCTGGTGGACGTTGGAGCCGCAGCTCAATTTCTACATTAGAGAGACAGAGCCTGGTTTACTGTCTTGTGCCCCGCAGGAAAGGGCACTTCTGGACCTCGCCCCCCACCACCACCCCCATGGCCCACCTCCCTCCGCCGCAGGGCGCTTAGTCCATGGGCCAAGGCAAAAATCGGTACCACCTGAGGTGACCGCACGATTTTGTTATTTTTGTCTTCCTACATGTCTCTACTTTATATTTTGGTATGATAACCCTGCCGATTTGGTAGCTTAAGGATAGTTATCACTCTGTAAACAAACCTACCCCCATATAAATGACAAAACCCTGATTTCTGTGTATTAGTCCAGATGATTTGTGAAAATGATGTTCCCTTTTTCGTAAAAGCATGAAACTTGGTACGCTTATAGTTTGGGGCCCTGTACAGTTTCAGAAATTGAGCCATCGCAAAAATGCCTTCTGGCGGCCATTTTAATTCTGCCATAAGCAAATTATGTAGTTTGCATCATATCTCCTGAACCACACATGCTAACACTGAAAAGGAGATGTCTATCCCAAAGTTGTCATGGTCAAGGATTACAATGATACCATATAGAACATCATAAACTGTTAAAGTGACTAATCAATGGTGAATTTGATGACGACGTGAGAAGGAAATGACAGTATCTGATAACCGATGCTATAACTTCAAAGCCATGACCATTCTCTGGCTAAGATGTTTTGATGAGTGATTTGACTTATATAGACCTTTTGTTAAAATGGCGCCCACGTCCCTCCTAAAGATCCTGGGATTTTCCTTGCCAGATGGCCAAATCCAAGATGGCCACTGGCGCCATGTTAAAAAATTGACTTTTGACCCAGAGCACATAGAATAATGTATGAAGACACTTTTCGGTGTAAGTCAACCACGAGGAATCCGATTCTGACATCAGTTTGACATTATGGCATAGTTTTGACCCAGAATTCCAAGATGGCTGCCATCCAGTATTGTGGAAATGTAACTTTTGAATGGGAAGGTATACTGTGCGTTTGGGGTTTACTACAAGGAAGGAGATTAACAATGGTGGATGTTTTGGGAGTCATTTCAGAATTATGTTCACTGAAAAGATGTTAATGTCAACACCCATTTTACCTTGGTACTGTTGTACCAACTACCCCCAGGATTTCTTGCATTAAAATATTTAATGAATGTATGACAAGATAACTAAAATAAGCTCTTTTTATTAGCTGTAGCTATAGATTCTGAATCATCAGATTCCGCTCATTATCTTTAGCCAAGTATGCTGTGTCATACCGGTCGATCACACAGATGATATGTCAACATCACCATGGCGGGCAAGGATGATGGATGACACCTTGTGGACATAGTCCGACCACTTGTATGCGGTGCCATCTTGTGTCTGCCGATCCAATTGCTGATGGAGTTGCCATGCTCTAGATCATGCCCATGTCAACGAGAGTCATGTAGGGTTCTTGCAGCCCTACAGATTGGAGATAGAGCTTCTAGATGCGCTTGCTCTTCTGCGTCTTCCTGTATGTGCTGTAGGAGTTGAATAAGGCCACATATTCATCAAAAACACAATGTTCCAGCAACTCGTGGAGGTTTACAAGTTGACCACAACCAGGTCAATCACTGCCTTGGAGCGCTCCACTCCATCTCAGCAGCTCCTACCTTGAGTTCCTCCCCGGGTAGTCTCGCTTGCCAGACTCCCTCCCTACAATGGCAGAGTCTGGCTGCTAATACCTCCACCCTGGTATAGGGGAAAAAGGCTCCGTTCACCTTTACAACTATCCACCAAAACTATCAAGCAGGCCTGCTTTATTGCACAATCCAGATCCAACCGTTTTCAGCATGTAGCAACGAGCTAGCATTGTTGATGTTGTTGTTTCACAGTGGCACAGGCATTTGAGATAGACAGATTCGACACGGAGGGAGTGGAAACGAAATCCATAAATGGTCGCCACCAGTCAGTCAGAGTGGGTTGGAGCATGCATGCAGGGAGGAGGGTGGAAGATGATTGTGATGCTGCAGACGCAAAGTGCCGCTGTCTGTAAATTCAGCTGGAGCAGGACCCTGGCCATTCACACCAGACGCACTGCTTTGCTCGGCGCCGGTGACAACTTGTACTGACTTCCTATCTGGCTTCACACAATCACTCGCGGGTCTCACACAAAAATAGATCAGACGCCGAAACAATCTCTGCATGGGGCGAGCCGGCCACATCACGGCTGGTCTGACTGAACGGTCTAATGTGCTAACAAGTGCGCCAAAATGAAACTGGCTGCGCTTCCAGATGCTTCGTCACTTCAGCGTCTGGTGTGTTTGCACCTTTTCGCATCCATTTTGAGCCATGCCTGCATGCATGAGTTCAACTCCTTGCCGTTTGACCTGGCCTCCCCAACCCTCCGCACCCTACAGTCTGCCTGCCTCTGATGAACTCATTGCAGACTTAAAATCAGCCCATGCTGCAGGAGAGGAGAAGTTGACCAGATTCTTGCAAGTCCCTCTTACGCGCTAACAAAAAGCACCTCTTACGCGATAAATACTCTGCTGCGCTTGAGCGCACCATAATCTCTATGCTGTGCAGCGCAGCGCAGAGTAAAATTCCTTTTGGATATGTCATTACACACGGACGTGCCACGCCAGGACATCAAATTCTGCTGCTAAAATTGGATATTAGCAGATAATTCAGTGAGGCAATCAACTATAACTCACTGAGAAACTTTTATCACATCGCAAAGAGGGAAATTAATTGAGAAAACTTGTTGGACAATGGACATAGGCTATTCACCTTCACCTATCCCATAGTCTCGCTGGCCAGCCTCGCCTCCCACGCAGGTCTGCATAGTGGGATTGCGATGGGCGGCGCTTAGCGGCAGTACCCTTGGAAAATAGTTTCCAACAATCCAACTTGCCCTTTTCAGCGTGTAGCAACAAGCGAGCGTATAGGTTTCTGCCGTTAGCTTGCTAGCTAGTTAGCGTTGTTGTTTTCACTGAGGCGGCAGGGCACTATTTACAGCGACACACAGAGAGGAAGGAGCGGAAGCTGCTCTGATTGACATGGTCGGAGCCAATGACAGAGTTTGTAATAAGCCGGGAGCAGACATCCAGCAGCCACTAGTCGCTCCAATGGGGAGCAGCTGTAGAGCAGGGGAGGGCTTATCCCAGTTGCCTGTTTCCGTGGCGCCAGACTCCTCTCCCGGTAGGGAGGGGAGGCTGGCCAGCGAGACTAACATAATTATGAAATTACCCTCAAAACACAATAATTGTCATTACTAAACCATGTTTGGTAGGCATGGATTTGCAATTAAAATAGCTATAATTCACCATTGTTAATCTCCGTCCTTACTCTAAAAATGGTAAACCCCAAACACCACATACGTATATGTTGCCATTCAAAAGTTAAGTTTTCACGCTACTGGATGGGAGCCATCTTGGAATTCTGGGTCAAAATTATGTCAGAATGTTAAACTGATGTCAGAATCAGATTCTTT
>NC_139644.1:16135406-16158418 GCF_964638095.1 Poromitra crassiceps
GCATTGTGTTTGGGGGAGAGGGGAAGTGTGTGTATTTGTGTGTGTGCGTGTGCACATTATTCATGTGTGCTTGGGGTGTGTGTGTGTGTGCATTTGTGCACGTGTGTGTGTGGATCAAACGGCGGCAGCGTGGAGAGACAGAGAGACAGCTCCCTAAGGAAAGGTGGGAGGCAGTTCAGCCCTGTCCTCCTGCTTCTCCTCCCTCTCCCGGGGCCTCGCCATCGTTAGAACCGCCTTTTAGGAAGTAAGAGTGCCTTTAACACGCCAAAGGAGCGAGTCGGCAGAGCGGGCGTGCAGGCGCCTCCTCTGGGGAGGTGTTAGAATACACCAGAGAGGCTCCTGAGAGCAGCAGGAAAGAGAGGTAGTATCTGGGAGAGAACAGCGAGTGCACGGAGGCTAGGCCTGAGGGGGGACAGGGAGCTGGTCTCGGCGGACGGGGGAGAGGCAACGCGAGGGTAAACTAGGAGAGATAAAGTGCATTCTGCTGATAGGAGTTGTGCTTCCGAGTGCGTTGTTAATGTGTAACATGAGTAATGGGAGACCCCGCAGGCTTTGCTTCCCTCACCCTGGCTCTTCCCACAGGTGCGTCTCTGCTGCTGCAGCTCCAGATCGGCCAGCTCGCTCAGCAGCTCCATGCCGCGGTGCGGGACGGGCTGCGACGGGGCGACCGAGGGGGGGCTGAACGGGAACAGGGGGAAGGGCGGGACGTCCGTGCAGAAGGCGGCGGCGATGAGCAGCTCCAGGCTCCAGTAGCAGGGCACGGGAGGCTTGTGGGGAGCGATGGCGATCTGCTGGTTGGGGCTGGGAGTGGGAGTGGACGCTGAAGCGGGGGAAAGGCACGCCAAATCCACGGAGGCGTCGTCAGGGGTCGTCTCCTGCTCGAGCCGCTCCCCGTCCTGCGCTTCCTCAGGGGCTGCTGCGGGCTGGGGCTCAGGGGCTGCAGGGGAAGCAGGGTCAAGCTCGATGATGGCGCACAGCTCTGGCTCCTGCTCTCCAGGCGCCTCCTGGACATCCTCCACCTGGCTCTCCTCACTCGCCGCCGCCTCCTCCTCTTCTTCCTCTTCCAAGGTGATGACAGCTTCTGGCCTTTCCGACTCCTCTGTGGAGAGGGGGATTGGACAGGAAGCGGCCTCACACACTGGGCTCTCAGCAGGGGGGCAAACCAGCACCTCCTCCTCGCCGGGCCCCTGCTCCTCCACCTCCTCCTCCACAGGCACATAGCTGGCCGCTGTTACCGCCGCTGCTGCCTCCACCTCCTCCCTCTGCTCCAGAACGCTCTCCGCCACCCGTTCCTCCTCTTCCCGCTCGGCTTCCTCTTGTGGGAGGGTCTCTGGGAGGGGTCTGACCATGGCGTGACAGTCTAGCTCCTCCCCCAGGCTGGAGAGAGGCTGTGGAGCAGGCTCCACCTGGACTGCTTCCAGGTCAGCTGGCTCGGCCAGTCGGACGTCGTGGGGGGAGGGCCCGCTCCTGTAACCAATGGCAATGGGAGGGTAGGTGTACCCAGGAGGCAGGTCTACAGGGAGACACAAACATCATGAATACAATCACACATTCTCAACATTTGGAAAACGATCCTCTCGCAATAGAATATCTCATTTTGTGTGTCCCACTTTTCTAAGCCACTTTTCATCTGACAAATACAGCCACCGCTATTTATCTCTAGACTATCTCTGATGCTGTTGCATTAAGAGGTGTCGGCCTGTTCAAAAAGCACGACACATCAGCCCCACTCCCACTGTTATTGCCGTGCGCTGCCTCTGGGGGTCACGAGGGGTGAGAACAGAGGGGGAAAGGTAATAAAGTGTCTCTCCGCCTTGATCTGGCAGCAGCAGCAGGAAGTGGCGAGCAGCACATGCGAGCGTGTGCGAGTGTGTTATTTGAAGTGGGCCAGGCCCTTTGCTTTATCAGAGCGCCTCGACACTATTCCTCTGGCGTGCGGCGGCCGTTAGCCAGACATTAATGATGATGAAGGGAGTGTGGGGGCCTGTAGGGGGGGTAGGAGGCGTGGGGGGGGGGGAGCGAGGTGTTTCTCTGTCATTACCGAGGTAACAGTTACTGGAAAGCCCCAGCTCAGCCGGCAGCCATTTTCTGCAGCTTGGAGCTGTTCAGTCAATCAGGGCCTCGCCAACAGAGCCGCCCACACACATTACCACAACACCAGCAGAAAAGAAAGCATCATTAACAACAATGGCTCCTCCAATTACCGCTGGATAGAGGCTGCTGCTATATTCTAGCTTGAACTGTCCTTCGTCTGTTGCTGTGTCAGACCTATCTGGCATCTCGCTTTCAGGCCTTTGAAAGGACAGAGCTCAAAATCTGTAAGCCAGCAGCATCTTACATCGATTACAGGCAGCGTTTCCTTCAACAGGCTATCTCATCTCCTGATCTTATCCGTGTTGCTCATAGTTTAGCCGTTACATGAAGTGCATCAAAAACAGCTGGGATCGAGGCATGTGTGTGTATTGCTTGTGTTCACATGAGACGTGTTGTATGCTTACCAGGCTCCAGAGACTCGGGGTAGTCCTGAGGGGGCTGCCCCTCGCCTCTCTTGTCCTGGGACTCGACCCCCTTGGGTATCTGAGGCGGGACGGGGCTGATGGCCGGAGAGTGAGGCGCTGCAGCTGCAGGGCTGGGGGCAGGGCAGGGGGTGGAGGGCGTGCTTTTGGGGTGAGGTCGTAGCGAGGGCGACTGGCAGCAGGGGGACAGGTGAGCGGCACAGGCCCCGGGGGGAGAGGTGTTCCTGGTCGGGGGGTTGTAAGAGTAGGGCTTGGCAGGTTTGGACGTCCTGGGTTCGGAAATGAGTTCCTCGAGTTCAACCGAGGGCTCCTCCGGCCTCTTCTGCATCTAGGGCGGGGACATAAAGTCATTTTTAATTCCTACATTTACTGAAGGACACCACAACAACAACAACAACAAATAAGATAATAATAATCCCATAATCTAGTCTTTGACACAAAAGGCGTAATCAGTACTTGATATAGGAGTGGACCATGCATTGGTTTGGGTGTGGTGGGTCTATATTGACGGTGCTGTTTGTGCAACAACAGAGGAGACTGTTTGCCCCACAGCCTATATTCATCCCCCTCCATCCCTGTGGGAAAATCAGCAGATCCCAGAATAATATTGGAGAAGCTGAGAATAGGCCCACAATGTGGCTAAATAGTCGTGTGACAATTTAAGATGACTCAAGCTGTGTAAACTGCACATCTGAATAGATAACCCAATAGATGAGGACAGAATATTTTAAGACTGAGGGATGTAGTTTTTAGTAAAAACTACAGCTCTCCCCAGATTGGCAGAGGAGGTGGTGCAACGACCGCGAGACAGCAGGGGGAATTGGCCAAGTACAATTGGGGAGAAAATGGGAGAAAAATGTATAAATATACATTGGCCAATACTTGGCCAGTTCCCCCTGCTGTCTCGCGGTCGTTGCACCACCTCCTCTGCCAATCTGGGGAGAGCTGTAGACTAGCACATGCTTCCTCCGACACATGCGCAGTCGCCAGCTGCTTATTTTCCTCTGACAGCAAGGAGTTTCACCGGCAGGACGTAGTGTGCGGGAGGATCATGCCATTCCCCCCAGTTCCCCTCCCCCTCGAACAGGCGCTCTGACTGACCAGAGGAGGCACTAGTGCAGTGACCAGATCTCATACCCCACCAGCTTCCCACCCACTGCCACGGCCAATTGTATCTGTATGAACCTTTGACCAAGCCAGAAGTACCGCTGGCAGGAATTGAACCCGGGCTATTTATGTTGTTTTCTTTGGGCGGGATGATTATGAAGAAATTGGGTTGTGGTTCAAGAAGGGAACCTTTTTTGTAGCAGATTTTATTTGCCAAGCTTTGGAGAGAAGGCAGAATTTTGTTTAAAGTCCCTGGAAACCAGAAATATTTTTTTATTATTTAGCATTTTGAGTTCATCACATCACAGGAACCTAAATAAGCCACCAGCCAAATTTGAACGATGATGAACGTCGCAAAGTATATAAATTTAGGTTTGACAGTCATGGCAAAAGTCATGAGAATCAATTAGATTTTAGACCGTCTTTTCTCCCGGGGATTGTGTGGGCGTGTCCCGTCTGCAGCAGGTCTCCTGCGAGAGAGAGAGAGAGAGAGAGAGAGAGAGAGAGAGAGAGAGAGAGAGAGAGAGAGAGAGAGAGAGAGAGATGAGAGAGAGAGAGAGAGAGAAACGGAGAGAGAGAGAGAAGGAAAGAGAGATGGAGTGTGTGTGTGTGTTCGCTCGTTGCTCCTCGGCGCATAGCCTACTGACAGAGAGGAAGAGATCTCTGCCGCTGCGAGTGCACAGCGCGCACCGCTCTCTTCAATGAGGAAGTGGAAATCCAGACCTTGTAGAAAAGTGGCGATTTTGGGGGTTAGGGTTGAAACTAATGTCAACTACTTTCTGATACTACTTACTCACATAAGACCCTAAATTTAATAGTTAGAAGGTTTTTGTGGATTTTGGTTTCCAGGGACTTTAAGACCGAGCTGTATAACAATGTGTAATTTTGTAATGAAATGAAATGCTTGACCACTGCAACTGTAGCTTTGCTGCCTTGTAAACCCATGAGGTTTGGACGCTTTGTGTGCATGACAGGAAAATAAAAGAAAGACGTCAGCTCTCTCTAAGCTGACATCTCGGTCATCCCTGCTTTCTAATCACCTGTGTGTTGTGTGTAGCTGGATGTTGCATGTCCATGCCGTGGGCAGCCCTGTGCTGCGGAGGCTGAGGCTGCTGTGACGGCTGGCTCTGGTGCTGATGCTGATGCTGGAGCTGCTGATGCTGCTGGAGAGCGTACAGCTCCTGTTGCCGTAGAAACTGGGAGCGGGAGTACACAGCAGGATGCTGCATGTGGGAGGGAGGGCCCCGGGCGCCGTACACAGGGGGCCACAGCCCCGGCTGCTCCATCACATCTAATGAGAGAAAGGAGCGAGGAGGCTACCTTAGAACACAAAAGGCATGCGCGCACATACACACATTGTGCAACCTTTTCGCATCGGCGTGTGCACCATCGACACCGCGCGCAACACATTTGGAATATACTGTAGAAGATTGCGTTATTCATATCTGTCATTTTCCACCTCCCACACACACATTACAAAACAGCGAAACCATTATGGATCATTAAAAATCATTGTATTCACATTTTGTTGCATAGACATAGACAAATGTCTTTCGAAAGGGATTTTTGACTTCTGAGAACGAGGTCTCCCCAGGCAGCAGCAATCCCACGCTCTCCCTGCTCTGAACAGAACTCTGTCTCATAAGAAATGCCTTGAGAATTCGCTGGAATGCTGGAAATAGGTCATGACAATGTTGAAATATGCACAGATGATGATGATGATAATGATGATGATGATGAGCGATAGGTTGGTTAGTGGTCAGAGATCCTGAGTGGGAAACTATCTATTAGTCCCACTGGAGTGATCGGCATGGCTTATCTGTGTGAAAGTCCCACCTGCCCCAGCCAAACCACTGAGGGGGGTCTGTGAGGGGAGCCAGTGGGAGGCCTGGTTCCCATGTCTGTGGGTGGACAACCTCTCTCCTTATGTGGAAGCACCAGTGGAAGGAAGTCAATGTGGGTGAGATGCAGCTGAACAGATTGACCATGACACAGGCTCAGCTCGGGGGAGCAGGCCCACACTATGTGTCCCGACCCGACCCAATGACACAGGCTCAGCTCGGGGAGCAGGCCCACTCTATGTGTCCCGACCCGACCCAATGACACAGGCTCAGCTCGGGGAGCAGGCCCACTCTATGTGTCCCGACCCGACCCAATGACACAGGCTCAGCTCGGGGGAGCAGGCCCACACTATGTGTCCCGACCCGACCCAATGACACAGGCTCAGCTCGGGGAGCAGGCCCACTCTATGTGTCCCGACCCGACCCAATGTGTTTTTCTACTCTGTGCTTCACACAGGACTCATTAGTGGGCATGTCCGACTTGACCCCCCCTCCCACCCCCCCCCCACCCCCCCCCCCTCTCTCTCTCTCTCTCTCCCAGACACACCAAGAACCCGTGTTCGGAGACATGAACTCAGCTAGGCTAATGCTTCCTGCGGGAGGGCTTTCGTGGATGCACTTCCCCTCTCGGCTGGAAGTCCTGCGGAGCACAGAAGGAAGCGCACCACCGAGGATGGAGAGCTAATTAAATTTCACAGCCTGCTCACTGAATGTGGGTCTGCAATGACTTTTGAGACGTGATCTCTCCCTCGCTCTCCGGCTCTTCCTCTGGTGTGTGGTTTGGTGTGATGGTATGTGTGTGGGCGCATGCACAAGGCTTTGGATGAGCACCCTGACCCGTTGAGAGGTCCACAATGTATGAACACTGAAATCACAGCATTAGTAGTCAAATATGAATTTTGTGAATCCGCAAGATATGGATTTATATTTTCGTGGAGCTGGTGCTGTCTCCAGGAATAAATTGCAATTTCACTCGAGGAGTAAAGGAGGCTTTGGCGTACCCAGGTGATGGGTAGCAGGATGGGACGGGGGCTCCGAGGGCAGGACCACCAGCTGGGCGGAGGGGTCCTGGGGCAGGGGAAGGACTGGCTGCAGAGGGCCTGACATGGCTGCAGAGAAACCCGGGGGCAGGTTCTGGTGTAGGGTCGTATGACCAATCCCTGCAATACAGAAGAAGAGATATCAGTTTAAATTATGTACCATGTCATATTCAAGGTGAAACTGTTACACTGTAACAGTAGTAATATTAACAATAGGCCTTTTTATAGCACTAAAAACAAGTGCAGCTAAAAGACACTAGACACATTAGAAATGTTCGGAACAAATACAAACAATGTCTCTTTAAGATCAACCATTACATAGAAGCAAGTCTGAACAAAGAATATTATATATTAGAAAGAATATTAGACAGACTCATATTCCCTCACCATAGGAGTGTCCTGTCATCCAGAGGGAGGGGCTTCCAGTTCTTGGCATCCAGTGATGGTGAGCAGAATGTGCAGAGGGATCTCCTAATTGGCCCGATTGAAGGGAAGTCCCGCCTGGGACCATGAGATGAGAGGTGAGGTCACCGTGACAACTATTGGAGGGGTGGATCCTGGCAAACTCCACTCGTTCTTTATTATCCCTAGCGTGGGGCAAAATGAGACAAAGATAAGGACATCTGAATGATGACAAGCAAAGGCTGATAACAATACAGATGATGGATGTTGGATACAGAGCGGCGTTGCAGTGGCTCACCTGATGTATGCCTCTCTGTCTCTGTCCAAGCAGGTCAGACTTATCTGTTCTCCACTCATCCTCTTCCTCTCCTCCTCACTGGCAGGATCTGAGGGATACATGGAGCGGGGTGGTCCTGGGAGACAAAACATTAGCTTAACCATTAGCTTTCCGTTCCCCCCGGTGAGCGCATATTCCCCAGTCTCTCACCTCTGCTCTAAACACTACCTAACCTGGCTCACAGGAGACCCTCCTGAAACACTGACAGCGCTTAGTGCTGCCTTATTTCCAGCTATCTTTTGATACCTTTCTAAACTCCAGTCTAGACCAGATACTCTCATATATGTCTCTCTTCTTTTCCTCAATTGATTTTTCATTTCCCTCGTCATACCTCTATTTGACATGTATATATTTTTTGATTAAGTTATTTCCGCCCGTTTTCTCCCCAATTGCACTTGGCTAAAAGAGAGGCAAAGTGAACATCACTTCCTGCTTCAGCACTGTACCAGAGATTTTCATCCGCCATTTATTTTACTTATAAAAATAGTTGTACTTGTTCAAACCAAATGGTACAGATATATTTAGAAACAGGAGAGATCGCATAACATTTAACTCGGACCAAAACATTAAAAAAAAATGCGGGTTTAAAGAACATATTTTTTCGATGTTGTTTTTTTAAGTTTTGGTCTGAGTGAAATGTTCTATGGTCTCTCCCGATTCTAAATATAGCTGAACCGTTTGGTTTGACCAAGTAAAACTATTTTTATAAGCATTTTACCAAATGTCTATGGGAAAATAAACTGCGACATTCACTTTGCCTCTCTATTCCGGTCATTGCCAAAGCGAAATAAAAAGCTAACCAATATGGACATATCGCTCTCTTCACGTTCACAATATTGAATTGTTATGGCTCGGGGTTAATGTGTCAAAGGGTTACTTCAGAGCAATTCATACTGAGCAGTAAAAGTCAATGAGAATTACATACAGTACATAACAAGATGCTCAATGAACTGAACAAAAATCGATGTTGCCCTGAAGTAATGGGAAAATGATATAAATGAATAAAAAAAAGTATTTTACTTTTTCTCAAATCCTTCTTTTTCAACCTTAGGCGTTGCTTGCCTCCGGTTTATTTGTGCACAGCCAGGGCCTGCACATGTCACAGAGAAACAAGCTGCTCTCACCTCCCTGCACCTGTGTTTATTGAAGCAGTGACCCGGAGCGCTCACCTTTCACAGAGGGGTGCACCCTGCCCTGCCGGCTGCTGGGGTGACTGTCTGCTGAACGACAAGGAGGCTCTCTCTGTCGGGCCACAGCCACTGCAATTCCCACTGGCGGCTGTCGCACCTCGCTTTCTCCGTGACCTGCCTCCCCCATCTCCCGGCCCCGCCCACTGCAATCAGGGCGCTCGCTGTCATTGGACGGGCCCTTCCTGGTAGGTAGAGTCTGTTTGCCGCCCTGCAGGGCACAGCTCCCCCCAGCAGGGCCTGATTTGAGGCTGCCCAGCCCCCCAAAGGGGCTCTTCTGGGAGAGCAGCAGGGGCTGCTGTTGGTTGCTGTACTTCAGCAGGCTTTTCATGGCACTGCTCTCCCCCTGTGTCGGGCCCTGTGGCTCAGGCTGCTGCTGCTGCTGCTGCTGGCTGAGAGGAGGTGCAGAGGGAGGCTGAGGAGGAGGCAGACCCATGCCTGACTGCTGTTGCTGCTGCTGCTGCTGCTGCTGCTGCTGCTGGGGGAGCTGCCGGCTCACGCTCCCTAGCTCCATGTAGGACTTCCTCTGCTCCTCCTCAGGCTGGGGCATGTGGTGGGGAGGCCTCATGGCCCAGGGGGGCACTTGGGGCTGCTGGTGGTGCTGCTGCCCACTGTTGCTGCTGTACCCATAAGGAGACATGTCCATCTTCCTCTTCAGCTCCTGGCCGTTCCCCTGGTTCAGCTCAGCTGGAGAAGGGGCGTCGGGGCCAGGCCGGCCATGCTGCTGGTGGCGGATCCTGGCTACCTTTTGACCATCTCTCTGTAAGGAGCAGCTAACCCCGGCCCCGGGGCCAGGGCCAGGGCCCGCTCCAGCCCCACCGTGTTGAGCCATACCCTTCCCCCCAATGGGGGAGGAGTTGGGTGGGGGCCCTGGATGGGAACAGTCCCTGTAGGGAGAAGTGTTGACTGAGTGGGGGACAGAGTGTCCAGCCTTGGGCCCCTGGGGCAGCGAGGCCCTGAACACGTCTGCGTCCACACCGCTGTTGATGCACTCGGCACTGCGGGAACGCACGACGTGGTGCTGCTGTTGGGGATGCGGAGGCTGTTGTTGTTGGGGAGGAGGGGGGAGCTGTGCGGGCTGGAGGTGGTGGTGGTGCGACTGCATCCAGTCTGGAGCTTTCTCTGCCTTTCTGTACGGGTGCTGCTGTTGCTGGGGTTGTTGTTGCTGTTGCTGTTGCTGTTGTTGTTTTCTGTGCCAATTACTATGGTGCCCACCGCCTCCATTCTTTTCCATGACCTTGTCCTTGGCATTGCCCCCTCCCCCTCCACCACCCACCCCGTGACAGTCAGGGTTGCCAAGCTGGAAGGGCCCGCTGGACTTGTCCCCCAGGTGTCCCACAGATGGCACAAACGTGGGTCCCGTGACCTTAGGCTCGCGCCCCGCATTGGCTGGCCCCCTCTCATGCGAGGAGGGGTTGGCTAGAGGAGCGGGAGGGGGCGGGCAGAAGAAGTCCGGGTGGTGGTGTGCGTGGTGCGTGTGATGCGGGTGGTGCGGGTGGCTGGGGTGGAGCTGGAGGCAGTGGAAGCCCCCTGGGTGAGGGTGGGCGTGCGGGTGGGGGTGAGCGTGAGGATGGGGGTGGGCCCCTCCAGCAGCAGAGCCCATGTGCAAAGGTGGGGGTACGGAGTAGGACAGGGAGTGGTGGAGTGGCGCCTGACCCCTTTCCAGACAGTCTGAGGGCTGTTCACTGATCCTCATCTCCCCGCTCACCCCCTCTTTGGTGCAGCGACCGCTGCCGCTGGACCCCATATGTCTGGCCTGGCTGCTCCCCCCACCCACCATAGTGCCGCGGGCGGTGCCCTCCCCACAGCTGGACATGGAGGCCTTCGCCCCTGCTCCAGTTCCTGCGTCTCCATTTTGCATTTTGCCATTGTGCAGACAGGCGCTGAGGGACTTGCCCATGGTCTGGGCGTGCTCCTTGCTGTACTCCATGGTAAGGGCCGTCTTGTGCCTCTCCAGTGCCCTACTGTTGACCTCCTCTAGGGGCAGCGGGTGCTGTGGGTAGTGAGGGTGCTGCTGGTGGGGGTGGGGGTGGTGGTGGTGCGTGGGCTGGGGTGGCTGGTGGGGGTGGTGCTGCTGTTGTTGTTGCTGTTGCTGCCTTTCCTTGGCCTCCTGTTTGCTGCTGGACCTCTCCTTGTCCTTGGTGGGTACCACCCCCCTCTCCACAGAGCCCTCCTTCAGACCCTTATGTAGCCCCGCCCCTCCCCCTCCCCCCGGGTCTCTGTCTCTGCTGCAGGACCCCTGAGTGTGTCCCGGACCCGCCCTGGACATCGGTGGCAGACTGTGATTGGCTGAGATGAGAGGAGGCTGCGACGGGAGGCTTCGGAGATAGAAGTTCTCTGCGAGATGACGGGAGACAGGCCAATAAAGACGAATGCATTAGTCAAGAAAGGGAAAAGGCAATGACGGAATGAGATTATTTAGCTCTCACGATAGCATCCCTATAGGCATCCTCATATCAAATATTCCAAATCAAATTACTGCATACTTGGTTGTATAAATTGGATTTAAATGTCGTATTTCTGTCTGATTACATTTTAATCATCTTGCGCCTCACCTTTTTGAGTGTCATAGAAACGGTGCTGCCCGTAGAGAACGCCGCTGTTGGCATGGTGATCCAAGTGGCTCATGGGAAGGAAGGTGTGGGCCAGACTCCCTGAGAATCGAGGATACCCTGGAGCTGCTGAGATAGAGGATGGATAGACGGATAGATAGATAGATAGATAGATAGATAGACAGGAGAGAGAGAGAGAGAGAATATAATTGATAAGACAGGAGACCAGCGAGTTCCGTTTATCCAGACCAACCCCTTATAATCCTTCAGGTCCAATGCAGCTGGTGGTGTTTGTAGGCAAACACCTCCTGGCTGTGCTCGCCATGTTTGCCGTGCCTGCTTGGGGTTTAGAATGCAAACAATGGGAGACAAGCTGGGTCTTGGGAATGGCTGTAATGTATGAAATGTGTCCTCCAAACATATGGCTGTTTCTTTATCTCTCCATGCCTCTCCCTCCCTCCGTCAGCGCTGCTGCTCCTCTCCATCTGAACGCAGTGATAAGGCGGGGGGGTTTGAGGCCAAGTGTTTACATTGACTGGAGAGCCGGGGCTGGATGCCCTTCTCTGACCTGCGCCGGGCGGTCAAAGGTCAATTGGACGGTGGGGCCTTTAAGCCAGCGCACCTGGGCCTGTTACAACAAGGCCATCTGGAGGACGTTTACGCCACAACCAAAACACACAACTCACTCTGCAGCGCCGGGGACATTTTGGACAACACAAAGGACTTTGAAGGAGAGAGGAAAACATGGACGCAGATGAAAGACCACCGCAGCATTTGGGACCGAGAAAACAGCATCGCTATGACAACACACTTTTTTACACAGCAATTTGGTGACCGTAAAATCTATATAAAGCCGCGTGAATTTAATTATCTATAACTAATTGATTCCACATTCCAGCCCGTCAGAAGAGATGGTAACAATGAGGTAAGAGTAAACCGTGTGTGTGATGAAATTCTTTGCTGAAGGTACAGTATATCGCTATATGGAAAACATATTATGTTATGCAGAAACAAAACATTATGGTTAAACCTGGGCCCACCCCATCTCCTCCCAGCCACCCACAAGCTCCAGAAATAAACAAGGAAAAGATAATGATACCCTATACACATCATTACCACAAGAGGCAGCGCATAGAGCTGGAAGGAAGGAAGGACGGACGGACGGAGTGGCAGGGAGAGAAAGAGAGAAAAGCGATAGATATGTAAAGGTATTTTACACATCGCCATTCATCCGTGCGCTCGAGAGGAGGGAGAGTGTAGCTGACCACCTGCATCCCATACGAGCATCCCCGTGGCCTCTAAGTCATCTTGAGCAGCGCAGGTGGTTGGCGTCTCCGTGCGCCTGCCCGTGCACCTGTCTCCCCCCGCGGCCTGGTGCTCACACACACACACACATACACAGACCCACGGACAGACGAAGCAGGCGAGGAGGAGAGGAGAGGAGGGAGCGAGAGAGAGGGAGGAAAACACGACTCTACAAGCTCAATGAAAGACAGGCGTATTTGTGTTGGCAAGTGTGCGGCCTGATCCCAGAACGTGCACATTTCTTTTTTTTTCTTCTTTCTCACAGCAGCTCCGAGTGTTGAATGTCTCACTTTCTGCCGGTGGAACAATGGGGCCTGTGCTGTGCTGTGCTGTGCTGTGTGTGCTGTGCTGTGCTGTGCCGTACTGTGCTGTGCTGTGCTGTGTGCTGTGCCGTGCCGTGCCGTGCTGTGTGCTGTGCTGTACTGTGCTGTGCTGTGCTGTGCCGTACTGTGCCGTACTGTGCCGTGCTGTGCTGTGCTGTGTGCTGTGCCGTGCCGTGCCGTGTGCTGTGCTGTGCCGTGCCGTGCCGTGCCGTGCCGTGCTGTGTGCTGTGCTGTGCTGTGCTGTGCTGTGCTGTGCTGTGCCGTGCCGTGCCGTGCTGTGCCGTGCTGTGTGCTGTGCTGTGGTGTGCTGTGCTGTGCTGTGCCGTGCCGTGCCGTGTGCTGTACTGTGCTGTGCTGTGCTGTGCCGTGCCGTGCCGTGCTGTGTGCTGTACTGTGCTGTGCCGTGCCGTGCCGTGCCGTGCTGTGCTGTGCCGTACTGTGCTGTGCTGTGCTGTGCTGTGCTGTGCTGTGTGCTGTGCTGTGCTGTGCCGTGCTGTGCTGTGCCGGGTCGGGCCGGGCGGCTCTGGGGAGGGAGGAGTGTTGTGGTGGGCTTAATGACCTCGTCTCAGAGAGGCCTCCGCGTCCTCCCATCTTAATTAATGAAATGCTTAGAGAGCGCAAACAGCCCTCCAATAACACAGGAGGCGCTGCTTTCTGAAGAGGGCAAAGGGGGTGATAATTACATAGCCCCCTCACTTTCTCTCTCTCTCTCGCTCTCTTTCCTCTTCCACCTATTTTCTACCTCTCTCTTCTCTCTCTCTCTCTCTCTCTCGCTCTTTTCCGCTTTTGTCTCTGTCACTGTCTTTGGCTGTCATGATTAATAATAAGCACACACATTTAGGCCAATTCATCTACAAAGGCGAGGGGGGGAATCCTTTGTTTAAACAAGACATTTCTCCCTCTGATTTTGGGAGAGGCAGCAGGAAAAGAGAGAGAGAGAGAGAGAGAGAGAGAGAGAGAGAGAGAGAGAGAGAGAGAGAGAGAGAGAGAGAGAGAGAGAGAGAGAGAGAGAGAGAGAGAGAGAGAGAGCTGTTTGGCAGTCTTTATCCGAGGCTGGGAGAGGGGGTCTCTTTTTTTCGGCGGCGGCATGTTGTTTGCGAGCGTGACGATTGACGGCGTAATCCCCTTTCACAGCGTGGTCTGGCTGTGCCCGATAATGCCAGCCCGCTCGCTTTCAGCGTGCCCTCCACTGGGGCGGCGAGAGAGGGACCGCTGGGCACGGCAGAGAACCATTCAGCCATTAATCTGCCCGGGACAAGAGGAGCTGCTGCTTCTGCTGCTGCTCTACCACTGCTGCAGGCGACGTGAGCAGGGTCTTAGTGCAGTCTGCTGACACCACGGCAGCCCCTCTCTCCCCTCTCCCTCTCTCTCTACACACACACACACACACACACACACACACACACACACACACACATGCTCACACACACACACACACACACACACACACACGCTCACACATGCACAAACAGCTCAGCGTAAGTGAGTGACAGAGGGGAGTGCACACAGCACATGCCCCCCTTTCCACGGGCGGAGCAGGGGCGAGAGGCAGAACAAACAGAGCCGCGTCCCAGGGAGGGATTTCCACAAGTTCTGAAGGCATTTCTCACAGCGAGAGAAGCGGGCCGACAGGCGGGACAAAGAAGGGGGTCGGATATAGAACAGCACCTACAGGCAGAGCAGAATGAAGGCGATGGCCATGAGTGTGTGTGTGTGTGTGTGTGTGTGTGTGTGTGTGTGTGTGTGTGCGCCTCCTCTCTCTCTCCCTCTCTCTCTATCTGCTCCTGTTACACCTGCTCTGCAGACAAATAGTCCACCACACAATGACTGAAGAGGGCCTTACTCTCTCCGCTGTTACTGAAAGGCAAAATAACATAAACGCCTAATTGTATATTGCCCCTGGGGAAACGGCTGGGAGATTTCAGAGCGAGCGAGCGCACACGAGAGAGACAGAGTGAGAGAGAGAGAGGAATGGAGAGAGAGAGAGAGAGGAATGGAGAGAGAGAGAGAGGGATGGAGAGAGAGCATGTCAGAGGACGACCAAGAGGGGAGGAGGAGCAGGCTGAGCTGCCTGTCAGGTCCGCTAATTGAGAAAAAGTGACAGAACCATCAAGACACAGAGAGGGAGGAGAGGAGAGGAGATAGGAGACGAGAGATGTTTGGCGGAGGAGGGGCAGCGCGCTGGTGGATCGCTTCAGGTTTGACTAATTGAAAGGAAGGGATGCAGGCTGGCACAAAAGAGAGAGACAGAGGGGAGAGAGAGAGAGAGAGAGAGAGAGAGGGAGGGAGAGAGAGAGACAGAGAGAATGAAAGCGATGGGTATGAGACAGAGAGGTGGGGGGTGCACCGTGCAGCTTAAATCCCACAAAAGGAAAAACGAGCAACTGCACACACAGAGAGAAAGATGGACTACTGAAGATAGGCTTGGAAAAGCGTATCAAGCAGAAGTGGATTAGAAAGGTGTGTGTGCAGGCATTTGTGTGTGTGTGTGTGTGTGTGTGTGTGTGCGCACGCGCAGTGTGTGTGTGTGTGTGTATGTGTGTGTGTGTGCACGAAGTGTGTGTGTGTATGTGTGTGGACAGAGATATGAGGCTGTCATTGTTTTTGGCATAACGCAAGAAGTCATTTGGACTGTGGCCAGCTGGCCCTAGGCCTGTGAGGAGCTCCTCTCTTTTTTTCCTATTTTCTCTCAGTCAGCTCGAAACATGATTTTTTTTCACAAGCTCAATGAGTCGAATCCATTTTACCAGGTGTTAAGAAAAAAGCATCGCAATTTATTGGAATAGTCAGTAGGCTGCTACACCACCACCACCTCTCCCTGTTTTCCCCTTCTCTCTTCTCTCGCACCCACACCAAAACAACACCACCTCTCTCTCTCTCTCTCCCTCCCTCGCTCTCTCTGTCCGTCTGTGACAATGAACAGCTCACTTCTCCCCTCGGCAAATGAACAACAGACAACCCCACGTGTGGCACACCCGGTAACCATTACAGTACTCGCAATAAATCCAAACACAGCTGCCCGGCCCGGCAGAGCACATGCTGCCCGGCCCGGCCCGGCCCGGCAGAGCACATGCTGCCCGGCCCGGCAGAGCACATGCTGCCCGGCCCGGCCCGGCCCGGCAGAGCACATGGTGGTGCTTTGCCTTGTGAGAATCCAAAAACAAACCCCTCTTCTTCTGATGCAGGATGAGGATACCCTCTGGCACCATCGCCACCATAAATGATTCAGTTCTGGAGAGGGTCTCACTCTCTCAGCATTTGGTTAGACCAGTGGTTCTCAAAGTTGGGTCCGGGGACCCCCAGGGGTCCTTGACGGGGTTCCGGGGGGGTCCCCAGCAAAAAGGGAAATTGTTCACTAGAATTCCAATCATACAGTAAGTAACACAATGACATAATGTATGGTTATTTTGGACATTCATACACTTTCTGTAATGAAAAGTGTGACGGCCCTCCCACTCGCCTTTTGGGCGATTGGGTCAGAAGATCTTCATATCATTCAGGCTCTCTCCCTCCTCGCTGATGCACTTCTTGTTCTGTTTGTTTGTTTGTTTAATGTAGTTTGTGTTGGATTTCTAATTTCCAATTTTAGTTCAGAAATATGTTACAACCTGGGTGAAAGAAGGCTCAAGGAAGTAACAAAGGAGGGGAGTCATACAGGAAAAGTTAAGGGCAGTTTAGAGTCCAGCGTATCATAGCCCGAGGGGCATCGCTGAACGTGACGTCCGTTCCAGTATCTCTCGACGCTGATTTTGGACGCTGTCGCTCGTAAAAAGTATAAACACCTAGGCGAGAACGCATCGCAGAGGTTGTGATATTTTCACATGGATTAATACCGGACGGACAGAGAAGCTGCCAGTCAAGGTATAACGTTACTGTTTTGATTGCAACATTACAAAACTGTCTATCTGCTTGCTAATGATTGTATGATTATCCATGCTAACGATGTGTTAGCTGTTACTTACCGTCTGTGTTGAGAATGTCCGCTATAGCTTTCCAGGTATTTGCCTTTTTAACCACATCTTTATAATCTGCCCGCTCGTTAGCCCAAAGTCACGGGAGCCGTGTCATTGTGTTTATTAAGTTTTCGGCTCGTTCAGGAAAGTTTAATAGCCCCAGAAACGTTTTCTTCTTCTGTGGTGTTTATGGCAGTTGGCTTCAGAAACTGCGGTAGGAGAGAAAAAAATGGTGGTTGTCATGACAACGGAGCCAACGATGGGGTCAAAGTTGAATCCAGATGAAGTCTTGACGATGGTCGCAACGTTCATCGCAACGATGGCATATCGCCCGCCGTCGCTGGAAGTATAAACACTTGTCGTTATCACCAACGATGGAATGTGATCATGGTCGGTCGCAACGACCCTAAACCGCTGGACTCTAAACTGCCCTTTAAAAGCACGGCGTGATGTATCAGCTACTGGTTTGTCACCCATGCTCCCTATTGAACACAGTACACCACAGTCCACACTGTGATCTGTGTGCATCAGGTAACTGGCCCTCTATATATAAATATGATAAATATGTCAGAAATTATCATTATTAGCTTCCTGTACTAGTCTAGAATCCAGATTTAGTCAAACCTAACATTTACTAAGACTTGTGATGGGTGCAAGATGACGTCAGCACTAAGACTTGTGATGGGTGCAAGATGACGTCAGCACTAAGACTTGTGATGGGTGCAAGGTGACGTCAGCACTAAGACTTGTGATGGGTGCAAGATGACGTCAGCACTAAGACTTGTGATGGGTGCAAGGTGACATCAGCACTAAGACTTGTGATGGGTGCAAGATGACGTCAGCACTAAGACTTGTGATGGGTGCAAGGTGACGTCAGCACTAAGACTTGTGATGGGTGCAAGGTGACGTCAGCACTAAGACTTGTGATGGGTGCAAGGTGACATCAGCAGTAAGACTTGTGATGGGTGCAAGGTGACATCAGCACTAAGACTTGTGATGGGTGCAAGGTGACATCAGCAGTAAGACTTGTGATGGGTGCAAGGTGACATCAGCACTAAGACTTGTGATGGGTGCAAGGTGACGTCAGCACTAAGACTTGTGATGGGTGCAAGGTGACGTCAGCACTAAGACTTGTGATGGGTGCAAGATGACATCAGCACTAAGACTTGTGATGGGTGCAAGGTGACGTCAGCACTAAGACTTGTGATGGGTGCAAGGTGACGTCAGCACTAAGACTTGTGATGGGTGCAAGATGACGTCAGCACTAAGACTTGTGATGGGTGCAAGATGACGTCAGCACTAAGACTTGTGATGGGTGCAAGGTGACGTCAGCACTAAGACTTGTGATGGGTGCAAGATGACATCAGCACTAAGACTTGTGATGGGTGCAAGATGACATCAGCACTAAGACTTGTGATGGGTGCAAGGTGACGTCAGCACTAAGACTTGTGATGGGTGCAAGGTGACATCAGCACTAAGACTTGTGATGGGTGCAAGGTGACATCAGCACTAAGACTTGTGATGGGTGCAAGGTGACGTCAGCACTAAGACTTGTGATGGGTGCAAGGTGACGTCAGCACTAAGACTTGTGATGGGTGCAAGGTGACGTCAGCACTAAGACTTGTGATGGGTGCAAGGTGACATCAGCACTAAGACTTGTGATGGGTGCAAGGTGACGTCAGCACTAAGACTTGTGATGGGTGCAAGGTGACATCAGCACTAAGACTTGTGATGGGTGTAAGGTGACATCAGCACTAAGACTTGTGATGGGTGCAAGATGACGTCAGCACTAAGACTTGTGATGGGTGCAAGATGACGTCAGCACTAAGACTTGTGATGGGTGCAAGGTGACGTCAGCACTAAGACTTGTGATGGGTGCAAGATGACATCAGCACTAAGACTTGTGATGGGTGCAAGGTGACGTCAGCACTAAGACTTGTGATGGGTGCAAGGTGACGTCAGCACTAAGACTTGTGATGGGTGCAAGATGACGTCAGCACTAAGACTTGTGATGGGTGCAAGATGACGTCAGCACTAAGACTTGTGATGGGTGCAAGATGACGTCAGCACTAAGACTTGTGATGGGTGCAAGGTGACGTCAGCACTAAGACTTGTGATGGGTGCAAGATGACGTCAGCACTAAGACTTGTGATGGGTGCAAGATGACGTCAGCACTAAGACTTGTGATGGGTGCAAGGTGACGTCAGCACTAAGACTTGTGATGGGTGCAAGGTGACGTCAGCACTAAGACTTGTGATGGGTGCAAGGTGACGTCAGCACTAAGACTTGTGATGGGTGCAAGGTGACGTCAGCACTAAGACTTGTGATGGGTGCAAGGTGACGTCAGCACTAAGACTTGTGATGGGTGCAAGGTGACGTCAGCACTAAGACTTGTGATGGGTGTAAGGTGACATCAGCACTAAGACTTGTGATGGGTGCAAGGTGACATCAGCACTAAGACTTGTGATGGGTGTAAGGTGACATCAGCACTAAGACTTGTGATGGGTGTAAGGTGACATCAGCACTAAGACTTGTGATGGGTGTAAGGTGACATCAGCACTAAGACTTGTGATGGGTGTAAGGTGACATCAGCACTAAGACTTGTGATGGGTGTAAGGTGACATCAGCACTAAGACTTGTGATGGGTGTAAGGTGACATCAGCACTAAGACTTGTGATGGGTGCAAGGTGACATCAGCACTAAGACTTGTGATGGGTGTAAGGTGACATCAGCACTAAGACTTGTGATGGGTGTAAGGTGACATCAGCACTAAGACTTGTGATGGGTGCAAGGTGACATCAGCAGTAAGACTTGTGATGGGTGTAAGGTGACATCAGCACTAAGACTTGTGATGGGTGCAAGGTGACATCAGCACTAAGACTTGTGATGGGTGCAAGGTGACGTCAGCACTAAGACTTGTGATGGGTGCAAGGTGACATCAGCAGTAAGACTTGTGATGGGTGTAAGGTGACGTCAGCACTAAGACTTGTGATGGGTGCAAGGTGACGTCAGCACTAAGACTTGTGATGGGTGCAAGGTGACGTCAGCACTAAGACTTGTGATGGGTGTAAGGTGACATCAGCACTAAGACTTGTGATGGGTGTAAGGTGACATCAGCACTAAGACTTGTGATGGGTGTAAGGTGACGTCAGCACTAAGACTTGTGATGGGTGCAAGGTGACATCAGCACTAAGACTTGTGATGGGTGCAAGGTGACATCAGCACTAAGACTTGTGATGGGTGTAAGGTGACGTCAGCACTAAGACTTGTGATGGGTGCAAGGTGACATCAGCACTAAGACTTGTGATGGGTGTAAGGTGACGTCAGCACTAAGACTTGTGATGGGTGCAAGGTGACATCAGCACTAAGACTTGTGATGGGTGTAAGGTGACGTCAGCACTAAGACTTGTGATGGGTGCAAGGTGACATCAGCACTAAGACTTGTGATGGGTGCAAGGTGACATCAGCACTAAGACTTGTGATGGGTGCAAGGTGACGTCAGCACTAAGACTTGTGATGGGTGCAAGGTGACATCAGCACTAAGACTTGTGATGGGTGTAAGGTGACATCAGCACTAAGACTTGTGATGGGTGTAAGGTGACATCAGCACTAAGACTTGTGATGGATGCAAGGTGACATCAGCACTAAGACTTGTGATGGATGCAAGGTGACATCAGCACTAAGACTTGTGATGGGTGTAAGGTGACATCAGCACTAAGACTTGTGATGGGTGCAAGGTGACATCAGCACTAAGACTTGTGATGGGTGTAAGGTGACATCAGCACTAAGACTTGTGATGGATGCAAGGTGACATCAGCACTAAGACTTGTGATGGATGTAAGGTGACATCAGCACTAAGACTTGTGATGGATGCAAGGTGACATCAGCACTAAGACTTGTGATGGGTGTAAGGTGACATCAGCACTAAGACTTGTGATGGATGCAAGGTGACATCAGCACTAAGACTTGTGATGGGTGTAAGGTGACATCAGCACTAAGACTTGTGATGGATGCAAGGTGACATCAGCACTAAGACTTGTGATGGGTGTAAGGTGACATCAGCACTAAGACTTGTGATGGGTGTAAGGTGACATCAGCACTAAGACTTGTGATGGGTGCAAGGTGACATCAGCAGTAAGACTTGTGATGGGTGTAAGGTGACGTCAGCACTAAGACTTGTGATGGATGCAAGGTGACATCAGCACTAAGACTTGTGATGGGTGCAAGGTGACATCAGCACTAAGACTTGTGATGGGTGCAAGGTGACGTCAGCACTAAGACTTGTGATGGGTGCAAGGTGACGTCAGCACTAAGACTTGTGATGGGTGCAAGGTGACATCAGCACTAAGACTTGTGATGGGTGCAAGGTGACATCAGCACTAAGACTTGTGATGGGTGCAAGCTGACGTCAGCACTAAGACTTGTGATGGGTGCAAGGTGACATCAGCACTAAGACTTGTGATGGGTGCAAGCTGACGTCAGCACTAAGACTTGTGATGGGTGCAAGGTGACGTCAGCACTAAGACTTGTGATGGGTGCAAGGTGACATCAGCACTAAGACTTGTGATGGGTGCAAGCTGACGTCAGCACTAAGACTTGTGATGGGTGCAAGGTGACATCAGCACTAAGACTTGTGATGGGTGCAAGCTGACGTCAGCACTAAGACTTGTGATGGGTGCAAGGTGACATCAGCACTAAGACTTGTGATGGGTGCAAGGTGACATCAGCACTAAGACTTGTGATGGGTGCAAGGTGACGTCAGCACTAAGACTTGTGATGGGTGCAAGGTGACATCAGCACTAAGACTTGTGATGGGTGTAAGGTGACATCAGCACTAAGACTTGTGATGGGTGTAAGGTGACATCAGCACTAAGACTTGTGATGGATGCAAGGTGACATCAGCACTAAGACTTGTGATGGATGCAAGGTGACATCAGCACTAAGACTTGTGATGGGTGTAAGGTGACATCAGCACTAAGACTTGTGATGGGTGCAAGGTGACATCAGCACTAAGACTTGTGATGGGTGTAAGGTGACATCAGCACTAAGACTTGTGATGGATGCAAGGTGACATCAGCACTAAGACTTGTGATGGGTGTAAGGTGACATCAGCACTAAGACTTGTGATGGATGCAAGGTGACATCAGCACTAAGACTTGTGATGGGTGTAAGGTGACATCAGCACTAAGACTTGTGATGGGTGTAAGGTGACATCAGCACTAAGACTTGTGATGGGTGCAAGGTGACATCAGCAGTAAGACTTGTGATGGGTGTAAGGTGACGTCAGCACTAAGACTTGTGATGGATGCAAGGTGACATCAGCACTAAGACTTGTGATGGGTGCAAGGTGACATCAGCACTAAGACTTGTGATGGGTGCAAGGTGACGTCAGCACTAAGACTTGTGATGGGTGCAAGGTGACGTCAGCACTAAGACTTGTGATGGGTGCAAGGTGACATCAGCACTAAGACTTGTGATGGGTGCAAGGTGACATCAGCACTAAGACTTGTGATGGGTGCAAGCTGACGTCAGCACTAAGACTTGTGATGGGTGCAAGGTGACATCAGCACTAAGACTTGTGATGGGTGCAAGCTGACGTCAGCACTAAGACTTGTGATGGGTGCAAGGTGACGTCAGCACTAAGACTTGTGATGGGTGCAAGGTGACATCAGCACTAAGACTTGTGATGGGTGCAAGCTGACGTCAGCACTAAGACTTGTGATGGGTGCAAGGTGACATCAGCACTAAGACTTGTGATGGGTGCAAGCTGACGTCAGCACTAAGACTTGTGATGGGTGCAAGGTGACATCAGCACTAAGACTTGTGATGGGTGCAAGGTGACGTCAGCACTAAGACTTGTGATGGGTGCAAGGTGACATCAGCACTAAGACTTGTGATGGGTGCAAGGTGACGTCAGCACTAAGACTTGTGATGGGTGCAAGATGACGTCAGCACTAAGACTTGTGATGGGTGCAAGGTGATATCAGCACTAAGACTTGTGATGGGTGCAAGGTGACATCAGCAGTAAGACTTGTGATGGGTGCAAGGTGACATCAGCACTAAGACTTGTGATGGGTGCAAGGTGACGTCAGCACTAAGACTTGTGATGGGTGCAAGATGACGTCAGCACTAAGACTTGTGATGGGTGCAAGGTGATATCAGCACTAAGACTTGTGATGGGTGCAAGCTGACGTCAGCACTAAGACTTGTGATGGGTGCAAGCTGACGTCAGCACTAAGACTTGTGATGGGTGCAAGGTGACGTCAGCACTAAGACTTGTGATGGGTGCAAGGTGACATCAGCACTAAGACTTGTGATGGGTGCAAGGTGACATCAGCACTAAGACTTGTGATGGGTGCAAGGCAAGCCCGTTTGCGTAACCAAACAGGGATTGTGTCATTGCTTTTGCACATGTTCAAAAGTTTTTGGATGCATGAGAAACTTCAGTA
>NC_139644.1:16158618-16161118 GCF_964638095.1 Poromitra crassiceps
AATCAGGGCGTCGTCGCATCCAGCTAAATGTCCTCACAGTTCCCTCAGCCGCTCCTCATTCCAGTGAACCAGTTGGACTCTGCACACAGTTACAGTCACACACACAAACTGTTTCTCAGCAAAACCACTAAACTGACATGCAGTCAGGAAAATTCTGTTTATGTTTTTACACACATTTTAATTGTGATTGATTGATTTTTAATTGCATTAGTTTTTGTTGTGTTTTCTATTGCCTTCTGCAAAGTAAGACATTATTAGCTATTATTATTGTTAGTATTACTGTTATTACTATGACTATTATTAGTTTTTTTTTACTGTTGTTGTTGTTGTTGTTGTTGTTGTTATTATTACTTTATTTTACACTTATTTTTCTCTGCCTTTTTGCACAATTCCCCATCAGGAACTTTTGCCTATTTCCAGAGATGATAAAGAAAACTAGAAAAAAATGACCTGCTTAAATAAACTTTAAATAAATAAATAAATAATCTGATGAACGCTGCCCCCCCCTGTGATTCCGCCTGCTCCATTTGTGACGAGATGCTACTCTCAGTGTGGCATGCACACTACACTCACTGTCAACTCGGGGGGGGTGTTTATCCACATCAGGCGACTGTGCTTAGCGAGTGACTAATGAGAACATTGTTATGTATCGCCCGATACGTGCTCGATTTTTATCTCTCTAATCTCGGGGAGATGTGTCAGAAGAACGAGAAGACGGCGAGATTCAGCCACCAAGACGGGTATCTGCAGGAGACGGCAGGATCATACGCACATCTTTGAATACAAATTTGAGCAGGTACGCTTAGGTTTCACGTGCAGGCAGACGCACAAAATACACAATCACACAAAAAAATACATAGAGTAGCTTTTAAGGTTACAAGCGACACACTGTAAACCTACTACACACACACACACACAAGTGCGCGCGTACACACACACACACACCAATGCCTACTCTGCTGCTGGTGGGCTTCTGCCGACACCCGGAGAGACGAGGCGAGCGCCTGGGTAATTGTGAAGCTCATTTTGATGACTTGCTTTTTATGCAAAACAGGAAAAAGACAATATGCAATTATCTTGTGGAGGGAACAGCTGAATGTGGTTGATGAACAGTCTGGATTCAATCATGCTCTTAGTGCGTTATATGCAATTAAACTGCAATAGAGATAATGGCCTCCATTGCCAACTGAGTAATAATCCCAGTCATAATCACCTCCATTACTTTTATTAGGCTTGGCATTATCATCATCACTCTTATTAATATTATTCTACTTTTCCACAAGAAGGAAACCTTTGACAATGAAGCCCTCACCGCAAGGTAAAAGGAAACATTGATTCTCACAAGAAGTGCGTTTGGGGGGGGGGGGATCGATCTCATTGAAATTCACTGATACTAGAGCTAATATCATATTGAAGCCCGTTCTTCTTGAGTTTATTTGAACAAGTGTGGGGAGGTTGAGTTTCACCCATTCTCTGCACTGACTCAGTCCCCTGGTGGTCAGGTCAGGACATGACATGTGATGTGGAGGGGGGAGGGTTACACTCAAACAGACAAGACAGACATCGCAGCTGCACTGCACCCAATCAGCCCACACACACATCAGGCAACTGGAGCGCCGCTGATCAGTGACCACAAATAACAAACACACACTCCCCACTGGCGTCCCCCCATGAACGAACAGCTGGGCTATTCTTATTTAAAAATAAATAAATAAAAAACAACACACACACACACACACACACACACACACACACAAAAGAAGGCTGAAGTAACAACAGCCTATTAACTTCAAAGGTTGTGGTGACTTGATGGCATTACGCGGTCATCACATGATGTAATTAGCAACAGATTATGAAAATGCAAAGCGGAAATGAGGTCACAGGAAGTCAAAGCGTCTGTTAAGTATACGGCCGTGTGGGGATCAAGAGGTGGCACTGGATTGGTTTTACATGGATCTGCAATCCGTCGCATTTGAATTCCCAAAATACCCTTCAGGGCGGATTAATCTCTCGACTTTATCCTTGTCTGACTTCCAAGCTGTGTCACAGCAGAAATATGAGGTGCTGCCCTGTGTATGTGTGAGTGTGCGTAGGGAAGGGAGGCGCGTTGGGTTTAGTAACGCCGAGTGCCGGCCGGGCGGGAACCCAGCACCCCGTTAAAGTCGTACTGGAGACACCAGCTGAGAGGCTCTGCGATGGCTGCAGCTTTTTACTGGGCCCCGCCGTTGGCGCTCGCTGCTTCCAAGAGGCCGCCACTGACATTCTTTGCTGACGCGAATTGAATACCGCAAGATTCCTTGGCTGAACTTTTGACCCCGCGCCCCCGATCCAAAGAAACCCGTGGCACGGTCGCTCCGTCCCAAAACGCGCCTATTTCTGTGCGCAAATAAAAGGGTGGGAGACGGGCTCTCGCTAGACGATTACAAGCCGTCCTTAAATGGGAAACCCGACACGGCCCAAAAATACACAATGTCAGAGTAACAATACACCCTGCTAAGCT
>NC_139644.1:16166118-16180618 GCF_964638095.1 Poromitra crassiceps
AGGCTTGATGCTGCAGCCAGCGAGGCACAGGTGTGACTGTGGCCTGGTGGATCTTGGAGAGAGGGGTTGGAAGCCTGGTGGTGACAATACAGTGACAAGTTCTGACAACCCTCTCTCCTTTCCAGCGCCCTATCCCTCCCTCCTTCCATACTGCCACCTCCGATCAGCCCGGTCCCAGCGGGGACCTCTCCTGGCTGAGCCGAGGAGGAGCAGGGTGATTATGTGACAGCCATGCAGCCAGCTTGCCAGGCAGGCGTCCAGCCCGTCAACCCAGGCAGGCACCCCGGGCTCCTGCATGGCACCGCCCTCCGCACTCCTCTCTGCCCCCTTCTCTCTGCCTGTCGCCCCCAGGAGCTCCCAGCCCCTCCAGCCCTGCTCAGCCCCTCCAGCCCACATAAATCAGCTAAGCCTCCTGCATTATTAACAGGCTTGCCCCAGAGAGAGAGGAGAGAGAGCAGAGAGAGGGAGAGAGAGAGACAGAGAGAGAGAGAGAGAGAGAGTGACACAGAGGGACAGTGAGCGCCTGTTCACACACACACAAGAGAGGAGACAGAAGGAGAGGAGAGGGGAGGGCGAGGGGAGGGGAGGGAAGGCAGAGAGGAGATGAAGCAATAGAATGAGGAGGTCTAGATGTCAGCTGTGGAGGTCTGTGGAGGTCTCTGGAGTTAAATCTGATATTAGAGGAGAAGAATTGGAGGGGAACCTCAGCTCAGCTCTTAGAGCCTGGGACAACATCGAGGCAATTTTCGCCCGTCGGCGAGCGTCTGTCGCCCTAGTTCTTGCAGTGTGTAGTAGCGCACCGTTGGCTCTAGCCGCCGTCTTTTTCGGCTGATTCTACACGTTGAATCGGCGCCGGGCTGTCGGTGAGAGAAATCACTGTGATTCTGGCTGGTCAGCTGGTTAAGCGAGGCAGTGCAGGAGACGCACAAGACGTTCTTCCCATGTTTCAACTTCATACACAAATATTTTCCTTCGGGAAAAGCCCCTTCCTTCAAGCCTGTTGCTGATATCACCCATTTAGTGATTTAGTGCGGTTTCCCCCTCCCGCTTCCACAAGCAAAAAGACCAGACGAGGGCTGACAACGCCACTGCCTTTTGCAACGTTTTTATCAGAGAATAATATTCTCGAGGACAAGTAGCTATATTAAGAAAGCATTTACGTGTGCGGGAGTAGTGTGACAATGGTAGACAAACGCTGCTTTTGTTTCATGTATCTATATATATATCTGCAGTCCGAGGTCTCGCTCAGGTGGAGAACATACTGTACGTGCTGTCGACTGTAGCGTTTGCGGTGTGTTCAAGCGCAACTTTGTTGTCACAGGTGATGCAACAGTCGGCCTTGGTTGCCGCTGTAGTTCTCTGCCTTTGTCCCAGGCTGAACACAACAGCACCAGATAAGAACACAGCACAATGTTGTGTCTATGTGCACACGCAGTAACAAAAGCCAAGTGGTCTGGATAAGGAGAGCAGCCGCCTGCTGGCCCCACACCTGTATAGTAGCAGGTACAGAATAATAATAATGCGGCGGCCGTCACCTCTGTCACACCGGGTCTTGCTGACTCCACAGCCTGTCACTCACAGGCCTTGACCCCGCCCTCTCTGTGTCATGTCTGCCTGCGGCCTCCCGCTGAGCAAATATACATGAGGCGCCTCACAGCGCTCTCTCTCTCTCTCTCTCTCTCTCTCTCTCTCTCTCTCTCTCTCTCTCTCTCTCTCTCTCTCTCTCTCTCTCTCTCTCTCTCTCTCTCTCTCTCTCTCTCTCTCTCTCTCTCTCCCTCTCTCTCTCTCTCTCTCTCTTTCGCTCGCTCAGTATGCTCGAGCATTCTCGCACCGCCATTGACTCTCAAGACGACGCGAGCTGCACACGTTTCAGAATGACGCGCCCTCCCTGAACTGAACTGACTCGCCCATTTAAAAGCCTAATGAATCGGAGGTGCCGGTGTGAAAACACACAGGTTATAAAAGTGGGCTGGTCGGTGCCGGCGGCGGTGTTTTGGGCGGCTCTGCCAACCCAAGCAGAGAGCAGGAGAAGTGGAGTGAAGCTGAAGAGTGAAGCTGAAGGTCTCCTGAGCTTCACCACGACTGTTGATTTAGCAGCTTATTAAAGGGATGACATGGATCCACCGAGGCCGCCGCCGCCAAGCCAGCTCCTCGTAAAAGTTGTGTGTTTTCTCCGCCCGCCATTTTTTTTTTCTGAAGCCCTGTTTGTTTATTTCTCCGGATCTTAAGTGGTGCCAGCGGTGCACTCGTATGGGCGCTTAAGAAAATCGGGTCATGTGCATCCTAATCGGCGCCGATCCCTGACAGCGATGGAGATTAATCCTATTAGAGACGTAAAGGAGAGAGAGGGGGGGGGGGGCGTGGGGGTGGAGGAACCCCACCTCCCTCTCGCTCTAAACACCACCCCCCCCCCCCCACACACACACACACACACCCACACCCTGTCGTTCAGATGCACAAACACACAAAGAGACACACACATCCTGGAGGTGGGAGGTGTTGACTAAGTGCCACAGCTTCACTACAGCGTAGGTGTAGGGGTGTCTGGTTCACACACACAAAAACAAATATGCACATGCACACACCTACACAGGCACCTACACACATACACACACGTACACACACATACGCACACACACACACACACGTACACACACACACACACGCAGGCCGAGGCAGAGGCCCCCACGGACGGCCCGGCGTGAGCAGCAGGCGGGGGGGGGATGGGGGGGGGGGGGGGGGGCAGAGCAGAGAGAAAAGAAGGCCTGGTTGTCATGGGAACAAAAGGGAAACAGTGCTAGAGGCGAGGAGGCTGCATGCTAAGCTAGCCGCACAGCAGCACAGCCACAAGGGCCCACCTTGGACCCACCCATGGAAGACCCTATAGAGCAGTGGTTCTCAATCTGGGGTCCGGGGACCACCAGGGGTCCTTGAAGGGCTTCCAGGGGGGTTCTTATCCAAATTGATGAATTGTTAAACTTCACCATTATTTCATTTACAAGAAGTGACCTCAATTGACCTTTTTCACAGCAGCCATTTGTGTGTCAGGGTAAAGACAGGTGCAACTAAAATATTACTCAGGGTTTCCTGAGTAATCCTTCTAACTTCTAATCCATTTAGGTGTTCCAGTGCCGGGGCCCTCATTAATGTTTTGGTTGCACCTGTGTGTTTACCCTGCCTTTTATACACAAAATGGCTGCTGTGAAAAAGGCCCATAAGTGATAGAATGACTATTTTGACCTCTCTACCTACAATACCGACAGTCAGTCATGGAATTCTGGACAAAATCAAATCTGACAATAAAAATATTCTCAGATTTGGATCAGAGAGACAAAATCTCATTGATGGGATGATGTGGAGGAGAACCTAATCCGGTTTGAATTGTTGAGGGGGGGAGGGGCTTGTTGGGGGGAGGGGTCGTAATCTTTGCCCTGTTTAGGTGGTTAATCTGCTCCATATGCGTGAATGTGACAGCGGGGGAGTGGTTACATAGGTGTCTGAACAGGGAATCATACAAATAGGATGTAAAGGGATTTGAACCTAAGCCAAGCAGCAATGGAAAAACAGAAACAAGCTGAGAAGACAACAAGCACCCACCCACAACACGTTGTTCTTTTTAACGCTGGGATTCAGATCAAGATTTCATCCTGGAGAAGCACACAGCCAGTTACACACACACACACACACACACACACACACACACACATACGTGTGCGCGCGCACAGACTATGTCTATTGTCTAAGAGAAGATACAATTAACAATAGCATTTCACCGTGTCTCATATTTCCCTGTCTGCTCTTGAAAAATGAGCCGCGGAAGTCTTCCACTCTGGGTCTTATCTGGAGACGGGCTGCCTGAAGGGACGGATGGACGTGTCGTCTAGACAAGGACACCAGACAGACAACGAGAGATGAGAGAGACGACGACAAGAAAGGCAGAGACATAGAGAGGGAGAGAGAGAGAGAGAGAGAGGGAGAGACTGCAGGTGTGGCTGCATCAACCTGTTCTCCACAGCTCAGTGATCAGCAAGCACCACAGAGGGAGAGGAATGGAAGAAATGCCGAGAGAAAAGCACACACACACACACACACACACTCACTCGCTCTCTCTCACACACACACACACACGTACACACACTCACACACACACCCTACCAATTTATGAGAGCAGCTCTTCCTCCAGTGACGGGAGAGAGAGGCGATGTTTGTAAGCCAGTTGAGGCTGTACAGTCAGTGGTCAGCACCATGTGATGTGTGTAAGCCAGTTGAGGCTGTACAGTCAGTGGTCAGCACCATGTGACGTGTGTAAGCCAGTTGAGGCTGTACAGTCAGCGGTCAGCACCATGTGACGTGTGTAAGCCAGTTGAGGCTGTACAGTCAGTGGTCAGCACCATGTGACGGCTGTAAGCCAGTTGAGGCTGTACAGTCAGTGGTCAGCACCATGTGACGTGTGTAAGCCAGTTGAGGCTGTACAGTCAGTGGTCAGCACCATGTGACGGGTATAAGCCAGTTGAGGCTGTACAGTCAGCGGTCAGCACCATGTGACATGTGTAAGCCAGTTGAGGCTGTACAGTCAGTGGTCAGCACCATGTGACATGTGTAAGCCAGTTGAGGCTGTACAGTCAGTGGTCAGCACCATGTGACATGTGTAAGCCAGTTGAGGCTGTACAGTCAGTGGTCAGCACCATGTGACGGGTATAAGCCAGTTGAGGCTGTACAGTCAGTGGTCAGCACCATGTGACGTGTGTAAGCCAGTTGAGGCTGTACAGTCAGCGGTCAGCACCATGTGACGGGTATAAGCCAGTTGAGGCTGTACAGTCAGTGGTCAGCACCATGTGACATGTGTAAGCCAGTTGAGGCTGTACAGTCAGTGGTCAGCACCATGTGACGTGTGTAAGCCAGTTGAGGCTGTGCAGTCAGCGGTCAGCACCATGTGACGTGTGTAAGCCAGTTGAGGCACCATGTGGCAGCCAGGCTCTCTGGCTACTTTCGAACGCTCCCCCTTCCTTCTGGTTCTCGAATAAACTAAATCAATATCAGCAAGTGTCACATGATCAAAGAGAAAGCCCAGTGGCTTGCAGTAGCTGGTGCTGGCACTGCGGTACAGCTCTCTGACACAGCAAGACAAGATGCCAGAACATGTACTCATAAGATATATTACAGTCGGATCGCTGATTTGAGAGCAGTTCCCCTTTCTTCAAGTCATCAAAAAGTTTCCGCCGTCCATGTGGTGAGGGTTTGGCACTTTGTTCTCGGAGACTTCAAGGATATGCGCGAGCGACCTAAAAGTGAGCTTTAGTAGAGTGAGAGAAGGATGAAAGAGGGAGAGAGAGAGAGAGAGACATCCCAACGTTTACTTACCTATTAGAAACATATTGTGAGGAGCGTTCCAACCGGTAGTGCGCCTGGCTGCTGCTTCAGTGCCTCTCTGATCACACTTTCCTACCCAGCTCCATGTAGGAATCCAGACGGACGCCCAAGAATAAGCCGGCCAGATGTTGCGCACACATCCTCACTCACTCAGTCATAAACACGACAGTGCGCGTCGCTGTTAGTCTAGACCTTATCCAGTAACAGGGGGGAGAGTGGACCGAGGCGACTGTACACACCAGTGGCCCCAGACAGACTAGCACACGCTACCCTGGAGGGCCGCGCCGCTGACTCAACGCAGCGCCTACTTCCTCACAATAAACCAAGGAGGAATTTCAAATGGCTACTAAAGTGGGGGGATTTCCTTCAAACAGCCAAAGTCATCTTGAAAAGATTAGTGCAACTGGTAGCCAAATTCCTCCTCGCCTCGGAAACAACTGTAGCAAGAGGTTTTTTTTTTGTCGTTGTTTCGTTGTTTTTTTCTGTTGCTTACCCCCTGCTTTACTAACTCCCTGGGCTGTCTTTGTGTGTTTTTTTGGTGTGTGTGTGGGCGGCTGGGCTGAGGGAGTGACGACTCCAGATGGGGGCTCGTCCGATCGGAGGCGTAGTGAGAGGAGGGGAGAGGGAGAGGGAGAGAGAGAGAGAGAGAGAGACCAGGCGGTCCGGTCCTGGAGGAGCCAGGCCGTGGTGGGGGTGGCAGGGCGGGGGGGAGAGTGCCAGCGGCGCACGCCTCCGACACTCTCCACACACTGCGTGCCTGTGGAGTGAGTTTAGTGGATGTGGTCAGCGCGCGGGGGTGGGAGACATCAGGAGGGAGGGAGTGAAGCAGATGGACGGAGGGATGGATGGAGAGAGAGAGAGAGAGAAAGAGAGAGAAAGAGAGAGAGAAGGGTGTGCGCTGATGGGTTTGCCTACAGAGGAGAGTGGGGAGAGGGGCGAGAGTTTAGACTACGAGAGCGGATAACAGGGCGCGAGGAGCTGAGCAAGGGATTGAAAGACAGAGAGTGTGTGGGAGTGTGTGAGAGAGTGAGAGAAAGAGTGCATGTGTGTGTGTGTGTGTGTGTGTGTGCGTGCGTGTGTGTGTGTGTGTGTGTGTGTGTGTGTGTGTGTATATATATCTGGTGGTCGTCTTGCTGAAGTTGACAGCCTGTGTTTGCAGAGTGGCTTCGTGGTCAGCCCTCGCTGCTTTGCGATTTGGGGAAGGGGGGTGGTGGTGTGTGTGTGTGTGTGTGTGTGTGTGTGTGTGTGTGTGTGTGTGTGTGTGTGTGGGTGGGTGGGTGGGTGTGTGTGTGTGGGTGTGTGAAAGGGATTCTGCCTGGGAACTTTTTTACAAAAGTGCTATGCAAATAAAAGAGGCTGAGGGAGGTCAGCCGAAGCTCCCCCACCCACCTGACCCACCCACCTGACCCAGCTGTTTATACAATACACAAGTTGACATGATCGGGATATTAGGAGATTCTAATCCTAAACAAATTAGTCCAACTGGCGAGTCCCGCTTTGGCAGGGAGCCTGGGAACAACAATGGAGGCACACAGGACGGGATGCTACAGAGACAGCAGATAGGAGAGAGAGCGTCTCTGAGGGATATTCTGTTCTGGTCAGGGCGGAGCAATGTCAATGAAGATCCAGACATCCACCAATATATGTTTCTCTCCTATTCTCTCTCTCTCTTTCTCTGTCTCTCTCACTCTGTCTCTCTCTCCCTCTCTGTCTCTCGTCTACAGGAGCGTGCGAAAACACACCGGCAGTCCCGACAGGGCACTGGAGGTAACACATGCCGCGTCCCCGCACACACACCTACTGTGCCAGCCTCCCCCGGGGGTATTCTGCCTCACTTTTACCACAATTAATCATTCATAAAGCCCCCCTACCCACCCCCCCCTTCCCCCCCCCCCCCCCCCACCCCTCTCGCAGACAGAGGCTTATCATTGTCAGGAGGGGGTTCCGCCCTTCGCCTGAATCCCTGCCGCTCCTGTGCCAACAGTGGGGCAGGGGGGTTGGAGGGTGGTGCTGCTGGGTGGGGTGAGGCCCGAAAGGAAGAGAGTGTCTGGGAGGGTTCTTGGGCTGAACACGTGTTTTGAAGAGCCGGACACACGGTGCTGAAGCAGATATTTGCAGAGGAGAGGAGTCTAACAGACAATGAGACCTTTCACCGTCAAAGCAAGGACTGGCTGGGGTCAAAGCGAGGGCCGGCTGGGGTCAGGGTGTGGGTGAAGGCTGCCGGGACAGGACGTGATGGTGGACGTACGGGTGAAGGGTGAAGGACTGGGCTTATAGGTGTACTGGTGTAGACTAGAAAGGACATGTGACTTGGGATAGGACATAGGCTACTCTCTGCATTCAAGTGAAGTCGGGTCATACTTTGGGAATACATATAATTTCTTCAGTTGTTTAGACACATTACCAGCCTTCTAGACTTACGTTAGCAATCGAGCTAGCGATAGACTAGATGTGGTGTGGGCAAATAGGTGGACAAAGGGCTAAAGTGAAGTGAGTGCTTTATAGCTCGGGTACAGGTGAGTGAACGGGACCTGGGTTGTTTTTAGCTCGGGTACAGGTGAGTGAATGGGACCTGGTTCTTTTTAGCTTGGGTACAGGCGAGTGAACGGGACCTGGGTTATTTTTACCTCGGGTACAGGCGAGTGAACGGGACCTGGGTTCTGCTCGGGTACAGGCGAGTGAACGGGACCTGGGTTCTTTATAGCTTGGGTACAGGCGAGTGAACGGGACCTGGGTTCTTCATAGCTTGGGTACAGGCGAGTGAACGGGACCTGGGTTCTTTATAGCTTGGGTACAGGCGAGTGAACGGGACCTGGGTTCTTTATAGCTCGGGTACAGGCGAGTGAATGGGACCTGGGTTCTTTTTAGCTCAGGTACAGGCGAGTGAACGGGACCTGGGTTCTTTATAGCTTGTGTACAGGCGAGTGAACGGGACCTGGGTTCTTTATAGCTTGGGTACAGGCGAGTGAACGGGACCTGGGTTCTTTATAGCTCGGGTACAGGCGAGTGAACAGGACCTGGGTTCTTTATAGCTTGGGTACAGGCGAGTGAACGGGACCTGGGTTCTTTTTAGCTCGGGTGCAGGCGTGTGAACGGGACCTGGGTTCTTTATAGCTTGGGTACAGGCGAGTGAACGGGACCTGGGTTCTTTATAGCTTGGGTACAGGCGAGTGAACAGGACCTGGGTTCTTTATAGCTTGGGTACAGGCGAGTGAACGGGACCTGGGTTCTTTATAGCTTGGGTACAGGCGAGTGAACGGGACCTGGGTTCTTTTTAGCTCAGGTACAGGCGAGTGAACGGGACCTGGGTTCTTTATAGCTTGGGTACAGGCGAGTGAACGGGACCTGGGTTCTTTATAGCTTGGGTACAGGCAAGTGAACGGGACCTGGGTTCTTTATAGCTTGGGTACAGGCGAGTGAACGGGACCTGGGTTCTTTATAGCTTGGGTACAGGCGAGTGAACGGGACCTGGGTTCTTTTTAGCTCGGGTACAGGCGAGTGAATGGGACCTGGGTTCTTTTTAGCTCAGGTACAGGCGAGTGAACGGGACCTGGGTTCTGCTCGGGTGCAGGCATGTGAGCGGGACCTGGGTTCTTTATAGCTCGGGTACAGGCGAGTGAACGGGACCTGGGTTCTTTTTAGCTCGGGTGCAGGCGTGTGAGCGGGACCTGGGTTCTTTATAGCTCGGGTACAGGCGAGTGAGCGGGACCTGGGTTCTGCTTACGATCACTTGCTGTGATCCATGTGAAAGTGGTGTGGTGCTGCTGAGTCACTGACTCCATCTCTGGAGACACCAGGCGAGCCCACATTCCAGGCCGGAACGCAGGAGGTGGGAGGATGGAGTCAAACCAGCACCAGGACAAAATGAGCTCAAGGCCCATTACCCTCCTTTTACACCCACCCACACATGCACACACTCACATTCCTCCTCCCTAAACACACACACACACACACACACACACACACACACACACACACACACACACACACACTCACACACACACACACACACACACACACACACACACACACACACACACACACACAGGAAGGCCATGTCACAGCGCAACATCACCAAACTCCTTTCAATGTATCTCCTTCAATCACTCTCTCCTCTTTCTGACTGAGCGCTTCAACATCCACGAGGTCACCGAGAAGCCATGTGACTCCGGACCGGAGCCGTTTTCCTTGGACCGGACTCTCATTACGCAGTGTTTTCTCTCCAAGCACTGCCTTGTTATTTCCATCAGCATTTTACATTATTAAACCCCCCCCCTCCTCCTCCTCCTCCTCCTCCTCCTCGCTACCTGCTAAAGGCATGGCCGGCCTTTTCTCTCCGGGCGCAGATAAAACACGCATGTTTCCTACGAAATGGCCAATAAAGGGCTGACATTTTGCTGAGAGCTTGCAGGGCCAGAAGCACTTTGTTCTTTGTATACAGGGCAACTATACAGTCCTCAAGGAGAGCCATTTGTTATCTGTCCACACTTTGGTGAGTGTGCTTGTTAACGGACCCACAGTTACATGAGAGGCTTTGTTTCAGGGCCGTCTGTGGCCCTTCCTCCTCCTCCTCCTTATTCCTGAGGCATGAGAATGTGATGACCATAGTGGGGCTCATCCATCTCATTCTCTCATCCACAAACGCACAAACATCCACATTTCTCTTTTACTTTGCCTTTCATTTTCTTTCTTTCTTTTTTCTTTCGTTCTTTCTTTCTTTCTTTCTTTTCTTAATTCCCCCCGTTTTCTCCCCGATTGTAGGCTACTTGGCCAATTCCCCCTGCTGTCTCGGTCGTTGCTCCACCCCCTCTGCCGATCTGGGGAGAGTTGTAAAGTATAGCAAATGCTTCCTCCGATACATGTCGCTTCTTTTCACCTGACCTGGCGAGGAGTTTCACCGGCAGGATGTAGTGCGTGGGAGGATCACGCTACCCTCCTCCCCCATCACCCCCCCCCCCCCCCCAAAAAAAAGGCACCCCGATTGACCACAGGAGGCGCTAGTGTAGCGGCCAGGACTCATACCCCACCGGCTTCCCACCCGCAAACACTGTGAATCGTGTTCGTAGGAACTAGTGTCCTCTAGAGAGAGAGTGGCGTCAGCGGAGGACCAAAATGTGTGACTCATTAGCCAATGAACAGCCAGGAAGGGGTCTCGCGCTACTTTTGAATGCTAAAATAAAGGTGATAATGTACAATTTGATTCTAAAAAAAACACAAACTGTCCATTTTGCTGCAACTCGACAGTGCTGCTTAATCCAGAACCTTACTTCCGGGAACTCTTGAGAGTAAAAAAACTGGTCCATTGGAATGAATGGAGATGTCGGGACTCTTCTATATAGACGGCTCTGGTAGGAACGTCCGACCAAGCCGGAAGTACCGCTGTCTTTCTCGATTTCTCTGTCTTCCTCTCTGATCACACACACACATACACACACACACACACAGCGTTACACACGCAAAACACACACAAAAAGAGCCGCCCACAGCTGCGTCAGGCCATCTCACTAACAATCCAATCTGTTTTCTTTCCCATGATGTTTCCCATTGGCACGGGGAGGAGAAAATCAGATTTACTCCCCCACAGGGCCCGTGCTGCCGTTGCACCGATATGGAAAATGATTTCAGTGCTGCTCGAGCACATAAACATTATTTCCGTCTCCCCTGTTAATGACACACATTTCTTCCCAGCACTGTGGCTCACAGAGGAAGAGATGAGTGGAGCGAGGGAGGGAGGGAGAGAGAGGAAGAGATGAGTGGAAGGAGGGAGGGAGAGAGAGAGAGAGAGAGAGGAAGGGGGGAGGAATCCTCCTGGGGGCTCGCGCACAACAAGGGAGTCCTTCACCCCTCACACTGCATCCTGACATCCAAGAGCTCTCTCATCCTCTCTCTCTCTCTCTCTCTCACACTCTCATCCTCTCTCTCTCTCTCTCTCTCTCTCTCTCACTCACTCTCATCCTCTCTCTCTCTCTCTCTCTCACTCTCTCACGGACAGACACACAGACGCAGAGCTAATCAACCACACAGGAACTTAAATTATCATGCCCTTCAAATACAGCCCCCCAAAATCACAGCACAAACATATCCGTGCTGGAAACCCAGCAGAAGAGGGATGTCTCACCCGTCTCTCTCTATCTAGCTGTCAGGCTGATTCTAAACACGCTGGCTCCAGGGCTCAGCGCAGCCCCGCTACAATCGTGTCATACAGCCCACATGTCTTTCATGGGTGGGAGGAGCCGATAGCACCAACTCCTTCCCGAAACGCAGGGATAAAATGTGTACTCTTTAGTAGTGAGTTGCGAACACATTTTTGCCCGAGGCGTATATTGTCAACGAGAGCGTGGCCTTGAGTCCTAAACACACAAGTCATTGAATATGACGGCGGTAAAACAGAGACTGCGGCAGGCCAATAGCAAGGCACTAAACCTCCCATTTGGCATCCATTAAAAGCCATCTGCAGGAGCAGCAAACGCGCGGGGGGCCTAACGGGAAATAACCACGTTAAGATATGACTCAAATCCCAACTGTCCTCCACTCTTCGAAGCATTCTCTCACAGGTCTTCCCAATCACCAGTCCCCAAAAAAAAGGGGATTTTCATGCTTCTCCGGTTCCACTGGAAACATCACATGGAATGCTCTGGATCTGGTTTGTTTTAGAGCCGATGACTGATCCGTCTAAACCGGCTGGTTTCATGTTCTGGAGCCACGCGGAAGGACGGGTGACTAACGGCGGCTTGCGTGCCATGTTTTCAGCCGACGCAGGCAGAGCCCAGCCAGCCAGGTCACGGACGCAGACATGCCTGGTAGTGGGAAAAAGAGCGATTAAAACAAGTGCTCAGCACTATTCTCTGTAATTAGTCCCCTGTTAACTTTTGAACTTAATTGGTTAATTGAGATGTGGTTAGACTGGGCAGGTTTCCCCTCCCTCAGGGTGACCATACGGCTCCAATATCTCAGCCTGGCACAGCCTGGCGCAGGAGGTGGCTGGGTCTTTCTCTCTCTCTCTCTCTCTCTCTCTCTCTCTCACTGTTTCCCTTTCTCTCTCTTTGAGCGTCCCACTGCTCCAGTGATGAGAGGTAATGACGCCGCACAGGAGGCCGTAAAAGTGCATTTTGCGAGTGTGTTTTAGCAGAGATTGTGCCCATGCACCGCACATATGCTGGTGCCACATCAAAGCGCCTCCTCGACTACCCGGTCCTGGGTGGTCCGACCCGTCTCTCAACCAGCGCCGCTTAGATACTAGGCTTCGGAAAAGTGGAGTAGAGCGCGCGTGGCGTGGGTGGACGTTACCTCACCGCGGGGGCGAGCGTGTTTTCTGCCTAACTCAGATCAAGTGTACGTTTGCTTTGGAGGAGACGCGAACGATGCCACACACACACACGCACACACACACACAACCCGCAGGCGTCATATAGCTTGAGTCGGCCCATCTCGTCTGGTTGATGTATAATGATCCCCACAACACCGCATAAATCTGCAAGCCGCGCGGATTCATCAGGGCAGATTCCGCCTGCTGTCTCCCCCTCTTTCACTTTCATCCCCCTCTTCTCCCCTCTCTCCTCTGAGCCCCATCACTCATCCCCCCTTCTCAGTTTCCCCTCCCCGCGTGCTCGCACCCTCTCCATCATCCCTCCATGGCTCCCTCCCCCCCCCCCCCCGCTGCTCAGCTCCATATTTCTGTCCCCCCTTGCCACCTCCTCGCTCTCTCTTCCCTCTGCTGCCGTCGCTTTAAGATGGGAACGCTTTCTCTTCCTTTTCTCTTTTTTATAAGCCTACGTTCTTCCTCCCACTCCCTCAACCCTGCTGCTCTCTCTCTCTCTCTCTCTCTGCTGCTCTCTCTCTCTCTCTCTGCTGCTCTCTCTCTCTGCCTGCTGCTCTCTCTCTCTCTCTCCCTGCTCTCTCTCTCTCTCCCTGCTGCTCTCTCTCTCTCTCTCCCTGCTCTCTCTCTCTCTCCCTGCTGCTGCTCTCTCTCTCTCTCTCTCTCTCTCTCTCTCTCCCTGCTGCTGCTCTCTCTCTGCTGCTCTCTCTCTCTCTCTGCTGCTCTCTCTCTCTCTCTCTCTCTGCCTGCTGCTCTCTCTCTCTCTCTCTCTGCTCTCTCTCTCTCCCTGCTCTCTCTCTCTCCCTGCTGCTCTCTCTCTCTCCCTGCCTGCTGCTCTCTCTCTCTCTCTCTCTCTCTCTCTCTGCTGCTCTCTCTCTCTCTCTCTCTCTCCCTGCTGCTGCTCTCTCTCTCTCTCTGCTCTTCTTCGTCCATCGGTTTTGCCGAGGCCTGGGAGGGTAATGAACGTCCTGTTTTATAGGGAGTCACAGGTTCACCCCCTCCACTCAGTCAGAATCGCCCATAAATCAGCATCATTCAACTGGCGACCAGGGCTCGTTGGAATGTCCTGTTTTCTCTTGTCCCCCCCCCCTCCCATCCTTTCTCTCTCTCTCTCTCTCCTCTTCCCTCCATCTGACGCGCGGCGCCTCCTTCAGGTTAGCGAGAGCAGTGCTGGGCGTCGGGGGGCCTGCTGGTTGGAGAGATAGCTGCTATCCTCTGGCTCCTCTGTAATATGATCAAGTCCTGGAGTGATGTGTGTGAGAGGAACACTAGGCAGCTCCGTGCTCTGGCTTCTCTCCGCGTGATGCGGCCTGTCAGAGACGGAGCCGTGCAGATAACCCGAGCGAAAAGCCGCCGGGCCCGGCTCGGCCCGGTCCAGCCCAAGGTCCTACTGCAGCCCTGAATATCATTTGCTGCTGGCTCACGAGGAGGAGTGGGGGCAAAGGAGAACATGTTTAATTCTCGTAGCGTTGGCCAAGACAAATGTGGCCATTTTAGTTGCGATAACCTAAAGACAGGGGGAGGATAGGCACCTGGGTAGCCAAGGTCGCACGATATACTGTGTTACTTTGTAAAGAGCGCCCTGTATAATCCTGCGTGTGTCTCCTTGACGGCCTCCTTGACTCCTATCGTAACAAAGCTTCTCAGCCATGAGGACAATACTCCAGTCTGCCCAGACAGATAAGCATGCTCCTTTCCCAGTGTGAGCAGCCGACACTTTCAAGTGCTCACAAGGTCAGCCAAAATCACACAGTCAATTCTTTCAGCAAATGCTTCTGACAATCTGGGGGCCTTAAAGTTGAGTTATGCCTGGAC
>NC_139644.1:16180818-16198318 GCF_964638095.1 Poromitra crassiceps
AATAAAAAAAAACAAGTAATCTGGATTTTCTGCTTGAGCCGTTAATAATGTCTAACAGCTGTCACATGCAATGCGGCCATGCGCTGAGGTGGGCCTGGGGCTGCCTGATGAGAGGCAGCCTGATAGCCTACTGCGAGAGGGAGGGGGGGGGGGGGCGGCAGGGGGAAGGGAGACAGAGAGAGAGAGAGAGAGAGAGAGAGAGAGAGAGAGAGCAAGACAGACATGACACACAAAACAGCAATTGTTGACTTTGGACAAATCTATCGGTGTGTTCAATCTCACCACAATATAATATCTATCCAGCTATTTTTGTCATTTTTTTTTTTTTTTTTCCGTTCTTCATGGGACGTGAAGAAAAGACATTCAGAGGCGTTTTGGATTCTTAATGCACCTTCTCACTTCCTCGTGTCGGGTGTAAAAATAGCCGGCAAGGTTTTGAAATGCAATGCCCTGAAATCCGATACAGGAAGGTATTACCCTGCCTGCCGCTCTCACCCGTGGGTCCCCTTTGTGTTTGTCCTGTGTACCCGCCCCGTGCTCCAGGCCAAGGCTCCATGGCACAGCGCCACACGGTGTAGGGTGGGTGGCGGTGTGTTTGAAGAGCGCTGTCTCTGAGGCAGCATGGCTACTCTCTAGCCAAAACGCTAGTGCAAAGCCAAATTTATTTATTTACATTTATTTATTCAATTTACGACAATGTTGTTTAAAACCTTCCGTCTTTTTTGTCTCCGTTTTAGTTGAGCATGATATCCTTGTAGAAGACTTGCAGCAGTGAAAGATTTGTACGGTTTGCAATGTGTATTAAAGGAGAATTTCGTTTTTTTTTAACCTGGACCCATCTCCTGGCAATAATTATGATTTGGCCACTCACCCAGCGATGTCCGCGGCGTTTCTGGCCGTCCTAGCGTTGTTTTGAGATCAATAGCGTCCAAGTCAGTTGTAAAATGGAGCTGATTTTTGGGGCCAAGTGTGAGCCTGTCTTTCCTGCATCTAAATAGCTATTTTTATTCCCGTTTTCGCCACATATCGTCGTAATGTGATCCCTCAACATCCACCAGAGTGATATTTCGCCCCAGGCCATTTCCTGGAGTCTCCCAGGGATCAAATTGCTTCAAACGTGATCTCGGTCACCAAGTCTCGTAAAGTCCCGCGATACTTTCCTGCCGACTGGCCAACTACAGGTAGGACGCTTTGCGGTGGTGGTTTTAGCGTAACCTATGTGGGGTTTGGCATAACCTTCTTATTTCGAATCCCACATAGGTTACGCCAAACCCCACATAGGTTACGCTAAAACCACCACCGCAAAGCGTCCTACCTGTAGTTGGCGCGTGATTTCTAACCCCACATAGGATAAGCAATAACCACGCCCTGTGGCGCCGGGATTGGCCAGGAGCAGCATTGGAGGGCACGCAGCCCAGCGATTTCATGAACCAACTGAATAGCTCTTGAGAACGGACAGCGATTTCGAGAGCGGACATTGAGAGCGGACATTGAAATGAATTATGGTCGCCTACCTTCCTTAGCATAGAAATAATAATAATAAGCATACTAATTGTAATCTACACAATGTACACAATCTACAAAAACATGCAATAATATAAACGGTATTGTGTTCACGTTCATAGCTCATATAATATAATGTATCATATCGTTAATTTCAAGCTCAATTCTTACCCAGAGAAAAGGTACAGCACTGAAAATGTAACAAGCAATAGTTTTTTAAACATCTTTATTTTAAAAGATGAAAAACCCCAGGTGCTTTAGTCCCAAACTTCAATGCTCCTGGCCAATCCCGGCGCCACAGGGCGTGGTTATTGCTTATCCTATGTGGGGTTAGAAATCACGCGTAGTTGGCCAGTCGGCAGGAAAGTATCGCGGGACTTTACGAGACTTGGTGACCGAGATCACGTTTGAGGCAATTTGATCCCTGGGAGACTCCAGGAAATGGCCTGGGGCGAAATATCACTCTGGTGGATGTTGAGGGATCACATTATTACGATATGTGGCGAAAACGGGAATAGAAATAGCTATTTAGATGCAGGAAAGACAGGCTCACACTTGGCCCCAAATCAGCTCCATTTTACAACTGACTTGGACGCTATTGATCTCAAAACAACGCTAGGACGGCCAGAAACGCCGCGGACATCGCTGGGTGAGTGGCCAAATCATAATTATTGCCAGGAGATGGGTCCAGGTTAAAAAAAAACAAAATTCTCCTTTAAACCTAAAGCCTAAGCAGTTCAATACGAAACGCGGATTGTTAACTTACACCCCTACTCTGCTGTGGGCAGATTTGCTGATGAGCCAAACTTCGTACAAAGAATGGCAAAGTAACAGGATTCGCCAAATTATTTCTCTCACATCAAAGCAGTCACTTCAGTTACCTGTCCCAGGTGTAATACATTCCAGGTGCTATTAGTTATTTGTGATGACTGGTTATTGGACGCCTGGTGTAATAACACAATAGTGACACTAAATATGCAGGGAAAGTCTAGGGCTTGCCAGAGTCTTTAATGATAGGGATGCCAGTCTCTCTGAATCCACCCAAGGTATGGTTACACACAGGGAATGACCATCTCCTGTGCCTCTATGGTGATAGCAGGTGCTTATCCATAGTCATTTGGGTTTCCAGCGTAGTGTTATGCACATAGCAAGTCATTTGGGTTTCCAGTGTAGTGTTATGCACATAGCAAGTCATTTGGGTTTCCAGCGTAGTGTTATGCACATAGCAAGTCATTTGGGTTTCCACCGTAGTGTTATGCACATACATAGCAAGTAATTTGGGTTTCCAGCGTAGTGTTATGCACATAGCAAGTAATTTGGGTTTCCAGTGTAGTGTTATGCACATAGCAAGTCATTTGGGTTTCCAGTGTAGTGTTATGCACATACATAGCAAGTAATTTGGGTTTCCAGTGTAGTGTTATGCACATAGCAAGTCATTTGGGTTTCCAGTGTAGTGTTATGCATATAGCAAGTAATTTGGGTTTCCAGCGTAGTGTTATGCACATAGCAAGTCATTTGGGTTTCCAGTGTAGTGTTATGCACATAGCAAGTCATTTGGGTTTCCAGTGTAGTGTTATGCACATAGCAAGTCATTTGGGTTTCCAGCGTAGTGTTATGCACATAGCAAGTCATTTGGGTTTCCACCGTAGTGTTATGCACATACATAGCAAGTAATTTGGGTTTCCAGTGTAGTGTTATGCACATAGCAAGTAATTTGGGTTTCCAGTGTAGTGTTATGCACATAGCAAGTCATTTGGGTTTCCAGTGTAGTGTTATGCACATACATAGCAAGTAATTTGGGTTTCCAGTGTAGTGTTATGCACATAGCAAGTCATTTGGGTTTCCAGTGTAGTGTTATGCATATAGCAAGTAATTTGGGTTTCCAGCGTAGTGTTATGCACATAGCAAGTCATTTGGGTTTCCAGTGTAGTGTTATGCATATAGCAAGTCATTTGGGTTTCCAGTGTAGTGTTATGCACATAGCAAGTCATTTGGGTTTCCAGTGTAGTGTTATGCACATAGCAAGTCATTTGGGTTTCCAGTGTAGTGTTATGCACATAGCAAGTCATTTGGGTTTCCAGCGTAGTGTTATGCACATAGCAAGTCATTTGGGTTTCCAGTGTAGTGTTATGCACATACATAGCAAGTCATTTGGGTTTCCAGCGTAGTGTTATGCACATAGCAAGTCATTTGGGTTTCCAGTGTAGTGTTATGCACATACATAGCAAGTCATTTGGGTTTCCAGCGTAGTGTTATGCACATAGCAAGTCATTTGGGTTTCCAGTGTAGTTATGCACATAGCAAGTCATTTGGGTTTCCAGTGTATTGTTATGCATATAGCAAGTCATTTGGGTTTCCAGTGTAGTGTTATGCACATAGCAAGTCATTTGGTTTTCCAGTGTAGTGTTATACACATACATAGCAAGTCATTTGGGTTTCCAGTGTAGTGTTATACACATAGCAAGTCATTTGGGTTTCCAGCATAGTGTTATGCACATAGCAAGTCATTTGGGTTTCCAGTGTAGTGTTATGCACATAGCAAGTCATTTGGGTTTCCAGCATAGTGTTATGCACATAGCAAGTCATTTGGGTTTCCAGTGTAGTGTTATGCACATACATAGCAAGTCATTTGGGTTTCCAGTGTAGTGTTATACACATACATAGCAAGTCATTTGGGTTTCCAGTGTAGTGTTATACACATACATAGCAAGTCATTTGGGTTTCCAGTGTAGTGTTATACACATACATAGCAAGTCATTTGGGTTTCCAGTGTAGTGTTATACACATACATAGCAAGTCATTTGGGTTTCCAGTGTAGTGTTATACACATACATAGCAAGTCATTTGGGTTTCCAGTGTAGTGTTATGCACATAGCAAGTCATTTGGGTTTCCAGCATAGTGTTATGCACATAGCAAGTCATTTGGGTTTCCAGTGTAGTGTTATGCACATACATAGCAAGTCATTTGGGTTTCCAGTGTAGTGTTATACACATAGCAAGTCATTTGGGTTTCCAGTGTAGTGTTATACACATAGCAAGTCATTTGGGTTTCCAGTGTAGTGTTATACACATACATAGCAAGTCATTTGGGTTTCCAGTGTAGTGTTATGCACATAGCAAGTCATTTGGGTTTCCAGTGTAGTGTTATGCACATAGTAGCAAGTCATTTGGGTTTCCAGTGTAGTGTTATGCACATACATAGCAAGTCATTTGGGTTTCCAGTGTAGTGTTATGCACATAGTAGCAAGTCATTTGGGTTTCCAGCGTAGTGTTATACACATACATAGCAAGTCATTTGGGTTTCCAGTGTAGTGTTATGCACATAGCAAGTCATTTGGGTTTCCAGCATAGTGTTATGCACATAGCAAGTCATTTGGGTTTCCAGTGTAGTGTTATGCACATACATAGCAAGTCATTTGGGTTTCCAGTGTAGTGTTATACACATAGCAAGTCATTTGGGTTTCCAGTGTAGTGTTATGCACATACATAGCAAGTCATTTGGGTTTCCAGTGTAGTGTTATGCACATAGCAAGTCATTTGTGTTTCCAGTGTAGTGTTATGCACATAGCAAGTCATTTGGGTTTCCAGTGTAGTGTTATACACATAGCAAGTCATTTGGGTTTCCAGTGTAGTGTTATGCACATACATAGCAAGTCATTTGGGTTTCCAGTGTAGTGTTATACACATAGCAAGTCATTTGTGTTTCCAGTGTAGTGTTATGCACATAGCAAGTCATTTGTGTTTCCAGTGTAGTGTTATACACATAGCAAGTCATTTGGGTTTCCAGTGTAGTGTTATGCACATAGCAAGTCATTTGGGTTTCCAGTGTAGTGTTATGCACATAGCAAGTCATTTGGGTTTCCAGCGTAGTGTTATGCACATAGCAAGTCATTTGGGTTTCCAGTGTAGTGTTATACACATAGCAAGTCATTTGGGTTTCCAGTGTAGTGTTATACACATAGCAAGTCATTTGGGTTTCCAGTGTAGTGTTATGCACATAGCAAGTCATTTGGGTTTCCAGTGTAGTGTTATACACATAGCAAGTCATTTGGGTTTCCAGTGTAGTGTTATACACATAGCAAGTCATTTGGGTTTCCAGTGTAGTGTTATACACATAGCAAGTCATTTGGGTTTCCAGTGTAGTGTTATACACATAGCAAGTCATTTGGGTTTCCAGTGTAGTGTTATACACATACATAGCAAGTCATTTGGGTTTCCAGTGTAGTGTTATACACATACATAGCAAGTCATTTGGGTTTCCAGTGTAGTGTTATACACATACATAGCAAGTCATTTGGGTTTCCAGTGTAGTGTTATGCACATAGCAAGTCATTTGGGTTTCCAGCATAGTGTTATGCACATAGCAAGTCATTTGGGTTTCCAGTGTAGTGTTATGCACATACATAGCAAGTCATTTGGGTTTCCAGTGTAGTGTTATACACATAGCAAGTCATTTGGGTTTCCAGTGTAGTGTTATACACATAGCAAGTCATTTGGGTTTCCAGTGTAGTGTTATACACATACATAGCAAGTCATTTGGGTTTCCAGTGTAGTGTTATGCACATAGCAAGTCATTTGGGTTTCCAGTGTAGTGTTATGCACATAGTAGCAAGTCATTTGGGTTTCCAGTGTAGTGTTATGCACATACATAGCAAGTCATTTGGGTTTCCAGTGTAGTGTTATGCACATAGTAGCAAGTCATTTGGGTTTCCAGCGTAGTGTTATACACATACATAGCAAGTCATTTGGGTTTCCAGTGTAGTGTTATGCACATAGCAAGTCATTTGGGTTTCCAGCATAGTGTTATGCACATAGCAAGTCATTTGGGTTTCCAGTGTAGTGTTATGCACATACATAGCAAGTCATTTGGGTTTCCAGTGTAGTGTTATACACATAGCAAGTTATTTGGGTTTCCAGTGTAGTGTTATGCACATACATAGCAAGTCATTTGGGTTTCCAGTGTAGTGTTATGCACATAGCAAGTCATTTGTGTTTCCAGTGTAGTGTTATGCACATAGCAAGTCATTTGGGTTTCCAGTGTAGTGTTATACACATAGCAAGTCATTTGGGTTTCCAGTGTAGTGTTATGCACATACATAGCAAGTCATTTGGGTTTCCAGTGTAGTGTTATACACATAGCAAGTCATTTGTGTTTCCAGTGTAGTGTTATGCACATAGCAAGTCATTTGTGTTTCCAGTGTAGTGTTATACACATAGCAAGTCATTTGGGTTTCCAGTGTAGTGTTATGCACATAGCAAGTCATTTGGGTTTCCAGTGTAGTGTTATGCACATAGCAAGTCATTTGGGTTTCCAGCGTAGTGTTATGCACATAGCAAGTCATTTGGGTTTCCAGTGTAGTGTTATACACATAGCAAGTCATTTGGGTTTCCAGTGTAGTGTTATACACATAGCAAGTCATTTGGGTTTCCAGTGTAGTGTTATGCACATAGCAAGTCATTTGGGTTTCCAGTGTAGTGTTATACACATAGCAAGTCATTTGGGTTTCCAGTGTAGTGTTATACACATAGCAAGTCATTTGGGTTTCCAGTGTAGTGTTATACACATAGCAAGTCATTTGGGTTTCCAGTGTAGTGTTATACACATAGCAAGTCATTTGGGTTTCCAGTGTAGTGTTATACACATAGCAAGTCATTTGGGTTTCCAGTGTAGTGTTATGCACATAGCAAGTCATTTGGGTTTCCAGTGTAGTGTTATGCACATAGCAAGTCATTTGGGTTTCCAGCGTAGTGTTATGCACATAGCAAGTCATTTGGGTTTCCAGTGTAGTGTTATGCACATAGCAAGTCATTTGGGTTTCCAGTGTAGTGTTATGCACATACATAGCAAGTAATTTGGGTTTCCAGTGTAGTGTTATGCACATAGCAAGTCATTTGGGTTTCCAGTGTAGTGTTATGCATATAGCAAGTCATTTGGGTTTCCAGTGTAGTGTTATGCACATAGCAAGTCATTTGGGTTTCCAGTGTAGTGTTATGCACATAGCAAGTCATTTGGGTTTCCAGTGTAGTGTTATGCACATAGCAAGTCATTTGGGTTTCCAGTGTAGTGTTATGCACATAGCAAGTCATTTGGGTTTCCAGCGTAGTGTTATGCACATAGCAAGTCATTTGGGTTTCCAGTGTAGTGTTATGCACATACATAGCAAGTCATTTGGGTTTCCAGTGTAGTGTTATGCACATAGCAAGTCATTTGGGTTTCCAGTGTAGTGTTGGGAGAAGGTGACAGATGGCTGCGCAGCATCCAGCCAGGTGCTATTTCAGCCAGGTGTAGGATGCCAAACAACACACACACACACTATTCAGGGAGACTCCTGTGACATCATGACTGAAGCACGTCATCTCACAACAATCTACAAACAAGTCGAAGTACAGGCTGAGGCTCTCGCTCTCTCTGTTTCGCAGGGCGAGAGAGGGGGGAGGGGGGGACACGTCCAGCCCGGGCCAAATGGAACTTGGCCGAAGACCCACGTTCTGTCACTGCACTTCCACCACTGTGGCTCCCAGAAACAAGTCTCTTTTTAATGTCATATTTAAAACGGGTTACGTGTGGGTTATTTAAGATGTCCGTTTTCCCTTTTTTTTTGCTCAGACCTCAAAGGTAACGTTTGGCTCGATCCTCGCCAAATCCAAAGATTGCCACTGATTTAGAGAGAGAACTGGCACAGGCTTTCAGAAGGGCTAGGTGCTGCTAAATAATGACAGTGAGGTGCAGCAGACTCTTGTCTGGGTCAACGAGGATGGGGGGGGGGGAGGGAGAGCAGGGCACGAACAACAACACAAGAGTTACAAGGCCAAGAAGAAGAAGCCTCCCTTCCCCACAACAACACAACCTTCACCCACTCACATGAGCTTGATTCTTTTTAAAGACGTCGGTGGTAACATCTCCTCACTCACACCACCGAACACCTGTGTTTGCCTTTGAAGCGTCTTCCCACCAACCACAGGCCCATGGGATATTCCAGCAATGAGGCGTTCAATAAAAGTCACAGTAAAGTTATTTATTCCCCTTTGGAAAAAAAACAGAAGAGGAAGAACTCTGGGGAGAAGGCAGACAGCAGAGAGCTAACCTTTGAAGGGGGGGGTAGCTGCTCGGATATCCAGCGAGGACATAAAAACCCAGGGAATGACAGGGACATCCTAGCAGAAAACAATAAAGGGGGTGGAGGGGGGACTGTTTTTTATCTTTTAACAGCAGCTGTAAAACACACACAAAGCTGGGGTCTGCAACAATGGCCCCCGGGGGCAGGGGAGGAAGACCACCGCTTCCCAGACACTATAGAGGCTCTTCCTGCCGCAAAGAAAAGAGCGCGAGAAGCAGAGAGAGGACGGCTCGTGCAGGACGAGGAGACCGAGGAGATATGGAGAGGAAGTGGGGGGGGGGGGGGGGGGGGGAGGGGGGGACGGGCGAGTGAGCTAAGGTGACATGAATATGACCTTTGATTACACGGGGTGTTTAGAGCTCAGACCTCAGCCCCGGACGGCCCACCCCCCCACCCCACCCCCACCCCCGCCCCCGCTGTTTTAGCACGGCCACACCTCGACCACAGCCCGGGTGATCAGGACAATATGGCTGAAAGATGAGCCTGCAGCCGTAAAAGACAGCTCCACTGTGTCTGCCTGCCTGCGTCCCACACTATCAAACGTCTCTGAATCCCGGGGCCTGACAGCCAAGCGCCGGGGCAAGCCTGTCTCCACCACCAAGCTCGGCACCGGAGCCAGCAGAAGATACAATTACGACTTCAACGTCCTTGTAAATGAACTGGCTGAATTAAACTGCATTAGATGCAGTTTACATGTCTGTGTCTGTCTGGTTGTGTCAGAGTGAGTAGTATAGGCTACACGGAGAGAGAGAGAGAAGTTGCTCCAATGTCACGTTCCCAGAGCACGGTGCAAGTTCACACTATAAATCGACCACCTGACATGCATTACAAGCGGCTGGCTCGTATAGAGTAGGTGAAGATGGACAGAGGCAAATGCACACGGACAGAATCTCTGGCGGCGCTACATAACATGTATGCTTCAGTAGGCTTGTAGACCGAGGCCTCCATCTGTCGAAGCCCGATTTCAAGCAAACTCGGCAGTCTGCGCGAAAGAGAGAAAGAAAGGAGATTTCCTCACGAAAATATGTTGAAATTTTGTAACCCCGGCAAGCAGCAATGCCAAAGGGAGGGTGTTGCAACAGCCGTCGCTGTTTTCAGCACCAAGGGTGAAGGGAGCGCTCACAATAAATACCTCTGCAAAGTCAGAGGAGCCCTTCCAAGGAGCCACATCACAAAGCTGCCTCTCAATGCATTTTTACATCAACCCTGAAATATTCATGGTTCTTTGTAAAGTATTCATGTGAACCAGTGTGCAAGTTAGTCCCCAGGGGGAAAGTGTAGAGAAACTGAAGCGATTCAACACACTCAGCGAACAACACATGCTCAGTGGTGCTAATGTTGCTAGCACACAGGACAGTTTGAAGGGACACTAATGATCTGCCCTGTCGAGACTAACAACAGTTGGGGACCGGTTTGGTCAGACAGCCTAAGAGCATTTGACCAATCCGGCTTCTGGCATGTCTGGCCAGTATCGGTTTAGCTTTAACAGAAAGCAAACTGACTGAAAAACCCAAATCTCCAACAGCGACTTAATGAACAATGAACATTGTTGGAAATAAATAATTCTCAAGGAACATTGCTTTGTTTCGTCTGCCCCCCCCCCCCCCCCCCCCCCACACACACACACACATTTGAAATATAAAATAGAATCAACTTTGAAAATGTTGAAATAAAGATACAATTCCGACCTTAATTTTGTTCAGATATATACCTTCCCGCCCCCTTAAAGTCAAATTCACTATTCATTTACACACAGTTGATAGGCTAATATCGCCATTTTAAAAGTATAATGCCATTTCTTTGAGTACTCATGGATTATGCTTCAAGTCTAATCCACCGATTTGCATTGTGACATGCTTGACATTTAGAAACATTATTAAAATGATAAATCATCAATCGCACATCAACAGAACGTGACAACAAAACAATTCTAAAGCAGACAGGTGGATTTAGAATGTATTCCTCATGTTAATTCAGCGAAACCGTAATGTAAAATCTTAAACTCTTTTTCCAAATCATAGACGCAGTCACACCCATGTGAGAACAATAAAGCACCTGTGCAGCTCATTGAACAGTGCTGACATGTGGAGGTCTGTGTTGGTGTAGGCAGCAGCAGCACAGCGCACACAAAGTCTAATGCCATGTCTGCTTAGGAAGGCACCTGCACCCTGGCTGTAGCAGCTTTAGCCTTCAAGCTCCCAACAAAACACGAGACAAAATATGTACGCAGGCATTGTGTGTGTGTGTGTGTGTGTGTGTGAGAGAGAGAGAGAGGGAGAGAGAGAGAGGGAGTGTGTGTGTGTGATACGTGTATGTGTGTGAGAAAGAGAGAGAGAGAGAGTGTGTGCGTGTGTGTGTGTGTGTGTGTGTGTGTGTGTGTGTGTGTGTGTGTGGGCATATGCACGCCCAAGTGTTGCCAGAAGCAAACATGAATGGTGACATATGAATGATGAAAAGTGGCCATGACTTATCCTGAATTACTAATTATACCTCATATTTGGCATAGCTTTGCCAGTTTCTGGTCTAAGAATTAAAATACTAATAGTCTATCAGAAGTTCCCAAAATGTTTTGATTGTGCCTTACCAAAACGTGTCTATACCAAACCTCCTGCAGCAGATCAGATGAATTGAATAATTTGATAAATAAATAAATAAATTAGAAATACTAGAGTTTAGAGGTCAATTCAGCAAGGTATAGGCTCATTACAATACACACCAATAACTGACCCCATGGAAAATAAATAAATATGTATAATCATTATATATATATATATATATATATATATATATATATATATATATATATATATATATATATATATATATATATATATATATATGTAGATAATGTATACTATATAGTGAAGGGTTAAAAATTATTTTTGAAGAGTCAAATGACCCAGCTGACAAACACGCCTGTTGTGTGCTGAACAGGAAACTCTGATTACTATTTATATTTGGAGAATAAATTAGGCAAACACAAATAATTGATACAATCAATATGTCGTTAATGCAACCCCTCGTTTAGAACACTCTTGTTCTAAATGTGGCAGCCAATTTAGTCCCAAACAATTCAGTCATTGTAGATATTATGGATTAGCCTTCTTTTCAGCAGTTTGCATGTTGAGTTGAGAATTTGACTGGCCAATGTCGACAGAGACACAACCAGTATAGCCTATAGTGAATGTGTGCATTCATGTTTGTAAACGTGCACAATTTGCATGGAGGTACACAAGATACCAGGTCACTTGTTAAACCTGATGCATGCACTGTGAACACATTTGCACCCCGACACTTCGATGCCCGATATAGAAAGAGGATTTTCTGGTATTTCACACAAGCCAACAGCTCTTCTCTTCCTATCCGCCTCCATAACCCCGGCCAGTCCATCCAGGCCCTATAGCCTCCCTTCGCTTGCACACGGCTCAGAGTGGCCCAGGGTTTTGGCCAGGTGATATAACAGCATGACACTCATGAATGTGACATGAAGTGACAAACCTCATTTCAGATTCAGCACCAGAGCCATTGCAGCCTACAACTTGCTTTTAACACAGCGCAAACCATGACAAATTACAATAGAATCCAAATGCCATTTAAAAAATACCATGGCATTTACCTGACTTATCAAATATGCAATTAAGAGATCATTATTATCTTTGGGATCTTGAGGCTATAAATGTTGATGATTCCGTTTAATTAAATTCCACAATCTCCTAAATCAAATTCTGTTTTATGATTTGACATTTGAATTAAACTGGCCAAAACCCAGCAGCTATTTTATTTGTGCTGCACCATTCACGCTGATAAATGCACATGCTCGCAATGGCGCAACATTATGACAAGAGCAATTGAAACAGCAGCCATCAGCATAACAGAAACATTGCCGTTCTGGGAACAAACTATACATTTCAGTACATTCTGTGTGATAGAAACCCATAGATGTATGACTGACCTGAGTGGGGAGCCATTGGTATGTGCGAGGGGTAGTATTTCCCCGGCGGGAAGTGACCGGCATGCTGTACAGAGCTGTGGCCGGAGGGAGCGATCCGAGAGGCGGCTCGGTGCACCAAGGCGCCCCGCTCCGAAAGGAGGTGCGCCGGAGCAGCAAAATCCCGTCCTTCCATCCCGAAGAATGTCGAATAATCCGAAATCCGGATAGGGCAGGCCAGGAAAATCAAATGCAACCCATATAATAATCCTTTCCTGTAGGTCTATGTATTGCATTTAGTCGATCGCAGGCTTCTCCAGCCCAAAACGTAGCCCCCAATCATCTTTTCTGTGAAGGAAGAAAATCAGAGCAATTGGCATTATCAAGACAAAATGAATAGTCCGGTAAATGCAGTGAGATAGTATAGATTACAGCGCTACAAATAGCCTACAAGGGAAAGCAAATCATTAGTCCTTCATGGCCCAATGGGTCTTGTAATATTGCATATCTTGCTAGGCTATCAGATCCAGGTTTATTTTGCATGTAGGCTGCAACCACCGTTTTCTGCGACCTAAAACTGATGCTAGGTCCTCGCACATTATACGCTGATGGAAACGGCCAGCAATGCTTTAAAACCCCCACTGAGCAAGGCTGAGTTGAAGAACGTGGGATATGGCCCTAATATGCATCTTTGGGAGAACAGTCCCTCATATTCCAAAGATAGACAGGTCATGGTCAGATGTGCACATCTTGGGCAATTTCCCATCTTTTATTTATTTATCACATCATATTTTATCAAATCAATAGATCTACCACGTCAGCAGTTGTCAGTTGTCAGCCTTGTGCAAAACCACGATAGGATATTTAACATGTAGGCCTACTCTATTTTGTGAAATCATATTGATACAACAAACTAAAGCCATGGTCACTTCGAGGAGAAAGTGTGTTGGCCTATTTACACCGAAACATTTAGGGTGGGTTCAAATTGTGGTAGCCTACTCAGCCTACATCTCAAGGTGAACTGCCTATCTCCTGCTCTATTGTCTCGGGCTGAGACAGGCGTTTTTCTGTTGGAAGGTGCCTCCATTCGGGTCCTGGATGAGAGTATCATTACACCTTGGACTCTTTTCACGGCATAACAATGATATCTTCTTTCCGAATTCACGTGATTGTTATTACCATGGCACGGCGTTTTTGCACCATCTACAAACTACAAAATAACCCTGTTTCACTATAATAAAACTGGCATTTGAAAATTGCATCAACATGCATCGACCGGTTCGCGGACTATATAGGCGCAAGGAAGCTGGCAGCTCATAAACGTCAGTTTCGCCACAAATCATAACGCAGAGGACCTAATCTTTAAAATAAAAATACCATTAGAATGCCTCTCCTAACTGAGATGCATCAGCTCAGCTCATGGACAAGATGGTCTCTCTCTCGTGTGTGTGTGTGTGTGTGTGTGTGTGTGTGTGTGTGTGTGTGTGTGTGTGTGTGTGTGTGTGTGTGTGTGTGTGTGTGTGTGTGTGTGTGTGCGTGCGTGTGTGTGTGTGTGTGTGTGTGTGTGTGTGTGTGTGTGTGTGTGCGCGCGTGTGAATAACTGCACTCTCACTGTCTTCATCTGCCTTGACCCATTTCAGGTCAGGTAATCAAATAGAGTAGTAAATGCGATATTAAGCTACATCCTTTGCAATGCCACAAAAAATAGTCGAGATGGGGGAGGGGGGTATTTGCACAAAAATATAGTATTTTATTATAAAGATTCATGCTTTTGTCTTCACATACTGATTCTCAAATCGTGACAGCTCCATTTTGGTGCCTCAATGATGAGTGTGAGTAATTACATAGTAATTACATAAATTAAGCTGAGTAACAGTATAGGGAACTTAAATCCATATAGTTGTAAAAAGAAAAGAAAAACAATTAGGCATGGCTGAACTTCCCCAACACAGTAGGATATAGCCTACGTCTGGTTTTGATATTATAGACAAGTGGTTCTCAAAGTAGGGTCCGGGGACCCCTACAGGATTTCTCTAGGGTTCCAGGGGGTCCCCAAGACGAGGGTAATTCCACCATAATTTAATTCAAGAGAAATTATCCCAATTAGACAATATATATTTTTTAAAGAGAGTATTCTATAATAATATTTCACTTGCACCATGCACTATCTCCCCTCGTAGCTACAGTGGACGTCAATTCAATAAATCAACATCAATAAAATCCTCCCCATAGGAACCTGGGACCAAATCTTATCAATTCGTGCTCCGTGGCCTGATGTGTGTGTGTGAGGGTCATTGACGTGGAAAAGGTTAAAGAACTGTTCCAGATGGATCCTCACATAGCCAAGAGATCCAAGGTGAATGGCCGCCCGTCAGGAGGACTGCCTTTGTCTCCATACTGAGAAAGTGCTCTGCAGTCAGCCATTACCTTCCCTTCGCCATGCTGGATTCAGCCCCCTCTCTCTCTATATGTCCACTCACAGCCTTAGAATAAAACTATCCAACGGCGTTTACGACATGATTCAAGCGATATTGCTTTAAAGATTCTCCAAATGTATTCATAGAAATTTGACTGCAGCAGCCTGTGTCCACGATTTGTCTTTAAATGCTGCCGTTTAAACGTGCGAATTCCCTCCACGAATACGTTTATATTTTTTAAATTGTTCAAATGATCGACGCCCCTAATTCAATTGCATCGGATTACGACCAATTTCATTTGCAGAATCCGGTCAAATGCAGAAACGCAGACAATAAATCAAATTATGTTTTATAGCTCAGATCGTGCTGCGAGAGAGGCGCCCCTCCATGACAAAGCTAGCCGGCCGGGAGTGCACCACGGCTGGGACGACTGTAAACATGCCTCCCTAGCCTACTCCCTATGCAAATTCCCCGTGTAGAGCGTATTAGTATAGGCCCATAGCCTGAGACACACCAAGCTAACAAAACAAAAAAAATAACAAAATATCAAGTGTAGCCTAATTATTAAACTCATGGACAATAAAAAAAGAAACAAAAATAAATAAGAAAAAGGCACACGTACTAAAATTGGAATTTTAAAATAAAATAGCTCATCGCAAATCAGTCGTCGATCACTCCATATCATCTCCAAATGCTCCTATAGGTATCTTCACTGTGTAATGGAAATATTATCAGACTATAATAAATAATAACAATCATATTTAGCCTATAATTATAATAATTATTATGCTATTATATTATTTTCTGCCTGATTTTAACTCAGCTCTATAGCCTTGAGCATTGAAATGTGTCATTTAAAGAGGCTATCCTGGTTTATTTTGGAAACGATAAACAGCCACAGCCAGCAATAATTGGAATAAATGCAGCTTCTGTCATTACGGAAAGAGGAGGTACGCCTATACAAATATTTTATTCAACAAAGAATCAAGTATATAAAATTACTACTTACTGGTATGTTAAATCCTTGCATAACAATAAATTATAAAATCACAAAATAAAGAGAGGCAAGGTGCAAGGCCAAGTGCGACGCCCATTTATAAAAAATAAAAAATAAAATCAAACATGTGGCTAGAGTTAAATCCTATAGTATTTCCATTGGAGGCTGTGCATAGGCTAGCCTGCTGGGTGAGTCGTGAAAGCAGTGGGATTGGGGCTTGTAGCCTGGCTGATCGAGGCTCGGAGCAGAGAACAGCGGTTCTCTCTCTCCCTGTGCAACTGCGTGCCTCGCGTCTCGGGCAGGGTAAACACGCTCTCCCATTGGTCGGATACCTGCATGTTAACGAGCTCGTGCCGCCCGCCCGGGGATACGAGAGGCTCTGATTGGCCGGCATCATAAGCCAATGGTGTAGTGACTGGCAATGCTAAACACAGTGGAGGGCGCCAGATTTAAAGCACAGAATAGCCCTCAGCCTGCACAATAGAGCTCAGTGTAGCCCTATGGTGGAGCCTAGTTGCACACAGGCCAGACATGCAGGGATGCATGGGAAATTAAAAGGTGGGTGAACCATGACCTCTAGTCGGTGGTCATCAGGAAAGGGGGTGGTATGCTTTACATTAAAAGCATATTTTAGAATAGAATAGAATAGAATAATTCTTTATTTGTACAAGGTATCTTTGCATATACAAGGAAATTGAATTTGTGCTTTTCTACATTACTATAAACATAGGCTCCTATACAGGCCAGTATGATGTGCAGCCTAATGTGATTCAATCATAAACATACCATCTTAACAAGGTGAATTATATTATGCAAATTAAATCTGAGTTTGGGTTTTCTTTCAGTTACAATACAAACGATTCCTGCATATAATTTCCAGGAACTTTATTGCTATTAGCCTACTTACTGATATATGCATATATATATATATATATATATATATATATATATATATATATATATATATATATATATATATATATATATATATATATATATATTTATTCATTCATTCATTTTAGGCTACTTTATAATTAAGTGAAAACACTAACATTCAATATTCTTGCAAAATGCAATTACCAATTTATCTGCTGCAGTTTTCCAAATATACTGTAAAAGTTATGCAATGCATCATAAGATCTGAAATATCTCTGCTCCTTACACATAAATATAGCTGCCAGCTGTCACCGGAGACACACTTGCAATGTATTTTTTTTAAGTTATAATGAAATATGAAGATACATTCAATTGTCCTTACAAATCATGCAATTTATGCACATCAAACACTATGCTATGCTAGCACTGTGCTATCCCTGTGCCTATATTTTGTCCACTAATTCTTTACGGCCAAAGGGGGCTTTTTCAGGCCAATAGTTTCAAAGCCAATTTCATGAAAACAGACATTGAATCATTGAGACAAGACAATCATTCCAATATTTTCGCCCATGTTATTACTATGGACTTAGGTTATTACATTATGCTAAATGTTTACAAATGAATCCCACTGAATACAAGGTTTTGATTGGTTGGCACGTTG
>NC_139644.1:16203318-16473318 GCF_964638095.1 Poromitra crassiceps
GGCGTATGATTTCTCCCAGCTGCAGGTTGTATGAGCTTTGCATAGAACAATCACAATGGCTTAAACTGGCAGTGATCATGTAGTTGGGATCAGGGCCTAGACACTGGACGCCACTATCTGAGCTACCAGAGCTCAGGCCCAGACACTGCCCCATTTGATGGCAGACCCAGGTTCTGCGTCCAGCATTGCTTCCACGTTCACATAGCCCTCCGCATCATTTGACACACACCCCTCTTTCTCCTCTTCCCTCACTAATCCCGACATGCTCAGCTTGTGAGGGGGCTGACTGATCAGGGTATTCTGATTGCTCTCGCCAGTTTCATGGAGAAATAATACCACATGATTTGTAGTGGTGGTGATGTGGTACAAAATGAGGTGTACATCTGTTTACTGCTTACATAGTGATATAAAGGAGATTGTGTTATGCACAAGAGCACAAGATGTATCAAGTTGATGTGGTAACAAACTGCAGAGGAAATGATGGAGACCAGATTATCATCTAATAACAGTGGTTCTCAAACTTGGCTTCAGTACCACCTTTCCCTGATTTCTGAATCCAAGTACCCCCTTTACCTGACTACAGCATTTTGCTTAGAAAACTGCAAGAGGAAGCTATAGCATTATGATGCAATGAATGAATGATAACCCACCTTTTGAAGAATAGAACATTACAAATAAGGAATGCAGTGAAAGAGTTGCAATTAGTGCTTCCTGAGCAGATTTATTTTTAAGGTTTAATTTATTTTCATGATTTATTCTAATATTTTCCCCTTTGTCTCAATTAACCCCTGTAGTACCTCCACGTACCCCTAGGGGTATACATAGCCCAGTTTGGGAACCACGGGATGAGGAAGGACAGATTGTGGAACAAGTATAAGTCACAATTTAGATTCAGAATTTATCTTAGCTGTAGATCAATATTCAATACACAGTGCTCATGTCTTTTTAGCTAATAACTCAAGCAATTTGATATGAAAGTATAGATTAAAATTGCTGGATTGTTCTTAGAATAAATATTTCAGAGGAATTGGTCTTTACACCCATGCCTGTATGTAGGTAGGCTACATAATTGAACGGGGAGATATCTACGATAAAAGGCCATTTTATTTATTGGAATGTCCTCAGTGTTTCTGAGAGGACAGACAGCCGGTGTAAATCTGCTCCTGTTTACAATTACATTTCACACACACTCACAAAAACAAAATACTAAAACTTTATCCTTCACCTTGACGCTTAAACTTTTGTATTGTTAATACTAATTCCACTAATGTGAAGTGTAGAACAGACAAACATAGCATTTAAATGAGTGTGAGAGGTCAGAGGTCAGGTCAGACAATGAGACTGCAATGATCCACCTTACAGGTTATATCGCTGTCGCCCAAACATGAAGGCCAATTGTACTTGGCCAATAGACCCTTTTCACAGTAGCCAGCGTAAAACATTCACATACATTGTGCCTGTATGGAGGTAACCCGGGGGCTCGAACCTGTGACCCTCATGTTGGTAGGCAGGGAATACCATTGCACTACCCCCGTACAAGTGAATTTTGAACAAACATCCTGGAAGCACAGACACTTCCCTCCACAGTTATCTGGTGTGGCTCATCCATTGACTGTACAGCAGTAACTATACTGTGCAGCCCTGCCTCGCTCTCTCTCTCTCTCTCTCTCTGTCTGTCTGTCTCTCTCTCTCTCTGTGTCTGTGTGTGTCTCTCTCGCTCTCTCTCTCTCTCTCTCTGTGTCTGTGTCTGTGTCTCTCTCTGTGTGTCTCTCTGCTCACTGTCATAAATCCGGCTTCCCCTGTCATACCAACGAATCAGTTTATGTGACATGTATATGCTTTTCGCATGAAGTGTCCAATTAAAAATGTCCTTTGCAAAGCCTAAACCGGTGTTCGCGGGGGCCAATATGGCCCCTATAGCAGATGGTCCTTCTGTCAGATTAATTTCACCTCCCAATGGCCAATTGTGCTCCAGACATAAAAGTGATCAGCCGTATTTCACTGTCTGGGCCGATACGACTCCCAAAGATGGAGGGCCCTTTTTATGGATCTTCAAAGATGCCGTTATCGCGCTCGCTCCCTACCTGACAAGCTGGCAATGTGCCAAAGAGAAAACTTTAACAATGCTAGATCATCGCAACAATGCCTAAGTGAACAAGTAGAAACAGAGGCGGGTGCAGTTGAGCTAGCAACATCCTGCAATGCACGTGCTCTTAAAAAAAAAAAACTTATGTGAGAGAACATTATTCACAACTGTTTCAGCGCTGAGCGTCCCGGTAGTGCAGGGCTAGATTCCCTGCCTAGTGCCTACCAACACGACGGTCACAGGTTTGAGCCCCCCAGTGTTACGTCCGGCTTGGACAGACGTCCATACAGGCACAATTGGCCGTGTCTGCGGGTGGGAAGCCAGATTAAGGGTATGCGTCCTGGTCGCTGCACTGTAGTGCCTCCACTGGTCAGTCAGGCACCTGTTCGGGGGGAGGGGGACTGCAGGAATAGGGTGATCCTCCCACCACACAAAACAAATAAGAAGAAGAAGAAGAAGCGTAAATTCGTAATAGCTGCGACCACATAATGCACATTTTCAAAATGCAGCATGGCAGGGGCAGCCCACCCCTGCCTCTGCCACCTGCATTTCAAAAAGGCCCCTCCCCCCACCGGCCCTTTTAGCCAATTGGCATAAACACAAACACACACCTTCACACACTTGACCTCCATGCCAAATTGCAGCCCTCTGCCCCTGCCATCCTGCATTTTGAAATTTGCCCCCCCCCCCCACACACACACACACACATGCCCCATTTTAGCCAATAGAGAGCCAAAGTCACGCCCACTTCCGGTTTACAAACCAAGGGATTTCATCAGGCATTCTTTTTTCATAGACATTTCATAAAATTAGTATAAAAATAGTTTTACTTGGTCAAACCAAGTGATTCAGCTATATTTGGAATCACAAGAGACGATATAGGCTGTGAGCCAGGGCCCCACATTTGGGCTACCAGTACCATCTTGAGGGATTAACTTTCACAGTGATTTTTGGCAAGATATACACCCCTAGAGTTTCGAAGATATATGTGATAGCATTGCAGCTGTGGCCTCCGAATGTGTGTTATCACTCGATTTATAACACCATGCAAAACACACTTTTCAAATCTGTTAGTCGAGGGACTTAGGGATATATGAGGTTAGGTTTGTGCAAATCAAGTCTAAAAGTACCCAATTTGGCCCAGATGTAGCCCAGGGCATGCTCCAATGATTTAGCGAGAGCGGCAGAGCCGGCGACCCCTGGGGTCACAATGGCGGCCAAATCCAATATGGCCACCGCCCGAAACAAAAAAATATGTTTCGGCTATAAGGGTTAGGGTTAGGCTTAGGGTTTTGAACCATATGAGCTAGAAATTCAAACTTAGTGTCTAATTAGTTGATGAGATGCTACATCTTGTTTCGTGGTCACTTTTTTGTTGTATTTTGTTGTTGTTGTTTTACTTTTCTTTTGTATTTTGAATGTTCTTTGTACAGCATTTTGCTCTAGAAATAAACTTGACTTACTTTTATTGTCAAAGGTACTGTATATGCGCAAAGGTTTTAGAATGGGAGGGGGGGCATTAAGTTAGATGTGCTTAGTCCTCTCGATGTACCAGGGTGACTGCTTTTGGGAAGAAGCTGTTCAGGTCATCAGGTGATGAGTAGTCTTTGTTTGTATAATCACAACTAGATTGCTCAGATATCATCATCTCAACCCTCATTTAATTGTTGGTACAGGCACTCTCGCATCCACATATTTATGTACAACGGACTCCAGCTTTACAGCATTTGAAGCAGCCACTACATCACTTTTTGTAGCCACAGTGGAGGAGGGTGGCACAAGCTTTAGGCTACTGACATCTCAGCAAGATGGGTCCAGTAAGGTTCCCAGGTCTTGGTCATGGAGTCCCAGTACCAGCCACGCATACTGAACTCTGGATATTTTTGCTGGAAGGAGGTTGCCTGATTCCAGTAGAAGGTGGCCTGCAGCAGTGCTCTTTTGACATGCTGCATCAGTGCAGCTTGGGTGGGAGGCAGGTTCTCGAGGGACTTTGTACCATTTGATACAAGCCAATGTCTGGCTTCACGTATTTGGCTGGAGCTACAGCTCTTGCTGTACATGATGAGCACACACTCCAGTCTTTAGACATGGACATCTGAGTTTATCTGTTCAAGCCCCAAGGTGAGAGGGTGTACTACATTTCCAGTTTAATTTTAATTTATTTATTTGTTCCGACCAATACACAACAGCAACAACACCACAACCCTGAATTTACAGACTCCTTGGCTGGAAAGGAGCAGGAAGAAGAGAACTTATTTTACCTGCCCCTTTCTCAAAACTTAAATAAACAAATGATAGATGGTCTGGCCATTTCCATAAACCATAATTTCAAAACCAAGCTACAACATGCAACATGACAACAATGAAACAAGATACCATTATAACAGTAGTTGCCAACCTTGTGATCACGACACACTCATAAGTCACACGTGAGAGAAAAAACAAAAAATAAAATAATGAGTTCTGATTTTAAGACGGAACTCGGTGAGTGATGTCATCGGTGACGTCATCAGTGATGATGACATCACTCAAGCAATTTAAAACAGCACCCAGTGAGGCCACGCTGAAACTGGCCAACACGAACTACACAAAACTGAAGAACGATTACAAGATGATGGCACGCACCATGCTAATAGCTCCATCGTGCCCTGCGGTGACAGCCAGGGCATTCCCACCATGCAGTGCAACTTCGTGCCCATCGCCGAGCTGAAGAACAGAGACAAAGACGCCATCATCGATGTGATTGGAGTGTGTTAGAGGGCAGAGGAGGTTTCCCATATCGCCACTAAGACCAGCAGAGAAGCCTCCAAGAGAGCCTTCCACTTAATGACAAAGTGGTGACAGCCGCACTGTGTGTGGAGAGGAGGCGGAGAAGTCTGATGGTCACCATCAAAGGAGCTGGCCTGTCTGAGTTGGGGGCAGATCTCTCTCTGCTTTGTTCAGCTCAACAGTCATGGTCAACACAGACATACCTGAGGCCTTTCAACTGAGGGCCTGGTATGACCAGGAGGGGCTACGCTCTAAACAGCCAATCCCTGACAGAGATGATGTCACCGGGCAGCGGAGCAAGGAAGGTCAACTGGAAAAACACTGAGCGAGTGAGCGACGATAAGGATGATGTCATAACCACTGATGATGTCATGTCATTCCATTTAAAATGCATGCCCCACAATTGTCAAGTGATGTCATACTCACGGATGATGTGGATGACACGGCACGCATGAGTTGACATGAGTTTGGTCACAACCCCAAAAAAAGTGCACCCATGGCACATCATCTCCGGAGTCTCCACCCTAGAAACCCTAGCGCATGCAAGATTTCTAGTTTGTATAATTGTGTCAATAAAAATTACATCATCTGTAAGATACATATGTTTTCACCAGTTTGATCTTAACTCTTTCTTACATATACACTCGAGCTGAGTGAAAACGTTAAGGTGTGTAACCTTTTTAGGATAGCATCAATATTGGTAGCATAATATGCAAATGAGGATGCTCTAGATAGATTCAATCATAAATCTGAGAAGTATGTGTTTCTAATGCTCAAAAAGCATAAAATAGACACTGAGTTTACTAAAAGAGGGAGCCAAAGGTTATGGTAAAACTCCTTTTCGGGTATCCACCATCTTGGAAATATGCAAATTAGCTGTTGAAACACACACACACACACACACACACGCACACACAATCGTAAAGACAAGCATTGCAACGTGTTTCTAATGCCAGAAGTTCAGTTATTGCTGAAACCTTTTTCGGGCGGTGGCCATATTCGATCTGGCTGCTATGGTGACCCTGGGGGTCGCCGGCTTGGGCACTCTAGCTAAATCATGAGAGCATGCCCTGAGCTACATCTTTGCCAAAACATTTTAGACTTGATTTGCACAAACTTAGCCTCATATCTCCCTACAAGTCCCTCGACTAAAAGGTTTGAAAAGTGTCTTTTGCATAGGGTTATAAATGGAGTGATGGCACACATTTGGAGACCACCGCTGCAATGCTATCACATACTTTCTAACTCTAGGGATATATACCTTGCCAAAAATCACTATGAAAGTTCCCCCAAGATGGTACCGACCAACCCCACTGGCTCCCGGACTAACAGAACATTTCACTCAGACCAAAACTGCAGATTAAAAAATAATTACATTTTGTTTTTAAGTTTTGGTCCAAGTCAAATGTTATGTAGTGATTCCCAAACTGGAGTATGCATACCGCTATGGGTATGTGGAGGTACTACAGGGGGTACTTGAGGGAAAGGGGGAAATGGAAAAAATTAAGAATAAATCATGAGAATAAATGAATAAAATACAATAAATCTGCCCAGGAGGCACTAATTGCAACTCTTTCACTCCATTTCTTATCTTGTTATGTTATAATCTTCAAAAGGTGAGTCATCATTCATTTATTGCATCATATGTTATAGGGCGAATCAGTGTGACGTCACTTGACACCCAGAAATGCGGAACCCTGTGGCAGTTAATAGTATGAGTTGTGCCAAACAAACGTTAATATCTCAAAAACTATACATCACATCGCTTATATTTTGACATTCTGAGTGAGAGCAGAATTAGCTCGAGTTTGATGTATAATATATGCATGTCGTGTTAAAGTCGTGTGAACTGTCGCAGTTTTTAAAATGTAAACAGAGTTAGCTGGCTAGAGTCGGACACTCTAGACTCGCTCCACTTGGGCTCCAAGGGCTTCCATTGCCGTTTTGTTTACCAAAATGCTGCTCGGCTGATCCCTCGTATAGTTTTTTCTCTGGCAGTTTTCTAAGCAAAATGTTGTAGTCGGGTAAAGGGGGTACTTGGATTCAGAAATGAGGGAAAGCAAAAAAAAAGCAAAAAAAAAAAGAAAGAAAGATTGAGAACCAAGTTCTATGGTCTCTCATGATTCCAATAACTGAATCACTTGGTTTGACCAAGTACAACTATTTGTATAAGCATTTTACAAAATCTCAATGAACCAAGGGATGAAATCCCTTGGTTCGTATGCCTAAACCGGAAATAGGCGTGACTTTGGCATGAACACAAACACACACCTTTGACTTTTACACACATACTGACGTTCATGCCAAATTTCAGCCTCCTAAGGCAAGAACTGTGCCCGCTAAATTGTATTAAAGGGGGTTATTCAAATCATTTTCATTTCTAAGAATCAGATGTGTTGGATAGGCCTACTAAAAGTTTATTAAATAGATTGTATTTTGATGTTGGTTCTGGCCAACATGCAGACAGCCCCCCCCACACACACACACACACACAGAGGAACAGACAAAGAGTGGTAAAGAAAAACAAATAGAGATCCATCTTTTGTGACGGCACACACCAAATCACTCCAGGCTCCGCCCACACGCACACACAAACGCACACGCACACACACACATACGCACGCACACACACACACATACACGCGCACACACCCCCGCAGAGTATGCTGGAGAATGGCAGCTATAAATGTCAGACTTTCAGCAGGCCAGCGATAGCATAGCTTGTCATATTTAAATGATGAAGCCAGTCGACATGCTGAGAAAGATATTTGCCAACATGCATATTGTTGAAAGCCCTGGTCTACATGTAGAGTAAACATCCTGCCTCGTGTTCTCCTATTACTAATCTGGCATGTAAATAGGCTACATGTAAATATTTCTTTCTGGGTGCTGTCACTTTCATGGTGACAATATTGCTTTTCAGAGATAGGCTACAATTAGCCTCAGAACTGATATTCCTCTTTCGTCCTCTCAGACCCCCCACAAATTCCACTGCAGGCTCCATTTTAAAAGACCCTTTTCATACATGTAGCAATCAATATAACAGTACTTGCCTTAAACCCAAGGTTGCTGTCCATCCAAACAGGCTATTTGTGTTATATTCTACTAGGCTTGGCCTCGCCTGCCCTATTGGCGAACGCGGGTATGTGTGTGTGTTCCTCACTAAATGTTATTGCATCAGTGATATGTCACAATGCCTCCTTGTGTGTGTGTGTGTTGCTCACTAAATGTTGCATCAGTGATCACAATGCCTCCTTGTGTGTGTGTGTGTGTGTGTGTGTGTGTGTGTGCCCTTATGACATCACTTTTGACATCATCACTGATGACATGATCACTGATGACATCACATCATTAGCTAATTAGCCTTAATTAGTCACCATCAGGTCACCCGCACGGGTGCTCTTTACACACCCTGAAGGTTTCAGCCCGATCGCACGTAAAATGGCATAGCTGTGGGCGAACACAAAACTTGAAACAAAGTCCACATACTAAATCTTTTCAATAGCGAGCTGTTTTTGTCATGCCAGAGTCTGTCATTTCTGTTCTTCCGGATATGTACTTAGAGGTTTCCACCTGTAGCCACAACAGAGAGGGCGCTGTTTGAAACAGCGCCCAAGAAAAGCAGAGAAAGGCTCCGGGCCTCCGGCATGACAAAAACGGCTCGGTATTGAAAACCACGCAATATTTAAGAACACTAATAGCCCGTTTCGATGGAGAACAACCTTGGGTGTAAGGCAAGTACTGTTTTATTGTGATTGTTACATATATGAAAAAGTAGGGCCTTTTAAAATGGAGCCCCAAGTGGAATTCGTGGGGGGTTGTCTGAGACGATGAAAGAGAGAAACGAAAGAGGAGTATCAGTTCTGAGGCTAGGGTACATGTTTGCAATTGCTGTGTGTGTGTGTGTGTGTGTGTGTGTGTGTGTGTGTGTGTGTGTGTGTGTGTGTGTGTGTGTTGCATATGCCTGTGCATGTGTGTCACTCCCCCTCTGACAAAGATATTGAAAAAGATCAAAGTTAATAACATCATTGTTTGTCTGAATATGAGCAAAGCGCCCTGTCCTGTCCTCTCTCAGGCGGACATGTCACATGACACATGGCCTGGGCCAGAGGATAGAATAATGTGTGGCACTGCACATGCTCATTAGTGTCATTAATCACCAGGGACAGAGAAGCCTAATGATAGAGGGAGGAGGGACTTCATGGGGAGGGGGGGTGGCGGGGGGTTGGGGGGGGTATGACAGAGATGAAAGATTCCTCAAAAATATTAACATTTGGAAAACATAGGCAGCTTGTTGGATTTATTTCATTTTATTTTATTTGGGGCTCTCTTGGGTCTCATAACACCACAGGGATTGTGTGAAACAAAAGGAATAGGTGTAATTAATATTACCAGAATTAATTGTCTTATAATTCTAAATTGTCTTAGAATTCTAATTTAATGTGAAGTTCGCACTTATAGTGTGGGGGGAAATTGGACTGAGCCAGTTCCCTCGTGGGGGAGGGGGAGGGGGCGAGGGCGGGGGGGCGGATCTCAGTGGGGACGTGTCAAACGGGGGAGTGTGTCATCTTCTGACAGATGTTTGATTGTGAACTGAGGGATTCCGCATTTGGGGCTTGTTGTACTCGGCTGCTTCGGTCTTTCATTGCCCACTGTAATATGCAGCTAATGGGAGAGTAGCTGAGCCTTGAACCGGATGCCATGGGTGGAGAGTGCCATGATGGGTGGAGCTCCACCGACTCTTCATCCAGCCTGTTCTGTGGGAGCAGGAGGCCCTGAGCTTGGCCATCCCACCGCAGCAAGCCGGGCTCCGGGGAGAGCCGTGCACGGCGAGGCCAGGCTGTTTGATCAGCACATCTTTTTAATTGGCTCCAGGCACCCTGGAGTGTCAGCATCGCCACGGAGTAGAGACTCCTCCTGCACCTTTCCTAATTAAAATCATTAGAAATTCCAGGCGCATCATAAAGGATTAAATGAGACTTCTGTGTGTGCCTGTGCACGAGTGTGAGTGTGTGTGTGTGTGTGTGTGTTTTGTGCACGTGTGTCTGTAACTTTGTGTGTGCTGCTGTGTCTGTGCATGTGAGTATGCGTTGTCTCCTTGATAGTTAACATGTACAGCTTAATTGTTTTTCCACTCTCAATAATAGCATATGGGGGAGGGCTGGTTGTAATCCTGGCCCACTAATCAGATGACATGAAAGGAAATCACTCAACACATTCACACCGAATTGGTAACTGGATAATAACACTGTGGCTAAGTAAGTTTCAATATGTCCGTTTAAAGGCCGCCTCCACTCAAAAGTGTGTTTTTCTCCTTGTTCCTTCAGTTGGCCGTTTCAGCGTCACTGTGCAGAATGATGTCTGTGCAGAGTTTGACACTAGAAGGCTGTTTGCACAATCGCCTGCTGAAAGTGGAAAGTTTATCTGCGCTCACTGAAAAGGCGATTTCCTACAAGCATGATTTGTGACATCACAAATACTTGGAGCCAATCCCTGTACAGTATTCAACAATTAAACTTTAAAAATGTATATGTTTGCATATTTACAGATTCTGAGATTTTGAATGGGGGAGAATGAGGGGAAGGATTTTAAACAAGCTAATTTAACTTTTTGTGAGCAGAACCATATCAGACACAAATTATGAGTCAAAGTAGAGTATTTTATATCTCACAACATGACATTAAGTTTAGGGGGTCTGACAGTGAACTCTGTAATGTGTTTAACCTGTGTGCTGAAACTGTTTTCATGTCTTTTAATATTCATTACTGCCTTACTGCGCAGAACAAGATTAAAGAGAGGAGTATGTCTTACCCCCAAATAAATGTCAGACGCACGTGCAACTCCTTAGAGAATGAATTTGAACCGCTGGAAAATCAAATGATCGAAAGAAAACGTACGCTTATTTATGGTCTGCGGACGTTTTATTCGTCTCCTTTGAAGGAAGCAAACCTCCTTTCCTATTGTCTGCTGCCTTAGATTCATGTTTTTTTTGAATAGATGATGAAGATAGTGTACTTGAAGGCCAGTGATCTTGTTGCTGTGTGGTGCAGGACTCGTCCAAGGAGCAACCTCAGTTTGTGCCTCGCTCCCACAAACAAAGGAGGCTTAAATCTCTTAAATATCTCCCAGTGCCACTTTGCCCTGGGGGCAGCACAGAAACAAGGGAGCGTTTCTTTGGTGTGATATGGAGGCTAGAGTTCACAAGGGTGAAACGCAAGTGATGACTATGGAGGCATTTTAAGTGGCGGTTCAGTTCGAAAAAACACGCCCCCCCCCCCCGCCCCCGAAAGCCTTAACACATACCCCTCGCACAAATATTAAAAACATATGACACATGGCACAGAAAATGACCGCAATTTATAATGGCAATAACAATGTCTGACCAAAGTTTCAGATGGATTTCTCAGTTGTGAACCGTTGCGAGAACCCTCGACAAGGTTCAGGGACAATGCGGAGAGTGTTGTACAGTAGTAGCCTGCGCATGCGGAGCGAGTCATGGCCGCCCGTTATGGCGATGGAGATTGATATTCCCTCGTGGAACACAGGGGGACTTCTATTCGCGTCGACGACCAATAAAAACACAGCAACTCATAGTGCTTAATGGACAGTATTGTGCGGCAGGAGAATGGACACAAACGGGTGGGCAGACACAACAATGGGTGGTATACAAACGTCCCGAGGATCACTGCAACGCTTGTGGTCGGGGACGAGGCCTAAGTTGCACATCAAACCGCCGAGACACATGGTCAGTGTAGTCTGTGTGTGAACTACAGTGTTCCTGCTGCCCGCTGCCATAGTCAACATTGAGACAATGGGACGCAGATGGACGAAATATAATCATTACCATGCTAAAATAACATAGTGAAAAATGGGTTTTCCTCGAGCTATTTTGGTGACTCGGTGGACATGTTGCCCTTTTTGCTTTGAACGTTTATGGAAAATAATATATAGAAGTCTCACAACTGACTCGAAGAGACGAGGCTGGAGCAAGCGGCCGGCCGTTTGTACTGTAGCCACTGTGGGGACAAGGATCACGTTAGCCTGACTGAGAAAAATGAAAGTAACCCCATATTTTGGAGGGGCCATATTTTGGAGGGGCCATATTTGCGGGAAACATCACAGCTTGGCTCCTGTTGACTGGAAGCGGGATGGGCGACGGGAGAGACGACGTGGCAGAGGAAAGAAAAGTGAAAAATGGCCCGGGAAGATGAGTGAGGGTGGGGTGTCTCTTCAACCGTCGCTTCCTGTCCGGAAAAGTCCATTCATCATTTTCACGTCTTGGTGTCATGGCTTTACTTTGGCAATAGCCAGGAGTGTGGCAACGATGACACGCAGGATTGATGAGGTGCAGGCGGGGGTGGCTAGCAGGGGTTTGGGGCGGAGATGGTCAAAGCAGATGTGGAGCGAGGTGGGGCTGGGATGAGCCAGGAGGGGGGGGGGGGGGACCTGATGAAGGTCATAATGTTACCCTCTGCCCCCATTAAGCATGCAGACACGCCCCGCCAATGTAGGGCACCACATACAGAGACCGTATCGCGCAAGCAAGGTGCTGCACACTGTACATCAACAGCTTTCCACATGCCCTTACCCAACAGCATCCAGGGACACTCATCCATAACATGTGCACTGACCTCTAAGTACTAGTATCACATCCGATAAAGACCACGTAGTGACCCTTTTCATCCAACTTTCAAGTGCAGCTAAACTGTGAAAGAAAGGACGCTTGTTAAAAAAAAGAGAGACCTATAGGCCTAGCTTTCAGCCTGGTAGTACCAATCCTAAATTCTGAAGCTTAACTCCTGTCTCCTGCTGTAGCTGTACGCTCAAGTTCAACATCAGAGAGATACAGGGACCCAGGAGTGGGGAGTTACTGGACTCCCCCTTGTGGTAAAATCCCACACCGCTGTAAAAGAGCACAGTCTCTGAGCGAGTGTTACCATGTAGATATGAGTACATGAATAGGCCTATACCAAGGGGTAATTGACAGTTTTACTCAAATTGAATTATACTGGCAGCAAAAAGCTGTTCACTCTCCCTCTTTCTCTCCATCGACAGCCCTCCCCCTCTGTCCCTCCCTCCGTCCCTCTCAGTCTGCTCGCTCGCTCTGTGGCTCCCCTGCTGGCACTGGGCGTGCTCTACAGAGTGTGGCTCTCCCAACTCAGTAGCTGATCAGAACCAGGTGGGTAGGCCTCCATGTGCTTTCCATTTGTGCAGGATGTAAATGGATTCAATTAGATCCAAATGCACAACCTGTCAGCCAGGGGGAAGTGGCAGACTTTCAAAGGCCATTAGATTATGGACAGGATTTGGAATAAAAACTTCACTGGCCGAGATTGTGCCATTAAATTGCCTGATGTGAAACTATTGAAGTGATTTTGAGCTTGCATGCTGACTGTGCGCTATTCATGTGGGTGTCCCCCCCCCCATTACCATTAACACCTCCCTCCTCTTTTTTCCTGTCTGTCTCTGTCTCTCTCTCTCTCTCACTCTCCTCTCTTTCATTCTGTCTCTCACAAATACGTTTAGATGCAAACACGCACACACACACACACACACACACACACACACACAGTCGTACAAACACACGCTGTATATAAAGCTGTACTGTATCCCCCCAGACATATTGCTACTGGCCCGGCAAACTCGCCTGCATTACAAACAGGAGTTCTTACAGCGTTCGAGTCAAATGGCTCCATCAGTCACGGCTGTTAAAAAAGCCCCAGCCGTAAAAATTAAAGACTTCCAGCAAACTGACCAACTGTAACAACTCTCCTTTGTTTTGATTGGCTGGAATAATACACGGTGTCTCTGCCCGTTAAGCATTCCGTTTCATTTACTGGTGTCTGTAAACACGGACGGAATGAAACAAAATGAAAGGAGGAAAGCCACTGCATTGCAATGAGGTCATTGATACTTCCTTCAGCGCTGGCACGCGTTATCACACCTCTGTTGAGATCTGTAGCCGGTACCCATCAGAGACATGTTGAATGAGGGGGAGGGGAGGTTGTGTTGCAAACAAAGGATGTTCCACACTGTAGACAGCGGAGAAGATTGTGCTGGCCTCGTATGGTTTGAACGTGGAGAGCCTTCACAGCCCTTGTATAGGAGTGAATCGATGGGGACATTTCTAAGTCATTATTATCAATCTCCATGGCTTATGACACTATAATGAGCTCATTAGATAAGACGAACAGCAGATTGATTGCGAAACGAGGGCAAGTAAAAAGTAAGATGTGCGGAGACGTAGAAGGTGATGGAGGAGAAAGGAAATAGGTCTCATGGATCAACCAGAGAGAAGAACGGGGACAGTGAAATGAAAGTAAAGAAGCAGAAGATCACCAGGCTTGGGCAGTGTTTCCCAAATTCCAAATACAGTCAATTCCAAATTCTTTGCATATTTGTCCCGCCTATGTAATGTGAATCAGCCTTGGGGGACCACTGCAGTATCTCTGCTATGCTGCGGAGCAGGGTGTCCACTGGCACGGTCTTATCATAACAGTCAACAAAGAAGAAGGGGAAGAAGAAGAAGAAGAAGAGGAAGAAGAATGCCTTTGAACAGTTTGAACAGTACAATCAAAGTCACTCCAGGGAGAGCCAAGCCGCTGCGTCTGTGCGCGCTGCCATGTTAACTCAGGTGTTTTAACCCTAGATGTCCTTGGCGGTGGGAGGAAACCCACACGAACACAGAGAGAACACTCAAACTCCGCACAGAAAGAACCTGGGACAGACCTGGGTTGGACCTCGGGACCTTCTTGCTGTGAGGCAACAGTACTAACCACTGAGCCACCGTGCCGTCTACAATGACCATGGACTCTTGCAGCCGTAGGAATAGTGGTTTGGTGTGGGAGACTCTTTACAGCTGCTGATGGTGGCTCAGCTGTCTGTGGTCCAGAGAACAAAGCAGATCAGAGAGAGAGAGAGAGAGAGAGAGAGAAGGATGAAAAAGAAAGAGAATAAAAGAAGACAACCAATGAAAGTCAATGAAGTCAGGGAAGCGAGAACACAAAGAAGGGGGAAACGATGTGTAGGAGAGTGTAAACGACGTGATTTGGGCAGACATTTGTTCCCCATGAGCGAGCATGATGGCACATTCTGTCTGGATCGAGGGAACGGAGCTGAACCCTCCGAGCCGTAGGGTATGGCAGCCATGGCCACACAGTACAATAGACATGGCAGCCATGGCCACACAGTACAATAGACATGGCAGCCATGGCCACACAGTACAATAGACATGGCAGCCATGGCCACACAGTACAATAGACATGGCAGCCATGGCCACACAGTACAATAGACATGGCAGCCATGGCCACACAGTACAATAGACATGGCAGCCATGGCCACACAGTACAATAGACATGGCAGCCATGGCCACACAGTACAATAGACATGGCAGCCATGGCCACACAGTACAGTAGACATGGCAGCCATGGCCACACAGTACAATAGACATGGCAGCCATGGCCACACAGTACAATAGACATGGCAGCCATGACCACACAGTACAATAGACATGGCAGCCATGGCCACACAGTACAATAGACATGGCAGCCATGGCCACACAGTACAATAGACATGGCAGCCATGGCCACACAGTACAATAGACATGGCAGCCATGGCCACACAGTACAATAGACATGGCAGCCATGACCACACAGTACAATAGACATGGCAGCCATGGCCACACAGTACAATAGACATGGCAGCCATGACCACACAGTACAGTAGACATGGCAGCCATGGCCACACAGTACAATAGACATGGCAGCCATGACCACACAGTACAATAGACATGGCAGCCATGACCACACAGTACAATAGACATGGCAGCCATGGCCACACAGTACAATAGACATGGCAGCCATGGCCACAGTACAATAGACATGGCAGCCATGGCCACACAGTACAGTAGACATGGCAGCCATGGCCACACAGTACAATAGACATGGCAGCCATGACCACACAGTACAATAGACATGGCAGCCATGGCCACACAGTACAATAGACATGGCAGCCATGGCCACACAGTACAATAGACATGGCAGCCATGGCCACACAGTACAATAGACATGGCAGCCATGGCCACACAGTACAATAGATCTGGTGGCCACACAGTACAGTAGATCTGGTGGCCACACAGTACAGTAGATCTGGTGGCCATGGCCACACAGTACAGTAGATCTGGTGGCCATGGCCACACAGTACAGTAGATCTGGTGGCCATGGGCCACACAGTACAGTAGATCTGGTGGCGGTGGGCCACACAGTACAGTAGATCTGGTGGCCACACAGTACAGTGGATCTGGTGGCCACACAGTACAGTAGATCTGGTGGCCACACAGTACAGTGGATCTGGTGGCCACACAGTACAGTAGATCTGGTGGCCACACAGTACAGTGGATCTGGTGGCCGTGGCCACACAGTACAGTAGATCTGGTGGCCGTGGCCACACAGTACAGTGGATCTGGTGGCCATGGGCCACACAGTACAGTAGATCTGGTGGCCGTGGCCCACACAGTACAGTGGATCTGGTGGCCGCAGCCACACAGTACAGTAGATCTGGTGGCTGTGGCCACACAGTACAGTGGATCTGGCAGCCGTGGGCCACACAGTACAGTGGATCTGGTGGCCGTGGGCCACACAGTACAGTAGATCTGGTGGCTGTGGCCACACAGTACAGTAGATATAGAAAAAGTGAAGGTAAGTAAGGTCAGTATTTTAGGAGTGGTAGCCCTCCCTGCCTCCACCTGGGATAGAACAGATGTGCTCACAACTCCAGCTGTGCCAGATGTGGATATAGCACCATCTGCAAGGAGCCATTACTGGTGTGTGTGTGTGTGTGTGTGTGTGTGTGTGTGTGTGTGTGTGTGTGTGTGTGTGTGAGAGAGAGAGAGAGAGAGGGGTGTTTATGTGTGTGTGAGCGCGTGCGCGTGTGTGAGAGAGTGGTGTGTGTTCGTGTGTGTGTGAGAGAGTGGTGTGTATGTGTGTGTAAGCGTGTGCGCGTGTGTGTGAGAGAGTGGTGTGTGCGTGTGTGAGAGAGAGAGTGGTATATGTGTGTGTGAGAGAGAGAGAGCGAGAGAGAGTGGTGTGTATGTGTGTGTGAGCGCGTGCGCGTGTGTGAGAGTGGTGTGTGTGTGAGAGAGAGTGGTGTATGTGTGTGTGTGTGTGTGTGTGTGTGTGTGAGAGAGAGAGAGTTCAAAATGCAGGTGCTATAATGGGCTGCTTCTACATAGCCACTCATATGGGTGAATAATGACACAATTATTGAGAATTTCTGACACCATCCTCTCAGACTAGTCCTTGTCATTCTGTTAGATCCTGACAGTCTTGAGTTGCGTGCTGGCGTTTTATAGGAGGTAAAACAGCTACGTTTTTAGCTATTGGCCTTTCAACTCCTTGTCAAAAAGATGTTGCCGCACAAATCCACTTTGATCTGACGTGTGGCCAATCATGTGGGAGTATTTCGGGAAGACTGCTTCTATTCATCAGTGGATCTCTCGGTTGATTGACACACGGACGGCATCTGTATTAGCTGAGTTTAGAAGCCCCGCAATAAGTCCTGACATTCTTAAGGTGATGGCACATATGTCCTCCTTCCCTTTTTGACGATTCCCCCGGGACATAAATCCATTCACTCAGCTGGAAATATCGGAGAGTGCTAAAAGATGATGGCGATTGAAAAGCCCAAAAAAGAAAGAGAGAGATCGAAAGGGGAAAGTCATCTTGTGATCCTAGAATATAAAAGCTGATGAGACATAGAACGCTATAAAGTGTGATGAGACCCCGGGAGATGAACAGATTAGAATGTGCAAGGGCGATTTCCGCCAATAAAGGTGGAGTGAGTGGCTGCCGCACCGCTGTGCTGTGCTGTGCTGTGCTCCACCAGGCAAAGAGAATGTTCTGAATAGATCTCAGCAACCTTCATAAAGCCGGCACTATAGCCTCGCGCACAAAGGGGAATAGAAACCAAACCAATCAATGAAAGCCCCCCCACCGCTGACTAGCATTGACGGGGGGACAAGTGCTTTCAGACCTGGGTGTACGTCTCTAACTCGCCGGGTCCCCTGTGGCATTGACCAGGGGATTCAGGGACAACTCTCTGCATGTTCACAGCTCCTTTCTTTGTGTGTGTGTGCGCGTGTGTTCAGACGCATGTGTGTGAGTGTGTGTGTGTGTGTGTCTGTGTGTGTGTGTTGAAACGCTCACTATTGAATGAGTACATTCAACAGAGCGCCGTGCTCTTTAAATGCCAATGAAAATAAAGAGAGGGAAATTGTAGGCACTCTGAAGCAACAGGGGAAAGAAACCAACAGAGCGAGACGAGAGAAAGCAAAACCTCACCGCGCCAAGTGAGACTTCACAAGGGTTAGCAGCTCTCCACTCAAATATATGGCGGTTGTAAATTCTCCACTTAATGTTCTTTGGGCTCCACTTTTTATGGCTATGGCGACAATGACAGTGAGTGACTTCCTTGAGAGAGAGAGAGAGAGACGGAGAGAGAGAGAGAGAGAGAGAAAGCCCATGTTAATCAACACAGCAAATTTGAGCGAGACTGTCTGGATCAACTCCAAGCTTGACTCTTTCAAACACTCCCATTCCAGTAATGAAAGTCGACATTACGCTCTGCTGCTGCACTATACAAGACTTTTTCAAGGAGATGTAAGATGTTATGTTGCCACTGAATTCTGGAAAGGCTAAATCAGAAAGCACAACGCAGAGTCGCAGACATCCAATTCCATAGCTACCGTGTTGTTGAAAAGGCCCCATTTGAAGAGATACAATCTTGGTAGGTTTCTGCTTTGGTACAATTGTGTCTTGATTGTGATTCTGTCTTGATACTAACACATTCATCTATGGTACAACACAACCAGAATCAGATGTTACCAAGATCTAACAAGAGTGCTGCACCGAGCCACAAAGGTTTAACAGCTCAGGGTGTCCTCCAGGGTGTCCGGGTAGTGCAGAGGTAGCTACCTACCAACACCAAGGTCACAGGTTAGAGCCCCTGTGTTACCTCCGGCTTGGATGGGCATCCATACAGGCACAATTGGCCGTGTCTGTGGGTGGGAAGCCAGATTAACGGTACGTGTCCTGATTGTTACACTGGTCGCAGTGATACTCAACCTGAGGCTCTCTAGAGCCACATACGGCTCCTGTATGGGTAGTTGTGACTCTTTAAGTCCTACTTGAAAGAAAGAAAGAAAGAAAGAAAGAAAGAAAGAAAGAAAGAAAGAAAGAAAGAAAGAAAGAAAGAAAGAAAAAAAATCTAAATAAACAAGCTTGAAAATGGCGTTCGAGAGGTCACAGTGACCTTGACCTTTGACCACCAACATCTAATCAGTTCATCCTTGAGTCCAAGTCGATGTTTGAGGCAAATTTGATGAAATTCCGCCAAGGCATTCCTGAGATATCGCGCTAACAAGCTTGAAAATGGCGTTCGAGAGGTCACAGTGACCTTGACCTTTGACCTTTATCATTATCATCCAACACACTACATCCTGCCGGTGAAACTCCTCGCTGTGAGGTGAAAAGAAGCGGCTGGTGCCTGCACACGTGTCGTAGGAAGCATGTGCTAGTCTACAACTCTCCCCAGGTCGGCAGAGGGGGTGGAGCAACGTCCGGGACACCACAGGGAATTGGGCCAAGTACAATTGGGGAGAAAACAGGGACCTCCAAACCCTGTTCTGTTCATTTCGCCGTGCTTTGGGGAGCTCAAGGCATTATGCAGGCTGTGAGTGTAATGACATTGTTGTCATTGACCGTTGTAGTCACTCCTACAACCTTTGTGGATATAGTTTATAGTTACCAAACAGCAACTATCAAGGCTATGGATAAGGCGGCACACCCTTGTGTGTACAGCATAGTTCCTGGGAACTCATCTCTCACCCTGGTTTGGCGATTACTCATGTTTTTACATCCTACTTTGTAACAGCTCCAGCACAGATAAAGTGTGCACAGTCATTCACTGTGCCATGGAGCGAGGTGTTTCAACAATCATCTGCATGCTCAAACAATACACTGGCCAAGGATTACTCACTGTTTTCTTTGGAGTGTCAGTTTGTTTTTTCTATTTTGTCCATATAGCCATGAATCCATAACAACTATAAGCTTTGTGATGTCAGCCTTTTCTCTCCCCATGTTCCTGGTTGTTCACAGATGTTCTCGATGGCCCATCAAGTTGTCACAGCCTTCTGTTGCTTTTTACAGCATTCCTTTCTTTATGTCCCGAAGGCCTTTCTTCATCAATGCACACTGCGCTGTAAAAATGGACCCGTGAATAGCCCCAAAAAGCTTTGAGGTGCACTCAAGGCCTCGTACCTAGTGTTGACGTTGGAGGAGAGACCTGCCTTCTCTCCGAGTGGGGATGCAGCGTCGGACTCGGCCTCCCTTTTGGAGAAGCGGTAGGAGGTCGCAGTCTTTGAACGTCTGCCTTGGCTTTTGCATAGCCTAACTGTCCGAAAACAAAGGGACTGAAAAAACATGTTTGAGAGCGACGGAGAAGAAGAAGAAGAAGAAAAAGAAGTAGTAGTAGTAGTTTGGTCATCGCAGCCTTGGTTTCACACTCAACAAAGGAGTGATCATCAAGGGTGGGCGGGTGAATGACTGCTAACAGACATGATAAATGTCTTTAATAACTTCTGGCTGCTTAGTTAGCGTCCTCCGGGGGTTTGTTGTTATTAAGATCTAGGTCTTATTATGATGACCACCTCTTTCATGGTCTCCCACATCACGCTGGGCCGTCAGTCCACACAGTCAAAATAAACAGCAAGTCAAAAGCCCCCCTGTTACTTCTGCTGATGCGGCACTTGTTGATGGTGCCAGCTTGTCTCCCTCCTCCTCCTCCTCCTGACGGAGGAGTATGTGGCTTGAACAGAATGACGGGCGAGGAGGGAAAAAACATGATCCTGTGTTTAGCGATCACCTGTTGAATCAGTTGCCATTTCCCAACCCCCAAAAGCCCGAAGCCACAGCTCTTACATTACTGCAGTACACTGCAGACTACATGTTTATGATCTTACATTACTGCAGTACAGTGCAGAGTGCATGTTTATGTAAGTGAACGTTGGCTTTAACGATAAGCATCTCCATTACCAAAAAGACTAGAGGGGAGGAGGGAGAGAGAGGCGCTCATTACATATGGGATTACATGCAGGTCTGTGGGAGTCATACGGAGTCACTCTCATCACCGCTGGATAATAAAAAACAAAACAAAAAAACTAATGGAGGTATTTTATTGTACGTCAATTTCTTTCGCAAATAACAATGGCACACGCTCTCTCCTTTAGGATGTCTAGTAAGTAGCCTAAAGCTCCATCACCAGCATGCATTTGGTGGGGCTGCATGTTTTATTAATTTGCAGATGAGCTCAGCCAGTGATGGCGCTGGCTGCCCATGGGTTCAATTAGGATAATACAGGGAGAGCGGCAGATTATGGGCGGCTATTTAAGTGAGGGTATATCTCTTCCTGACAGTTATAGTCCAAACGCAACAAATTGCACCTCGGTGCCTCTGAGAGGCGCCATATGAGTCCTCTCCTGATGAAACATGCCAGTGTGGCAGGTCAGCTAGCCCGCGCGGCGACGCCGACGCCGCCAGACTGTGTGAGCCATGTGGCCTGTCCTCTTTGAGCTAACAACGCCGCCGCGTCCTCCTGACTGCAGCCTATTCCCATTGAGTTAATAGGGGCCATTTAGAAAACAGTGGTCTATATGATGGTGGCACGCTGAGTGCATGCGCTACCCAGCCAACCCCTTAAGAGTCCCCACTCAGCACGACTCTCTCTCTCTCTCTCTAAACTATTGCACTTCTGCTCCGTGGCTGGCACTCTCTCGATTGCAAGTCTAAGCAGTTGAACAGGGGCAAAAGTGAAGCAAGTAAACATGGAGTATAACACAAATACAAGACCGTGCGGTTGAATATTCTCGGCGTTAGCAGGGGCCATCTCGCAAGGCACCATAAAAGGAGGAACGGTTGTGGGCGGCGGGACAAGAAACTGCTCGCAGCCTTTCTGCCTTTCTTCTGGGGCGAACTTTTATTGTGATTGATTGGGGCCTTGACTGTAGCTTGGCTGTGCAGGGAAAACAGTCTACTGTACATCGTCTCTGGAGCACATTGTGTGAAATTGAATAGGGGGAGCCATAAAGTGGAACCGGAGACACGACCGAGGCACAGAGCCCGTCGGTTATCTTAGCACTCTGTCCAGTCGGCTCATAGCATTAGCAGCGCTGTAGACAGACAGAGCCGACTCTATAGAGAGTGGCTGCTGGACTGTTTGCTTTCTTTAGCGTAGGGAAATGACTGTCTCACAGTTGCTTTGGGGGGGGGGGGGGGGCAGCATGTTGAGGCTAGTGAGATAACACAGTCACCCTGAAAGCAGGAGTCGGGCCGGGGTGGGAGTGAGTACTTGCAGGAGCAGGGGAGGCTGATCCATAGGGGATGAGGAGGATGATCCTCCCCAAATGTTTGACCCTTTTCCCATAAAAGTAGGTTGTTCAGTCCTGAGTGCTGTAGCCTTGGTAGCCATAATAGAAAATGTAACCTTACTGTTTGATTTACTGAGCCACCAAGACTCAACCTTTTGATTCACTAGCCACCCGTCAGCTGGACAGCATCTTTCAGAGGCAAAGTGATGCTGTACTTTCGGCTGTAGGGGACACGGCAGCATCACATCTTTTCATAGAGTCTGGCATTTCTACCATCTACAACAAATACGTGTTTAATGACTGAACACGGCCCTGGCAGTATTGTAATGTGGTATAGCTCATTATGCAGGGAATGAAAGAATAGAAGAAGACTTGCATTATACATGGAGTAAAAGCTATATCAGCTAAAAATTACGTCTACCTCGAATCTTGACCTGTGAGGTACTTCATCATTCTGACCCACTAACCCTGCCCTCTCCTTGCTTGCTTGCTTGCCATGGCTCTGCCTCTCCCCCGCTCCAGCCATGCCAGGCCAAAAGGGCACCGCTAATGTGCTCGGTGGCTCATTAATTCTTGGGCTGGGCATGAGGGCACCAGAGCAGGCAGGCTTTGTGTTGTTTCATATCGGATGAGATAGGGGGGGCGGGGAGGGTGCAAAGCAGATGTTTGTGTTGGCCGGCCAGGGGAAGCTACTACCGTTAATGCCAACCCAATCACCATCTCATGCCAGGCAACAGCTGCCCAAACACATTTCAGCCAAAGTCTGGCAAAGAGAGAGAGAGACACACACACACAGGGTGACCAGATTAACTTGAACTCACCATCGCTTTCTGCTCCCGTGTTCCTTTAACCCTGACAATAACTACAAATGTCCAGTAGAGGCCATGGCTATGCTGCTCTGTGTCCACTTTGGCTCAAACGATGATGGCCAATTATGTTTGTTTGTAAGTGTGCAAAGTGAACTAGACACCGAGAGATGTAAAGCATAGTTTGTCTTTACTAACAGTACATCATGGTTTTTTTTGGGTGGAGCTGACTTTTTTTTTCCGCTGTGCTTTTGCCTTTGAAGAGAGATGGGAATCTTAGCGGAGAGGACACGAAGAAAAAGGAGCCAATAGACTAACCCAGATTTTTTCGCTGGCCACGGTAAAAATATAACAATGTATGCGCATACATAGACCCCAGAACAAGGACAGTTCATTTAACTCTCTCCTGCCTCTCCACTCAACTGATATGAGCCATTCATCACCGCCCACCTTCATATACAGTGTGCTGCGTAGGAAAGGACAGTGTGTGCGGGGTGTGTGTGTGTGTGTGTGTGTGTGTGTGTGTGTGTGTGTGTGTGTGTGTGTGTGTGTGTGTGTGAAAACAGATTAACGATAAATATCGTCAGTGTAGTCTGCACTTCTTGATCCTGTTGTATACTTCCCTTGCATTCATGAGATCCAGATTGGGATCTCTGGGATACAGTAGTAGGCGTCCAGCTAAGTCTCAGAGTGTGCTGCCACCTACTGCTCTTTTCATGAACATGTGTGTGTGCAGAACATCTGCTGTTCCTTAAATAGTGTGTGAGCGCTTGATGGGAGCTGGGTGCTTGCTCATGTTTTACTGTGTCCTGTGTGTGAATTAAGAGACTTGTGTTACGTCGTGCTGCTCGTCATCCCTTTACCCCCTGACAGACATGCAGCCTAATGGCGTGGGCTCAGATTCCCAGATTCTTCCATGCTATGTGATTCCCTCATGACTGTGGCAGTGTGACCAGACATTCCACAGTATAAACTTAGTCTTGTCAGGCCTGCTTGTTTGAAGATAGACTTGAGGGATTTTTTCTCCCCCTTCTGTCTTTTGAGGGAGAGTGTTTTTCCTGATCCAGACTCAATATTATATCATTTATATGGGGTTGAATTAATGATTAGGTCACCCCAAAATGAAAATTCATTCATGATCTATTCACCCCCATGTCAGTTGAAACCCCCATTGATGCAAACAGTATTATTAATGGCATTAGCCTCCGTAGTTCTGTCTCTGCCTTCTCCAAAATGAGCCTATTAAAGTTAACGGGCCATCTTTTTACAGCTCCAAAAAGCATAAATTGTCCATCACATGTCTTCAAACAGCTTGTGTAGCATAATCCAAGTATTTTGTCGCCAGACGGTGAGGGTGGGTCCAAAAAGTTACACATTTACTCCATTATTGTCACTGACAATATGCATCCAACTGTAGGGTGCATATGTTAGATCGTTATCAGTTATAGGCTACTTTGTTGGAGCTGTAAAAAGATGGTCTCGTTAACTCCAATAGTTTGGGAGAAGGCTAAGATGGAGGTATAGGGGCTAACTCGCTGTACGGACTTTATTTTCAATCAGACATGGGGGTGAGGAAATAAAGATTGGGGAATTTTGGGTGAACTATTCCTTTAATATGCATCCAATTATGTTCTTGTTGAATAAGGATTTGGATGCCTATGAGTGCTAGTTCAATCTGCTACTTGCAAATATTTATCCAAACTGCTGCTGGTATTGTCACCAGCTTAAAGACTGCTTACACTTATATACGTAGTGTGCCTAAATGGAATGCTATGTTTGCATACTAGATTCAAAGGCCTGTTCAAAAGCATAACTTAGGAAATGATATTAGCAAAAGAGTTGCTTTCCAGGCACTATCCCAACCCCCGCCCCCCCCCCCCGTAAAATGTTGCTACTGTCGGCCTACATGTTTGGTAGTTGAATTTCCTGCGATAATGAGGAAAAGGAATAATGCTGTCATGGTGCAGAAAGATTACTAATCATGGATTATCATTGGCTCATTCGTCATCCCTAACTTGGTAGATGTGATGTGGGGGGGGGGAGGTTCAAAGGAGGCTAGTAATGAGGACCCACGGTAGCAGGCAAGGTATCCACGGTTACATGTGGTGCATTAATGTATGTAATCTGTTACTCTGTGTCTGCATTAATGTCTGTAATCTGTTACTCTGTGTCTGTGACAAGACAAGGACATGTAGCGTGCTAATTAAAGGAACCTTTGAGTGCTCCTCCTTCACACAGGTCATATCTCATTAATGATGCTCCCAGTGCACGGGGAGTCATTCATTACTATCAATTTGGAAGAAAGGGCGAGTATGTAGGGATTTCCTATATCACAGCCGACATACATTGAATGAAACAGTACATACGGAAATAAACAATATGTATGGGACCCAGCTTCGGACGAAAATATTAGTCGCAGAATCCTCATTTTGAGGTTTATGTGGCAGATGCAAAAAGAGGAAAACAAAATGCAGTGCAGACACTTCAGCCTACTCTTCAAATGACCGGCACAGTGAAATAGAGAAACACAGCAGTTGTCAAGTGTGTCTGAAAGATTTCAAAACACACGTTTGAAAACATCAAATTTTATTTTTGAAATGTAGGCGAATTTACAAAAAAAAAAAAAAAAAAAAACTCAATGGCAGGTAAATGTCATGTACAATCCTAAATACAAAACAATATTATCATAAAAATAAACCACATCTTCAAAACGCTTTGATTTCTGAGACACCAAACACAGTCTGAAAAGATGCGTAGCTGAGCTCGTTCCTGCGGATAAGGAGTCGGCAATTGAAACCAAATCCCACGTTAGGAAAAGGAGGAATGCACAGCCTTCCGGTCAGTGCTTATACCTGGATGTCCAGTGCACACGACAGTCATACAGCAACCATCAAATGCTAAGTGCACAAGCAGGAAGGTTTGCTTGCAGTGAGAGCATTTTAGTAGCAAACAAAGCCTGGGGAATGTCTTTTAGTCCATAAAGGCTGTAAGTAACCCCCCTCTGCTCTACAGTCTACACACACAGGGCACAAGACAGTAAAACTACATTTCCCTACATGCTCATCAACCCCCATCCATACACATTTTGATTAAGGTTCAATAAATTCTAAGGAGCCCTGTCACAATGTGAAAGCAAAAAGATAATCCAAGTGCAAATCCTCCCAGAGAGACTGATCCATGTACTTCAACACAGTTCAGATTCAGCATGATACAACACCACATACTCTACCAGGAGACTAAACGAGTCATATTGACCGGCCTAAGAATAGCGTTTGGTTGCAGTTCTGCAATTCATACAGCAATGCTTTCATAATGCATACAACCAAGTTATTGGGAAAAAAAATTGATTCATCATCAACAATCAGTCACTATGAGGCTCTTACAGCAGCATGTAAACCAGACTGGTCAGAAATCAATTGGGTCACGCACAAAAAGGTTTCAAGTCGATCACACAGTTATTATTGCTAAAATGATTATCACTTATTTATTTATTTAGTCTAATGATGAACCCCCTCCAGATACCAGGCGAGGAGCTGGTCTCCATCCACAGATATGTAGAGACAACAGAGCTGTGAGATAGCATGAGAACTGGAGGCGGGTGGAGGACGAGCCGAGAGATGTGATTCACCATGTGATGCTCTGACATGCTTTAAGGGGCGTTCGGGTCCTCCGGTGGCCGGCAGAGGGGCTCTGGCTGTGGGGTGGTGATCATGTGTCTCTGCTCTGGCCTCTGCTCTGCAGGCTCTGGAAGTGGGCCTCCCTCAGGATGCGGTTGATCTGGTGGTAGGAGGCCTCCGACAGCTCCGAGGAGTCGGCCGCGCTGAGGGGGCTACAGGGGCCCGGGGCGCTGGGGCCGCCCACACTGTCCACGGCAGCACACTGACTGCTGCAGCTCCCCACCGCGTGCCCTGGACTGCTGATCCCACTGCTCTCGCTGTTGTTGGATGACTGCAATATGAGATAACATTTGTGCTGAGCCACAAAGCCATGGTCCATGTCAAGTTAACTATAGTTTCCTCAGAAGAAACCTCTTTACCTCACTTAAGTAAAGTGACAGTAATTTGTCAATCAGACCTTCTAGTTGTTTGTCATTTCTAAAGATTCTGTCATTATCTTTTATTTAAATTTTGTATAATGAGACATAGCCGATTTAATAGCATAAATTGTCAAACTATATCTGGCACAATAACATTTAATATACAGAACAGAATAACAAACTTAGATTATGCATTGATAAGAGAGAAAAGATGAACAGAGATGGACCGTGTGGTCACTTTTCATGTCAACACACACTAAACACACACAGTGAAATTCCTTCTTTGAGCATCTTGTGGGTTTTTCAAATCTCACCTGCACAAGTTGCTTCTCCTCTTGTGTTGTTGTGTTTTTGCTGCTTTCTTTTATCGTGCAAATAAATAAATAAAAAAGCAATGACAGACAGACCGAGCGCTCCAGAACACTGCGGCCACTGTGCACAGGCAAATATGAATGACGCATTTTTTACAGAATTAGACAATTATAATTAAAATATGTACAAACCATTTACAAGGAATTACATTGAATTAAATTGACCTGCTGTAGCCAGTGGCGTAAATATAGACAGTGCGGTTGCACTGAGGTAGAGGGGCCTGTGGAGAGAGCAGGCTTCTCAAACAACATATTGGGCAGATAATGGGCCCTTGCCAATTACTTAAATTGCAACCCCAGGCCAAGAAATACGCCTGTGTTCAAATAAGAACACACATTAGATATAAAGTGATACCATTTGTTATACAGTATATGCCCTCAAAAGGCAAAGCCATCTCTGTCAGTGTCATGGTTTAAAACTTTTTGTTTTTGTAAAATGGTCAGTAGCAATCTATGAAATGATATGCTTATTCAACATAATATCAGCATTATCAACATTAAACATGTTAAAAGTCAGCGGTCATTCCAGAACCACATTGAAATAGACATCAGGTGCTGATGCTTGTTTGACTGTCTGTTACCGGGTGTCAAGCGCTGCCCATGGTTCTGATAGCTTACTCTATGTGTCAGGGTCGTCGTCGGAAGACATGTGGACCTATTCGCGGGTAGTTGATGAAGCTGGGGTGTTGTGGAACTTGATGGTTGGAGCTGCACTGTTCGAGGTTTTGGGAACGGTTGCAGGTGGTATGATTGGTATGATTGGTACGACCCTTGATGAGAATTTATCAATCACTGGCCAAGGCCTGCAGGAGCAGGCCCTTATAGACTCGAATATGACATCACCTGTGTTATGACATCACATGTGTTATGACATCACCAGCGAGGCCATTGGAAGGCATGATTGAGACACTTGGTGGAGACACAGGTGGGTCACAGGTGGATCGTGACATCATCAGTGATCGATGACATCATAGTAGGAATGGTGACGTCATCCTAACAGTACCCTCCCCTCAACGGGCGTCACCCGGCGCCCGATCAGCCGCAAGGAAATCCCGAATGAGCGCAGCGTCAAGGATGAACCGGCGGGGAACCCAACTGCGTTCCTCGGGGCCGTACCCCTCCCAATCCACCAGGTATTCAAACCCACGACCCCTGCGTCGCCTGTCCAACAGCCGCCGGACCGTGTAGGCAGGGTGGTCGTCGATTAACCGAGGTGGCGGGGGGGCCGCCGCAGGAGGGCACAAGGGGCTAGAGTGGACCGGCTTGACCTGGGATACGTGGAAAGTATGGTTGATGCGACGGAGAGAAGCGGGTAGAACCAAGCGGACAGCCGCAGGGTTCACAACCCGCTCAATAACAAAGGGCCCGATAAAACGGGGCGCAAGCTTCCTTGACTCAACCTTCAAGGGAACGTTCCGAGACGAGAGCCACACTCTCTGACCCGCTGCATAGGCAGGGGCCGGTGTGCGGCGGCGGTTAGCCTGGACTTGCGTCTTGGCAGAGGAACGTAATAGCGATGCGCGAGCCCTCTTCCACGTGCGACGGCAACGGCGCAAATGTGTCTGCATGGAAGGCCTCTCTATTTGTCCCATACAATAGCCTAAGTAACTCATTCAACTGTAAAATCCAACCAACACTAGGGCCCATCAAAATGACTTGCACTGGTGCTGTTGTGACTACCTTACGCCACTGGCTGTAGCCCAGGCTGAACTCAAACCTTCCCCCTGGTCCGCACGGACTTTAAACCGGGTGCTCTCTTGAGCATAATCAAACGCATGATGTAGAGGATCCCCCCGCCCCAGTTTGCGACGGTTTTGCATCTTTGCCTCGGAGAGACGGCTTCTCATGGCCGTTATAATTTTGAAAGCTGAAGCTGTGCTCTGCTTCTTTGCTGCAAGCACTCGCTTCACCGAGGACATCTCGCATCCTTCTGTGCCTTGGAGCGTGTGGCTACTCTACCCGCAGATGCGTGCTCCAAGGTGCAGAAGGGAGAAATGTTCCTGGAAGAAATGTTGCCTGACTTCAAAACTCTGTCAGAAGTGGCGCTTTCGTGCCGGTAATTCCAGTTTCTAATCTGTCAAAATGACAAAACGGCATTCAGATTTTTCCGTCATTGTTGAAAGAATTTGGTAAAAGATAGAAAGTATTAACACCACTACTGATATTGTCTATATCCACTCCAGGCTGATATTGAATTTTATGTCCACACAAATGTATATGTGAAATTAAAGGATGTTTCAATGATTTTTGTTTTGTTTGGTAGGATTCAAACTGGCATGTTTTGGGGTAAGATGTGGCATTGGTCAAAATTAGATACAAAAGAAGCCTCATTTTTTTTACTCATGATTTTTTTATGTCAAGAAATCCTGGTGAAATTAATTTGAAAACTGCAGCTATATCTAGCTAAACATTCATCATAGGGTTTTCCTCAGGATGAAGGAGAGAGAGCCAGATAGATGGGGCAGATTGAAATTTGGGTCCTACAGTTTCATCTTTAAAAGTATTTTCAATGCCATCCATTTGTTTATAATAAAAAAAAAGTTTTCAAGGCCACCCATTTGTTTACAAAACGGCATTAGGGGCGGCATTAGCTCAGGAGGTAGAGCGGGTCGGCCAATGACGCAAGGGTTGGCGGTTCGATCCCCGCTCCCTCCCAGCTGCTGTTGTTGTGTCCTTGGGCAAGACACTTAACCCTCCTTGCTCCCGATGGTGTGTAGGCACCCTGCGTGGCAGCCTGCCGCCATCGGTGTATGAATGGGTGAATGTAGACTACCTACTGATTGTAAAGCGCTTTGGATAAAAGCGCTATATAAATGCAGGCCATTTACCATTTACAAAAACCTTTGGAGCCTTATTGTATTTTTCTCAAATCCAGAAACATTCAAGGATTTTCAGGCCCATTGATTGGGAACCCTGGAGGATATCTTTAAGTAGCCTAGACAAATAGTTATCAAGTCATATTTCTTCTTTAATTAAGTGGGACGGAGAACTGTTTGCCCAGTTGCAAGCTGACATGACAAAGCAGTGCTGAGAGATGCATGGACAGGTGACTGTCACTGCCAATAATGTACCTCAGAGTCCCAGGCATCCCGGCCTGGCTCGGGTGAGAGAGGATGAGCTCCATTCAGCCTTTTGGCTTGAGGCACCAGCTGGCCATTGTCCTCCCCACCACCGCTCCACTGCCGTTTCCTTTTTGACATACAGGAAAAATCATACACATGAACAAACATCTTTGATTTAAATAAAAGGGAGCAAGTGGGCAATCTCTGTCTGTTCTGTTCTCCATTTAAATTTTTGTCCCACTGATGATGTCATAGGCATTGTGACATCACTGATGATATGATGACGTGTAATCGAGCAAAACAGCTACTGACCACATAATACCCCAATAACCTGTAAGAAAACTTATTATTCAATTATTCAACACTTGAGATTGGAGTCTATCAAAAGTCAACAAGTAAAGTAACGTTAAGCAAACACAGGTTGGTCAGATCGTATCTATTTATATTTGGTTAGCTACAACAACAATGAATAAAAATAACACTAATATAACATACCTACCCAAGACATAACATTATAATAACGTTTGACGCTATTGTAATAGTGTTATGTCTTGCTATGTTATATTAGTGCTATTTTGGCTAAACAAAGACAACAGCTTGTCCAAATAGGGTTGTTTCAGACAAGATCATAGATATTGCGAAGATGCCGAAGCCCTCACCTGTTTTCAGTCAACATATGACGACATTAAATGCATCAATCTAGATGAGTTGTCTTTGTATTTATCTAACCAGAAAGGAGGCCCCGGCTAGTTGACGTTGTCGGTTGCAGTGACAGCGTTGTTTTCTGTCAGTCGTTGGCCTGTTCTCTTGAGTTAGCAGGCTGGCTAGCTGGCTAAATATTCGGCATAACGTTAGTCAATAACGTGCTCCTGTTAGCCATTTTGGTTATCCTAGCAAAAGCCGTCAAATACAAGCTTAGCTATTGGATGGGAAACAAAACTGGGCGTTATGTAGCGACGTAAAGTCACTCTTAGTAACGTTACAGATTTAGCTACTAACGATAGCTAACGTTAACTGGCACCACAGTTAGCTAAGATGGCTAGCTAAATGTTGCTCGAGCAGCAGCTAGTTACTCAGTGTTACCGATCCTTTTCAAGCACGACAAAGCAGTAAAGTTAGATGTTCAATTAACGTTAGTTGACCACAATATATACGTGTGGAAGAAAAACCAATAAGCTTGATTGATAGAAGCCTTATCGTCTCAGTGCAACAACCTGAGGGCGAGATTAACTATCTCTAGTTCAACCTGCTGTCCTGTCTGACAACCGACCGCGGCAGTTGTGTTTACATGGTACTGCGGCTGCGCAGCTCGCAGTGATGTTGCCTTTATGCTCGCTGATCAATATTGGAAAATAACAGACCGACAGGCTGGTCAGATCACCGACGCGTATGCTCTCAGGAAGAAGGGGGAACAACGACTTCGAATCAAAAATAATCTTATTTCGTTCAGATGTGCGTAGATGCATGTACTGTTTCCTCTCATTAGTTCTGATGCCAAATACAAAGTATCCCACCACTTTAGTTTACGAAGAACTATTGAAGGCACCATAAAAAAAACACTGCACAAGAAACAAGAACGGACGGGTTGCTGCCAATTAACTTCATGATTTATTTCCCTTATTAAACTATCGCATCATGTAGGCTATTCATACTAAATATTGCTATATTTGTTGTATGATTTAATTGTGAAACCAAGCAACAAATTGACATATTCATTACACCCAAAAGATGTCGCTGTTTACAAGAAATTAATTGAATACAGTACGGCCTATGCTTTTAACTGATACCCAAAATTAATGCATGCTTCTCGGATTGTCCCAGCAGCATGTGGTTAAACCACAATAAAACCAATTTTAGATGCAATGAAGCTGCAGCCCAAATAGCCGTTTAGGACATGGCAGTATGGGTATTGGGTAATGGACCGTTTCAAACATTTCTCCTCCAAATATTGGAAAAATATTTGTCTTTTGAATTTATTATAACGTATCAAGGAATTGCTGGTATAAAAACAGAATCTCAACGATTGATACCATACATTCCAAACCCGGAAGTTGCTGTCCAGCCAACCAATAGCGTGGAAAAACGCCTGCGCCAATGACTCCAGCGAAGGAAGGAGGTGAGATTAACTGGGATTTCACAGCAGCAGCGGCCTCATTATAATAAAGGAAAATAATCGAAATGGGCAGCAGCGACTCTAAACTGAACTTCAGGAAAGCGGTGATACAGCTGACAACGAAAACACAGGTAATTTACATGCAACATAATGGATTGCTCAGTGGCGACTAGCGCACCAGATATTCATTTGCGAGAGCATCACCGAGTATATGCTAACGCTCAAGATCTGGTGGCAAAACCTCATCCATATTATTTTGCCAAAAAAGGAAACATGTAGCCTAATCAATAGAGGACGATTTCGGCACCGTGGCCCAGCCCCAAATAATGTCAGTCTCGCTAACACATTTTGCTTGTTGCATAGCCATGACCGATTCTGTGATGCGTGTGTGAGCTGTCATTACCAAAAGGCTATTTATTTCTGCGTTTAGTGGAAAGATAAACACTATGGCGTAGACAAATCAATGCTGATGACGTATGTCCCATCAGAATGACCACGCTGCCAGATGCGGCAGGTGCACTGTGCTGAGATCAGTGCGCCAGATCATGTTTCCTCATGTTGTCTAATAGCTGCAAGAATAGAGCTTGTGTTTACATTACCATAGGGTAATCTTTTTTTGCCTATGTGCTATAATGCAAGACAAAACATAATTTATATTGATGATGTTGATAAATGCAAAATTGTATTTGAGCTTCCTTGAAAAATCTCAAATCTGATTAACATAAAACGCCTCATTTGGTCCAGATAAAGCAGTATGGGAGATGGGAATTGTAGTGTAAACATTATTTCCTCCAGCCAGTGGAAGCCACAGATGATGCCTTCTGGGACCAGTTCTGGGCAGACACCACCACCACGGTCCAGGATGTTTTTGCACTGGTGCCAGCTGCAGAGATAAGAGCTGTTCGAGAGGAATCCCCTTCAAATCTAGCAACTCTTTGCTATAAGGTACATGAGCGACACGTCATGGTATGATGTTTATGTATTGATTACATGTAGGCCTAATCTTGTTTGTACAAGGCTTTAGGGAGAAGCAGAATAGTTATTATTCTTGTAAAGAGGCATAGCCGTGGAATAGTGTTGTTATGAAACAGTGCAGGGTTTTTGTTTTTGTCAGTGAGTCACTCAGTGCCTACTGCTCCCACATCTAGGAAAGAAGAAAGTCAACTTCCCCTCCCTTCCTGTCTCCAGCTCCAAGCTTCCTTTTGAAGCTGCCTATCAGAAACAAAACATACATACTAACTGCTCCCTAATGAAATAAAGAGGAGGAGCCAACGATAGCCCTATAGCAGGGTTTTTGGCTTGTGCCCCTACTTTGACATCACAAAAATCTAGGGACCAGTGACATCGTCAGTGATGTCACATAGTGATGTCACTTCTTTTCCCCCCGCAGAATTTTGACTTTAATCTGAGAATTCTGACTTAATCTCAAAACTCTGACTTTTTTCTCAAAATTCTGACAGTCACTCGGAATTCTGACTTTAATCTCAGAATTCTGACTTTATTCTCAGAATTCGGATTTAAAGTTATAATCTCAAAGATTTTAATCTAAAAATAAAATAAAGAATAAGAGTCACAATGTTGATTGAGGCTATGGTCCATTGATGGAAGCCTTTGCAGTATATAGTGACATTAGTAATGTCACATAATGCAACACTGTTTGGATCTCACATGCAATTACCACTCATCGCCAAGGTGTCACCCAAGAGAACAAATCTGAAATCTTAGACATTATCAACTCACAATTTAAGGGGGGAAAAAAAAGAAGAAAAAGAACGCAAGTGACCCTGATCATCTTCGGTAGTATTAAATTGTGTGTGGTGATTTTTTATTATCATTATTTTTTAAGAAATTGCAGGCGACCCGATTTGAATTCCAGGCGACCCCACTTAGGGTCGCGACCCTAAAGTTGGGAACCACTGCCCTATAGGATTAAATGTTTTTTTGTTTACCTACGTCAGACATGGCTTGCAGCATGCTGTTGATTATGCAGACATAACTGAATAAACTTAAAAAGTAAAAACCTTATTAAAGGTCCAGTGAAATGAGAATCACATTTCCCCATCTCATTGTATTGTATCTCATTGTAAAATCAGGATGCCTCAAAGTATTGTTGAGGAGTGACCAAGATCTAGCGCTGGATCTTTCTCCCCCAGTGACAAAAACATACTGTTAACATCCAGTGGATGGAACAGTTATGCTCACTCTGTTTTACAAGCTTTGTCTGCACTGCTCATTTTCAGGAGGGCTCAAACAACTGGCACCAATAAACACTTATCTACTGTACTGTACAAGTAATTTGATGTTGAAGAAAGAAATAGTACAATTGATTTTAATGGACAAAGATGTCACAAACTCACAGGTGTTTGTTTTGGTGCTAAGCATGAAGGGATGGGTATTGTTCCGTTTTTCTCCTGATACCTGTGCTAAAAACAATACCTTTAAATTGGTACCGGTGTCTAAACGGTGCCCTGTTTGTGTGAGTGTGTTCTTCATCGTCGTCTTCTGGCAACCAGCTTGCAGGTGTTGAGTGTGTGTTAGAGATGGAAATTAAATTAATTGAATGAAAATAAAATTATCAAAATATTGGGGGCAAATTTTGCCCCTGGTTTTTAGGGGCATTCTGAGATTTGTTGGGGGCATTTTTGCCCTTGCTCCTGGCTAAATTCCTACACTGACTGGTTGAAAAGTTACCGGTACCATAGTAGTACCAGGGTTTCGGTACCCAACCCTAAGCATGACAGGGCCTTCTTAACCTACTGAGAACTGGATGGGCAGAGAGAAATTTGCTTGCCTAGTGTCCAGCCCCCATGAATCACAGTTAGCACATTTTGAATTTGCATGGCGATTCACAGCGGTCTGGACACAAGCATATCCACCGGCAGTTATTTCACTTCATGGAAGCTGGACACCAAGCAATAAATAGGTAACAAAGCAGTTATAACAACTTGGATTAACCATGAAATACAGATAAAATTGCATTAGAAATTAGGGCTGTGCAATAAAATTGATACAGCAATATATCATGCTATTTCTTTCCGCAATACTGTATCGATATTTCAGAAAAATATCATGATATGTCGCTGTATCGATTTTTTGCACAGCCGTGTGTTCAGGGACACAATAAGAATACTTATTTATTTCAGTCTGTTCAGTAACACAGTGTGCAACTGTGCAAATGTGCAAATACCGTTCTAATAAATTGGAATGACATTTTTGAATTAAATGTTTTGACTCAATTTGTCTACCAAGTTATCAATATACTGTAATGCAATGTACATATTATTACACTACCTGGGTGGTACACAGCAAGTTGTATTTTCAGCTCTATTTTAAAATTTCCAGTAAATTATGTAGAGTATTGCAATATATCGCAATATGTATTGTATCGCAATGTATCATGATACAATCGTATCGTGACCCATGTATCGTGATATGTATCATATGTTGAGGTCCTTGCCAATACCCTGCCCTATTAGAAAAACACCATAACAAACTTCCACTGACTGAATGAAAATCATGACACTGATCAGTGGGTCTTTAATGTAGTGTGTGTTTGCCTCTATAGTTTGTCTAACCCTCGCACACATGTACCCCCTGGCCACATGCCTCTGTCCTTCAGGCAGTGGAGAAGCTGGTGCAGGGGGCCGAGTCTGGCTGTCCGACGGAGAGGGAGAAGCAGGTGGTGTTGAACTGCACCCGCATCCTGAGCCGCATCCTGCCCTACATCTTTGAGGACCAGGACTGGAGGGGATTCTTCTGGTCCACTGTGCCAGGCGCTGGACGGGCTGGGGTGAGTTCTGGTCCACTGTGCCAGGCGCTGGACGGGCTGGGGTGAGTGGCAGAGTAAAGGAAGCCTATGATGGTTAGTTGTTTTAGTCCTCTGAAACATAAATTCACGGAAGTATCAAGACCTGTTCATCACTCTTAAAGGGCCGGTTTGCCGATTTTCAACCAGCTTTGTGTCATTACAAAATCAGTAGTATTATGCAAATTAACAATGTCGCCATCTTGCCTGGACTGAGAGCTCCGCGTTATTATGGATCCCACATCTCTTCTAGGTAAGACCCGCCCTACTCTGAACGCCTGACATTGCCTCTGATTGGCTTACCCTGATATTCTTACTCTAACCCCAACCAATCGTCATTGCTCATGGCTAAACCCAACCAATCACCACTCCTCATGCTTAAACCCAACCTCCTCGTGCCTAAACCCAACCCAAACAGAGGCAGAGTAGGCCGGGTCTTGCCTAGAAGAGATGCGGCATCCATAATAACGCGAGAGCTCCCCATTCATTCACAGAACTTCCTGGACCAAATGACATCATAATGAATGTCAGGAAGCAATAATGTTAGTGACGGTAATAGTCATAGTCATACTGACAATGACAGTGACAGTAATAGTGACACCATGGCAAAACTGTTCCAAATGACATCATATGACATAATTTGGACCAGGAAGTCCTGAGAATGAATATATACAGTATATATACTACTGATTTTGTAATGATACAAAGCCGGTGAAAATTGCCAAAGTGGTCCTTTAACACTGCAGAGTGTGTCACCGCGTGATCTTACCGCCAACGCCACGAGACAGTTGTTTGTTACTAAAACGGTATGATAGAGCGGTGACGAAAATGCATCAATATTCTCATCCTGTGTCCCCGGTGCCTCCTCAGCCCTCTGCTATAATGAATGTGCCGGGGCTGTAAGCCTCTTCTGTTGATGAAGGCAAGCCCTTTACTCACTTTGGTAATTGGTTTGCTCATTCCAGCTGTAGTGTAGAATTCAGAGGAGCATCATTTCCATTTCCCTGTAGAGAAAGATGAAAAGGAAATATGATGCAACACCATCAGAGCCATGAACATTCATTCAATGCTACCCGTCACTAAGGTTGTCAAAGTATTGATAGTATTGATCAGTATCGATATATATATATATATATATATTTTTTTTTAATGGATACAATACTTATTTGGTATCATAATAGTATCGATACAAAAAAATAAAGGAAACTGATAGAATACTCTTTTGCAATAGTATCGATACCTGCAGTGCTTTGTCTTAATGAAAAATCAAACATAGTACTATCATTGGTGGGTATCTGTTGCTTCAATAAGCTAACATTGTTCTGATAGGCTGATGACTAGAGGAGGGGTAATCTGCTGTGTAAGTGCAACGTTTTTAATGAGTTCTATCGGGCCTAGATTATGGGGAAGCGTAGGTCCGTCCATCTGTCTTTGTTTATTTTTATGCCTCTTGGCCGGCCCCTCCCACCCAGGTCATAAAGTCTATTAAGGCCCTCCCCCTTGGCAGAAGACTGATGTCTGGCAGTACCACAACCTCTCATCACGGGGACACTTTCTATCCAATTGCCATCTGCCTCTTCGACGAGACCCGAAAGCCCTCACAAATATAGACTTTATCACTTCCTCCCGATGTTCCCTGAGCACAACCGGCTTAGTAACAGGCTGGGGTTCTCCCCCACGGACCTTATCCACACACCTGCCCCCCATCCTATGTCACTTTAAAGGACCTTATATTTTGCACTTTATAATTTGTGATTGTTTGACTGTATTGCTTTATCTTCCACTATTGATCTGACCGCTGCGCTGCATACCGGTACTTGCACTAAGTCACATTCCTCGTTTCTAATCTGATTACTTACTGTGGCTATTAAAGTGAATCTTGAATCTTGAATCTTGTGTTGTCATTTCTTACCCCGTGGTATCGAAAATGGCATCTGTATCGAAGTTAGAAATTCTACTATCGTGACAACCCTACCCGCCACAGAATAATGCTCCACATCTAGCCCTCTCTCGTAACGGGACAAGCCCGTCTTTTATTGTCACACGAACACCACAATACATGCATGCGGCCACAACACACTCATGCTGACGGTGGCCGGTGAAAAGTGTCCTCTGCATTTAACCCATCCAGGCATGTCCTTTCCTCCGAGGGGCAGGCCAGGAGCAGTGGTTGCTTTCTCGTACAGCGCCCCGGGGACCAACTTCGGATGTTGTCGTCACTGGTCGGATGACGATGACGATCTGATCTTCTGCATGTTTTTAGTGGGGGGGTTATATACGGAGGAACCCCCTGGGGGGTACGGGGAGAACATGCAAACTCCACACAGAGAGAAAGGCCCTTACGACGAGATAACCCACCTGGGCAGTAGGCACTGAAGATATGGGGGGGAACACAACCACAGCGCTCACAGTGTCCCAGGCGAGAATCGAACTCAGGACCTTCTAACTGTGAGGCGACAGCGCTACCGACTGCGCCACCGTACCCCCTGATCCCATTCATGATTGTGTGCCTCCCTTTTTGTCTCCTTCCCAGACAGATGAGATGGATGATGATGACGGAGCTCGTCCACTGGCTGAGTCGCTGCTCCTGGCTATCGCTGATCTGCTGTTCTGCCCTGACTTCACTGTGCACAGCCACAGGAGAGGCCCTGTGAGTAGCCTCTCGCCCTGCCCGCAACGTCACCAAAACGTGTCGTTTCGTCGCCACCCTGCACACGTGAACGATCTCTGACAGTTAGCCGGAACATAGTTTGACACACCTTCACGTTTCACAAGGTTGCGCTAGGTTTGATATATAAATGTGTTTCCAGAAGCAGTGCTTCCTTCTTCCTGGTGGAAAACGAACCTGTCACCCGAGTTTGTCTGAAGAGAGATTGTTGAAAGAGATCCCAGAGTGTGAATACACCACTGGCCTCACCGGAAAGTGTTCTTTGTCTCATTAGCAAGAATGGAATGTTGTGTGTCAGACTGCAGCGTAGCTCTTGACAAGGAAAAGCCTCCATCTTAAACATCCTGGATAACATGCGACCTTTGTTGACCTTATTACCATTTCCTCTCTAAATCAGTGATGCTCAACGTGGGGTCTGTGGTTGTCCTGTTCCAGGTGGTCCCTAGCAAAATTATGAATTGTTCAATTTCACCATTATTTAATTGAGAAGAAGTTAACACACACATTTCACTCATTTACAGCCATGGACAAAATTCTGGACAAGATCATATCTAACAATAAAAATATTCTCACATTTGGGTCTGAGAGACAACATTTCATTGAATGGGGGTCCGTGGCACTAATGTGTCCTATATGAAAAAGATTGAGAATTACGCTCGAAATCACATGACTGAATACAGGAAGACCAGATACAGATCCTGAGGCCCTTGAGGGAAAGTATAGCCCAGCATCATGCAATGTCACTGAGAACATGTTAAACCCAGTACCTAATATATGAGAGAATTTTATTTGTCTCTTCTTGAGTAACTCAAGTGGATGTCTTTTGACGCCCCATCCAGGACTCGGTGGAGGACATGCAGTCTCTAGACAGCTGTGAGTACATCTGGGAGGCAGGGGTGGGCTTCGCACAGTCCCCCCCTCTCAACTACATCCATGACCTGAATAGGTGAGTCACGGTGTTCGGTGCCTTTGGTGTGCTTGCTCGGCAATGTGTTGTTGTTTACTCTCTCATCTTGACTTTTGACTGACCTTTGACCTTTGTCTCCCGCCTCTCCATGTCTTCCTCTGTGATCCTCATCAGGACTGAGTTGCTGAGGTTGTTGCTAACCTGTTTCTCTGAGGCGATGTACCTGCCTCCTTCATCAGACAACAGTGTTCTCAACCCCTGGGTGACTTTCTTCTGCTCCACAGAAAATAGGTAAGTAAAGGTAAAGGTGAAGTCCCACTGATTGTCACACACCTGAGTGTGCGAAATTCGCAATAGCTGCGACCACATATGGGAATTTCCGAAATGCAGGATGGCAGGGGTTGGCCCCACCCTACTCTGCCTCTGCCACGTCCACCCTGCATTTTGAAATGTGCCTCCCACCTCCCCCTTTTAGCCAGTTGGCATGAACACAAATACACACATTCACACACGCACACACACACACACACACACACACACACCTACACACACACACACACACACACACACCCACACGCACACACACACACACTTGACCTCCATGCCAAATTGTAACCTCCGGCCCTGCCATCCTGCATTTGGAAATGTGCACAAAGTCCCACGCGTGTTCTTAACATGTTCCTCACATGTTCCTCACATCTTACTCCCTAGGCACGCCTTACCGCTGTTCACCTCTCTGCTCAACGTGGTGTGCGCCTATGATCCAGTGGGCTACGGCATCCCCTACAACCACCTGCTCTTTTCCGACTACCGGGAGCAGCTGGTGGAGCAGGCTGTGCAGATCCTCATTGTCACATTGGAGCACGAGGGAGGGCCGGCCCACCGCTCTGCTTCCCCTTCCAGCATGGAGGAGCATGAAGTAAGACACCAGAACCGTCTATTTGGATTACCAGGGCGTCCGGGGTAGTGTAGCGATAGATTCCCTGCCTACCAACATGAGGCTCTCAGGTTTCGAGCCCCCGTGTTACGTCCGGCTTGGTCGGGTGTCCATATTGGATGTGTCTGCGGGTGGGAAGCCGGATTAGGGGTATATGTCCTGATCGCTGCATTATTGCCTCCTCTGGTCGGTCGGGTCGCCTGTTCGGGGGCGAGGGGAACTGGGGGGAATAGCGTGATCGTCCCACGTGCTACTTCCTGCCGGGGAAACTCCTGTCTGTCAGGTGAAAAGAAGCGGCTGGCGACTGCACATGTATCGGAGGAAGCATGTGCTAGTCTCCAACTCCTCTCCCCAGATCAACAGAGGTGGTGGAGCAACAACCGGGACAGTGTTACAGTTTTACAGTTTATTTGTTTATTTAGACGGGACAGTGCAAAATTAATGGACACAAAGAACATAATCAGAGTGTAAAAATTGCAGGAGGAATTTGCCAAGTACAATTATTGGGGAGAAAAACCCAAAATCCAAAGGGGGTGGAAATAAGATTAAAAAGGTAAATGTCCTTTCTCTCTCTTTGCAGTCTACAGGCCCTGACAACCTGTTTGTGAATTATTTGTCGAGAATTCACAGAGAAGAGGTACTCATTCTCTTTATTTTTTTCCATAAAGCACAAGCAGATCTGGCCTGTAAAGACCTCTTGTCCAAAACCACTGTTGTGTCTCCCCATCTGCATCTGCAGGATTATGACTTTGTGCTGAAGGGCCTAGCTCGTCTTCTGACCAACCCGCTGGCTCAGACCTACCTGCCCAACTCTACCAAGAAGATCCAGTTCCACCAAGAGCTGTTGGTGCTCTTCTGGAAGCTCTGCGACTTCAATAAGGTTGGGGAACACACTTAAAGATGGTTATTTTAAAGTAATTCCTAGCCTAGTTGAGTCAGAGGGCTTCATTTAGCCGAGCGGCCAAGCGTTATAGTGTCGAGCCCTGCACGCATGCATGCGCGTTTCAACAATGGCCATGGTTGCTGTATTCAGTGTAGTCTCTCCTTTGTGTTCCCACGGCAGAAGTTCCTGTTTTTTGTCCTGAAGAGTAGTGACGTGCTGGACATTCTGGTGCCCATACTCTTCTATCTGAATGATGCCAGGGCCGACCAGTGTGAGTATTATTTATTATCTATTGCCTTTTTATCAGGAAAATTACACCCTACAAGCCTTCAATATCCTTATGCATTTTTTCTCCTTCTGATGTGTATACTTCTTGGCGGCAGCCCGCGTTGGACTCATGCACATCGGTGTGTTCATCTTGCTGTTGTTGAGTGGGGAGAGAAACTTTGGCGTGCGTTTGAACAAGCCCTACTCTGTCCACGTGCCTATGGACATCCCAGTGTTTACAGGGACCCATGCCGACCTGCTGATAGTGGTAATAAAAAATATATATATATATAATAATGATAATAATAATAATAATAATAAATAATGATAATAATAAAATGCTACATTTGCACCATCTTGAATACTGATGTCCCTGGTGTTTACACAGTGCTTATATAAGCTTCTCTGTTTGTTTTGCAGGTGTTCCACAAGATTATAACCAGCGGGCACCAGCGTCTGCAGCCTCTGTTTGACTGTCTGCTCACCATCATAGTGAATGGTGAATAGCTTTGGCTCCCTCTGTTGGGCAGTGCACAATAAGATATTATTTTCAACACCCAAGTGTTTAAAACAGCATTTATCAGCCTCATAATAAATGGATATCATGTTTTTTTTTTCTACATTTGCTCTCCTTCCACTTCAGTGTCTCCCTACCTGAAGAGTCTGTCTATGGTGGCAGCTAATAAACTGCTCCACCTGCTGGAGTCGTTCTCCACCAACTGGTTCCTCTTCTCTGCTGCGCAGAATCACCACCTTGTGTTCTTCCTGCTCGAGGCATTCAATAACATTATCCAGTACCAGTTTGATGGTGAGAGAAACCTTTCAAATGTTTGACAGATGATTGATTACGTCTCTCATGGATTACATTTCTTTGTCCAGACTTTAATGATCTCATGTTACAGAATTCTGGGCTTGAATGGACTTTCCATGGAAAATAAAAGTTTAGGTGGCAAATTTAGACGGACTTTGCAGTGCACCTATAAATGTATTCTGCTCTTACCCACCTCCAGGAAACTGCAACCTGGTGTACGCCATCATACGCAAACGTAACTTGTTCCACCAGCTGGCCAACCTGCCGTCTGATTCCGGCTCCATCCAGAAGGCTTTACAGAGGAAGAGGAAGTCACCCAATGTAATTTCCCGTACCAGCTCCCAGGAGACGGTCTCCATGGAGGGCTCCCAACCTGCTGTGCCCGCAGAGCCGGGCACATTGAAGACCAGTCTGGTCGCTATACCAGGTACAGGATGCCCTATATGGATGCTATTTGGATGTTACTATTTGAATGGTAAAGGACTATACCAACCTTTTGGGAAATTGGCTCATTGGTCAACTTATCTTCTACGTGTTACGATATAGCCAGTCTACTCAATGATCAAAATCAATCTCTCGTGTCTCTGGTACATACATTATCTCTGTTCTGTCCACATGCTAGCATGTTGCACGGAGGGAACTAGCATTGTCTATCATAATAAGATAAGACCTTTTAGTAATCCAGAATTGTTTTTTTCTGCCAACCCTCTTGATACATGAAGGTTAAGAAGACCTGTGGGCAAAGTTCTCAAAAGGTTTATGCAGTCCTTCAAAAAACAGCAAGTTATCTTAACAAAATGTTAAAGAATGATTGCTTTTGGCTTTATCATGGCTCTTCTAATGGATGTGCGGACCATGGTTTTCTGCAGCCATTGATAAACTGACGGAGAAGTCCCAGGTATCAGAGGATGGAACCATGGTGTCAGTTCCAAAAACAGATGGCTCACACACACTCCCCTCAGACCCAAGTGCCACCGCTGGGACCAGTGACACAGAGTCCAATTCAGGCAGAGACAATGAAGTAAGCGTGTGTGTGTGTGTGTGTGTGTGTCGTGTGTGTGTCGTGTGTGTGTGTGTGTGTGCGCGTGCTTGTTTGTATGTAATCATAATGTTGCACTTAATCAAATCGGCTTTTGTTCCCTACTATCAGGATGTTTTCTACACTGAGGCTGAAATGGAGAGAAGACGTTTGTCAAGTGCATCTTCAACATCCTACTGGGCCCCCACACCAGAATGGGTCAGTAACGTCTGTTGTCTTCAATCTCCCCTTCAGTATTTGGTAGAAGTTGGAGGTTTCATCAAATTAATATTTGACCACATCTGACCCTTTAATCGTAGGTCCTCTCCTGGAAGTGTAAACTCCCCCTGCAGACGATCATGCGTCTGCTGCAAGTGCTAGTCCCCCAAGTGGAGAAGATCTGCATCGACAAGTATGTAATCACTTCTCATCCTTCTGGGTCAGCACAGCAGGAACAAGGATCCACTGGCTGTCGTTGATGTGTTACTGGATTCGCTGACTCATAACCTTTCTATATTACATTTCTTGAAGTTGTCCTTCTCCTATTCATTTCCCTTTAGAGGCTTGACAGATGAGTCGGAGATCCTGAAGTTCCTCCAGCATGGCACCCTAGTGGGCCTGCTGCCAGTTCCTCACCCCATCCTCATCAGGAAGTATCAGGCCAACGCAGGCACTGCCATGTGGTTCCGCACCTACATGTGGGGTGTGGTCTACTTGCGGTAAGTCAGGCATGAGAGCTGAGCATTATGCAGACTGTAATCTTTGCCTAATGAATGAACATTAAGATCGTGTTTTTTTTTTTTTAGCAACGTGGACCCGCCTATCTGGTATGACACTGATGTCCGCCTCTTTGAGATCCAGAGGATGTAGACAGGGAGGTTCTATTTTTTTTCGACTGAAAATGGGACTGGTCAGCTCCAGGAGTCCTGTTCGCTTTGGTTATCTGCTGGTTCCCCAGTAAACTTCACTGTGTTTAAGTTGCCTCGTAATCATCATCATAACGCTTGCCCCTTACACCACCAACTGGTCGGAGAGTCATCCATACGCGTCATCAGATGAAGAGGGGAGATGATTGATTGATCGATCGGTATTTATAAACAGTACATTTCCTCAGACCTCAAGACCACAGAATGTGTTTCCAAGCACTGAGACTGGTGTTTGCTAATGGTTATTTTCCAGACAGTGTAAAAGAGAGTGAAAATATTGTTTCAAGTAGCCTTGGTGTTAGAAATATGATGCTGTCTTAATGGAAGTCTGTATAGCTATCTTGAATGGCGCATTGGTTTCATATTGTCATTATTTGCCATGCTTCAAAGTGAACTTACACTTATCTTCTGTTACGTATGGTTGTAGTTATGTGACTGACAATGTAACCGAATAGAACTTTGAAAACATATTTAATACCAAACTATACAGACTGTTTTTATGTAAATTATATGACTAGATTTTGTCTTAAGTTATGCTCGAGCTGGGTATGCTGTATATACAATACTTGATGTTCGAAGTTGTATTTTCCTTAAATTATCCTGAAAATATATATTGAAAAGCATTGTGTTGGTCACGGTACCATGGGCTGTATGCTTTTAGTCAAGGGGAATCTCAATCACTGATGTCAAAGTATTTATTTCAACACTTAAGCCTTAAGTGTTAAGTCTTAAGGCAAGACCATTCAGATGTTACAGGCTTGGATTTTCCTTTAACAGCTCAAAACTTATAATTGAAGGAATTGGTCCAGATTGTCAATTTTGGTGGAATTCCCAGGGAGGACACTTTTTTTACACTGCATTTCGAAGACTGCTTATTTCCTTCTTGACCAGTAGGTGACACTATGTCCCCAACCATCAATCCTGTTATGGGTTCTAAAGGTTTAACATTTTAGTTGCTCATTTATGCTGCCATTATTAGTTAAATCTTTTCTACGCGTAGTCACTGAACAATGATCCTATATAGAAGGGAACATAACTTTTTGGTAAAACCATCAACACAAATGTATGCTTAACAGTTGGATATGGCTATTAGCTATAGACATTCTCTCTGAATTAGGGCTATACAAATAAACTAGACTTGATATTAGATGCCCAATTTTACCAGGTGTCCATGAACTCAAGTCTGTCTCACTGCTCGAGTTCACGTGGAGTTTTTCTCAGGTTGTTGAGGCCTAGTTGGTTTTTACTTTGTTGCCCTCTAATCCTGGCAGTATAAAAGTGGCACTCCATGGGTGGTAAACTTCCAGCCATTGTCATTTTCCCTGTCCAACAAGAGCATCTCCATCACAGCCCTGCCCGTACAGCACTGAGAATACATCACAGTCCTGCCCGTACAGCACTGAGAATACATCACAGTCCTGCCCGTACAGCACTGAGAATATATCACAGTCCTGCCCATACAGCACTGAGAATACATCAGTCCTGCCCGTACAGCACTGAGAATACATCACAGTCCTGCCCATACAGCACTGAGAATACATCAGTCCTGCCCGTACAGCACTGAGAATATATCAGTCCTGCCCATACAGCACTGAGAATACATCAGTCCTGCCCGTACAGCACTGAGAATACATCAGTCCTGCCCATACAGCACTGAGAATACATCAGTCCTGCCCATACAGCACTGAGAATACATCACAGTCCTGCCCGTACAGCACTGAGAATATATCACAGTCCTGCCCATACAGCACTGAGAATACATCACAGTCCTGCCCGTACAGCACTGAGAATACATCACAGTCCTGCCCGTACAGCACTGATAATACATCACAGTCCTGCCCGTACAGCACTGAGAATACATCACAGTCCTGCCCGTACAGCACTGAGAATACATCACAGTCCTGCCCGTACAGCACTGATAATACATCACAGTCCTGCCCGTACAGCACTGAGAATACATCACAGTCCTGCCCGTACAGCACTGAGAATAGATCACAGTCCTGCCCGTACAGCACTGAGAATACATCACAGTCCTGCCCGTACAGCACTGAGAATATATCACAGTCCTGCCCATACAGCACTGAGAATACATCAGTCCTGCCCGTACAGCACTGAGAATACATCAGTCCTGCGCATACAGCACTGAGAATACATCACAGTCCTGCCCGTACAGCACTGAGAATACGCTGATGAGATGTGTAAGAGACTTATTAATTTCCATCCATGTCCTCTCCATTACCATAAATGTGTCACCTGTAATATGTTGCAGTTATACGCAACGCAAAGTACATCTAGCAAGTCGTAAAATCAGATGAACACATGGCCAACTTATGTAACAAAGCATGTGGGAATGAAACCGCTTTGGGGGTACGGATCAACAACTGTACTGACAAGTCATGTGTGCTGTTCCAGCAAATTTATTCTTGTAACAAATGTGAAACGTAAAAACAATACTTAACCCAGCGAGCATTTTTCGGTTGAAAAGACGTTTAAAAAACGTTTAGGGTCAACGTTGAAAAAACGTGCAAGGAAGGTTTGAAAGTGAAAGTTTTTTCACCCACTATTTGCAGACGTTTATTGAACGTTCAGATTTAGACCATATTTCACCAGGAAATTAAATTAAAAGTTCAGCAGCGCACACGGGATTCGAACCCCGCTTTCCCACATTCAAGCCAGTCCGCTCCGCTCTACGCGCTGAGCTATATATTTTCTTATACTCTGTAGAGAGCTGGGCACATATATACTCTATCTCGCACACAACTTGTAGACTACATGATTGTCGACATCGGAGGACAAGTTATTTTATGTGATGTGTGTACGAGACTATTATATTAATGTAACAGACTAAAATTATGTTGTGTGTGTGTGTGTTGTCTATAGGCTGTAGCCTATGGCTTCAGAGGTTAATGTTCCGCACTTGGTGCAGACCGGTGCAGACTTGCTTTGGTCTAGTCTAGTCAGTCACGGTTAGTATAGCTAGCAAGTAAGTACTTGCGTTACTGCGTTGTTGCAGGAACTGAATTCATTATTTTATAGTATTGCGCTAAACTATTAACCATAGTTGTGTCCTGGAAGCTTTTTGCTGGCACCACATAGCCTATATAGTCCCATATTTATGATATTTCATGTGACATAAAATGCGTTGAAATGTAGTTTTCGTATAGACCAGATTTCAACTCTCAGTTACACAATAAAATGGACAAATGCCAATTCACACACTATCAATATTGCCTCTATTCCAAGCTACAACAAATGTTTTAACAATATGATGCACCAAATTGTGTTTTTTTACACGTTGACGTTGTAACCGCATTTTAGCCGGTTGAAAAGAGGGTGAAATTAGGTCTTAGACGTTCAAACCCAATATCACCCAGATTTCAACTAAAAATCAACGTTGAAAAAACGTTTTGTGCTCGCTGGGAAGGGCCACTTTGTATCATTACAAAATCAGTAGTATGCAAATGAACAGTTCAACTTCCCTCCATTTGGTCCAGGAGGTTCTGTGAAGGTAGAGAACAATAATGATAGTGGTAATAGTAGTGATTGTGACACCATGGAAAAACTGCTCCAAATGACATAATTTGGAGCAGGGAATTCTGTGAATGAACGGGGAGCTCTCAGTCCAGGCAAGATGGCGGGAAGTTAAACATTGTTAATGCATACTACCGATAAAGCTGGGTTGAAAATCAGCAAAAAGTGGCCCTTTAAGATTTAGCCATTAAATAGACACCCAATAGCATAATAAAATTCTCTACATTTTAAAATATGTTCATCTAAGAGATCGAGTACACCTCAAAGAGGCTGGCGACCGAGTGCATGCGGTAAAAGATTCCAAAAGGCAGTCCAATATTCACAATGGCCGCCCACATGGTGAATTTGTAGAATCGGGTCTCGATGGAGTGGTCAAACTGGGGACGAGCGCCAAACGCCGGCATGATCCAGAGCTGTCAGAACAAAAACACAATCAAGACAAATTTAGGACTGAACTTAATAGAAATGACATGTACAGGAATGGCAATAGAGATCCAAAGTGAAACGTCACTTCCTGCTTCAGCACTGTACCAGAGATTTTCATCCGCCATTTATTTCCCCATAGACATTTTGTAAAATGCTTGTAAAAATAGTTTTACTTGGTCAAACCAAATGGTTCAGATATATTTAGAAACCGGAGACAGGAGACCAAAACTTAAAAAACTGCGTATTTAAAGAAATTTCTTTCGATGTGTTTTAAAGTTTTGGTCAGAGTGAAATATTCTATGTTCTATCCCGATTCTAAACATATCTGAACCGTTTGGTTTGACCAAGTAAAACTATTTTTATAAGCATTTTACTAAATGTCTATGGGAAAATAAATGGCGGATCAAAATCTCTGGTACAGTGCTGAAGCAGGAAGTGATGTTCACTTTGCCTCTCTATATGCCATTGTTGAAACATAAGTTATGCAAGTGAATCTCAAGTGAATCTCAATCAAATGAAAGAAGGTAAATTGGATTTACAATGATGTTGGCTAGCAGTAAGAATGCACAGACTTCCCTCAGGACCCTTCTCTTCCAACTGAGGTTTGAAGGCAGGAAGTGTCTGACGCTGACGCTTCCTGAATCGACGCTCATCTCCAGATGACCTTGGACATTGTGAGCGTTTGTGTGCAGCGCCGCCTCCTGCATCACGTGGAAGGGCTCCCGGTGCAGGCCTTCGATGATGAAGTAGTTCTGCATGCCGAGCTCCACCACGGTCAGGATCGCCCAGGTCAGGTTGAGGCCGTTCAGGTAGCCCTTGGCTCCGGTCGCCACCACCGCCACAATAGTGAAATAGCTGATAATGAATTGTCCCATCGACGCCCCCACCAGCAGCCCCACATCCAGGCTGCGCGTGGGGTTCTTCTCAGAGACGTGCTCCCTCTGGTCCAGCCTGTAGACCACGCAGCCGACCACAGAGGAGAGAGACATCAGGGCCACGATCACTATGTTCATTATGAAGTGAATCAGCAGGGCTTTGTGTCGCTTCTGCTCCTGTTCTGCTAGTATGCCGACCTCATAGCAGATGAAGGTTGTTAGACCTGCAATTACCAGGATTATTCCTAATACAGGTCCAAAAAACACATCCTTTGGACGGAACTTAACGTGGTGGGCGTGGTCCTCCACTACTCGACCAACGTTTTTCCACATGACGTATGCCATGGCAGAGGCGAAGAGACTGTACTCGATGTTGAAGGGGTACAGGTAGTAGAAGGCCACTGTGAAGGTCTCACACGCCGTGTGACTGCATTTACACTTGTCAGATCCATAGCCGGCTGAAATGAGAAGATGCGGAGCACTTTAGTCCAAGTTTATTTTCATTAGTCCTTCCAGAAAGTGACGGCATGAATGACGTTGATGAGAGATGATTCATGTGGAGATACAGTACCTCTGTGCACTAGGGATGCAACGGTATGAGTTTTTGACGGTATGATAACCTTGGACAAAAATACCACGGTTTCCCGGTATCGCGGTATTGCGGACCATTTGTGTTTTTACAATAGCCGAAATATTCCCATACAGCCGATGTCGTTTTTTTAGATGGGGGAAAGTTCAGGGGGTCCTTGCGGCTCTTCTCTACTGTGCTAGTCTAGGTAGGCCAGGGGGAGGGGCCGCGTAAGCTGCACTCTGCAAGCGACCTGAGCACTTTGTTTTGGGGAAACAGCTGATACTGTGGGGAAGGTATGACGGCAAATTTTAGTGGTTTTGATACCGTGACGTTTTCAAACCGCGGTATACCTTCAAATGGTATACCGCTGCATCCCTACTGTGCACGCCTGTGACATTCTCAGGGATTTCAGTCTGGTGGACCGACTCCTCGGTGACTGCAGCCATCCACAATACCAAGTTAGTGGAAAGGGTCAGAGTAAGCCCACACCTGAAAAAGTGAAACAAACAATGAGTGTGCAGCAAGGTTGAAACAAAACTACAATCGTTACGTTTTGTATCTTGAATTTACCGTGTGAAATTCATGTGTCGCTGCACACAGTCCTTAGCATGAATCCAGAGGAAGTATGTCTAAAAACAGACACGTTTTAGAGGTTTTCCCAAATTCAGTGAAACGGTCGGGTCAAAGCCAGTGCATGTTCTTTAATGTACACGAGTGTAAATGTTTTTCAATGCACCAACCTGGACAAACAAAAACACAGCTTGCACAACAGGGAAGGCAACTTTGACAGCAGAGTCACAATGGAGATAGCCCACATAGTTGGCAATCTTGAAAATGTCCATAATCAGACTGAGGAGGCCGAACAGCACAAGTCCAGCTGCAGGAACAAACAAACAAAACATAGGTTATTAAAGGGCCATTTTGCCCATTTTCAACCAGCTTCATATCACAGTGTGCATGACACAATCAGTACTTTATGCAACATTTAACTTCCCTCCATCGTGCCTGATCCGAGAGCTCCCCGTTCATTCGCAGAGCATCATGGTCCAAAATGATGTCATGTTTTTATTGAATCTTTTTTTTTATTGTTTCATTTCAGACTCCACGTCACTTCACTCCCATCAACAATTGGGTGCACACAGTACACCCAGGCAAAAAGCAAAACAAAACAGCAGCAAACTAACGTGACAGAATCCACAACAAATGTTCTACAAATAAGTTGCATGCACAAATGCAATGCAATGCGATCTAAAAAGAAAGTTTTCTCCCACCACGTAAACTTAGTCCCACATCAAGTCGACCGTAGAAGTTTTGGTGTTAAATTACTACAAACAGAAAAGAAAGACAAGACAAATAAACAAACAAATTCAAACAGAAAAAAGAGAAAGAGAAACAAAATACAAGAAACAAACAAACATTTCAACATAGTGCTACCAACCTACCAAAATATGTGTATAAGGATGTGTAAATTATTCATTTCTGACCTCACCCAGGTATTCCAGAAACGGGTCCCAGATGGTCAAGAACTTCCTGATTGAGTTAGTCCTCAGAGACCTGAGTCTTTCCATACGCACCACTGAGACCATGTCTGTCAGCCATAGCTGAAAGGAGGGTGGAGATGGGGATTTCCAGTCTTTCAAAATTAGTCTTGTGGCGACAATCATCCCCCGTGTCAGGGACTGCTGCACAGCCATGGGGAGATGTAAGGAGGATTCCGAGCAGCCGAAAATGGCAAGTTCTGCCTCCGTCTTAAGAGTTACTCTGTAGGCCTTAGAATACCAGTCGAAAACCTTGGCCCAGAATCCGGATATTAAAGGGCAAAGCCAAAAAGCGTGTGACAGTGTACCCTCTAACACCTGGCACCTATCGCATTCGCATAGTGGTGAGACAGATGGGTAAATCTTGTGCAGTTTCAATTTGGAATAGTGAAGACGGTGAGTAACTTTGAATTGGATCAGCTGGTGTCTGCTGTTAACTGCGCAAGACTGGACAAACTCATGTCCCATATAATGTGTGATAAATCAACACCAAGTTCATCCTGCCATGCCTCTCTAATCCTCTCAGTGGGGGCCAAAATGATGTCATAATGATGTCATTAGGACCAGGAAGTTCTGCGAATGAACGGGGAGCTCTCTCGGTCCAGGCAAGATGGAGGGAAGTTAAACATTGCTCATTTGCATATACCGGTATACCAACGTAATATAATGAAAGCTCGTTGAAAATCAGTGTAACCGAATGAATGTTGAGTCCTCGTGAGCAGGCGCGTGCACACATAGACATGAAAGGGGGCTTGAGCCCCTGCCTTTTTTTCAGTCTGTAAAAAGTGCCCTTTTTTATTTTTTTTTATTTTTTTATTTTTTTTATTATAATACATTTTTCATTTTCATTCCAACAACACATGTGTTAACATTCATAAAGAGATGTCTGTATAAGTGAATTTCCTTACAGGTATTTTGTATTGACTGTATAGACCCTTCTGAGCCACCATATGTCTTACGGCCTCTGACGTAATCACGCAGAGGCAAGAGTATATATATAGGAGGAGTGACGCACAGCGTCAGAGAGAAAAAAGAGTGTCAGAGCGGGCTCAGTTGAACTGAATGCAGAAAGAAAATATAAAGAGAAAATAAATACGCCAACAGGCTAAAGAAAGCTGTGGATCCAGTCTGTTTATTTGGACGCAAGAAACCATCCGCAAGACAAAGAACCTTAACAGGTTATGGGCCCAGGTCCCGAGTAAGCAGACAACTCGAAGAAGAAGTTTACCGCATAGCGTAAACAAACGGGTGGACGTGCTAACCGGTGCTAAGGAGCTAACCTCGAGAAAAAGGTCAGCGTGTTGTTAGCAAAGAAGCACGGCGGCTATAGGCTATTAGCGGAAAAGTTTGGCTAAGTAGCAAAATAGCACGGCGACTAGTTTAGCGGGAAAGTTCCGTGTCAAAACTACAAAGGTTTGGATCTGAGTGTTTTGCCTATAAACAAGAGAAAGGAAAATTAGAATCCAGATGTGACCAAGGAATTTTTGTCGGATATGATAAAAATAGTCCAGCCTATTTGGTTTACTACCCTGAGACAGAAAAAGTTCAAAAACATACTGTAGACTAGTGAAGTTCTCAAGTAAGGCAGCTAAAGAAAGGGGGACTCAGACAGAGTCAAACACAGAGGTTGACAACAGTGTACTGATACCAGTAGAAGTACCAGAGGTTGAAACTACTGATAGTGACATCAACCATGAAAACACTGTGAATGAAAATGACCATGACATACAAGATGTTGGTACCGGAACTTTACCTGAACAGACTGATGATGACCAGCCAGGTAAAGTTACCAAGACTGTTGAAAGAAGGTACCCACGTAGAGACAGGTCAAAACCTGCTCGCTACCAGGAATTTGAAATGGAGGATTCTGAGGCGCGATTGAACATATGCATAGACTCTTGTTATAGAGCGGTATGCGATACCCCTCAGTCCTACCAAGACGCGATTTCATCCACAAAATCCAAGCAATGGAAAAACGCGATGAAAGATGAAATGAGGTCACTTGAGGAAAATGAGACCTACAGCCTTACAGGACTACCCCCGGGTAAATGTGCAGTGGGGGGGAAATGGGTGTTCGCACTCAAGACGGATACAGACGGATCAGAAAAATACAAAGCAAGGTATGTAGCAAAAGGCTACAGCCAAAAACAAGGGACAGACTATGAAGAGACATTCTCACCAACCGCTGATATGACTAGTGTGAGGGTGATTATGCAGAAGGCTGCACAAGAGAGTCTGATTTTGCACCAAATGGATGTGAAAACAGCGTACTTGCACGCACCTATCGATTGTGAATTATACATAGAACAACCTGAAGGGTTTGAGAAAAAGTCGACAACAGGTGAAAAACTTGTATGTAAACTACAGAAGTCACTATATGGTCTTAAACAATCTGGACCAGATTGTCTGGTAGAAACTGGAACACATTGCTACATGCTTGTCTATGTGATAACGGTTTTAAACAGAATCCAGCAGATTACTGTGTGTACACAAAAGAGAACCAGAATGAAAAAGTAATCATACTGATCTGGGTTGATGACTTAGTTATAGCAGCTAGCAATGAGACCATATTGATAAATGTAAAGAAAATGCTCACTGAGAGATTCAAAATGAAGGATCTGGGAAGACTAAATCATTTCCTAGGCATAGATTTCAACCAGAAAGAAGGGCAAGTCAAAATGTCTCAGACCAGATATGTCAAGAAAATTTTGGAGAGGTTTGGAATGAAGGAGTGCAGAGTAAGAGAAACTCCATGTGAACCCAAACTGGAGTATTCAGAAGATAGCGAACTGTTAAAAGACCCCAAGGAGTATAGAGAAGCAGTGGGTAGTTTGCTTTATTTGTCCACATGCACCAGGCCAGACCTGAGCTATGTAATCAGCAACTTATCTAGACATTTTGCTGAGCCAACTGAAGAACACTGGAAAACAGTGAGACATGTTCTCAGGTATCTAAAAGGTACAATAGACCAGGAACTAACCTTCAAAAGAGATGACACAAACAGTCTAGGACTAAGAGTGTTCACTGATGCTGACTGGGCATCAGATGCCTCAGACAGGCGCAGCACTACAGGTTATTGTGTCACCTTAAGCAAGGGAAGTGGTTTGATTTCATGGAAGACACGAAAACAACAGACCGTAGCTCTGTCAACATGTGAGGCAGAGTACATGTCGCTAGCAGCAGCTATGCAGGAGTGCCTCTATTTAGAGCAGTTACTAGTGAACTTGGACAACTGTCAATATGCACAAACAAAAGTCTTTGAAGACAACCAGGGCACAATAGCAATCGCCAAGAATCCAGTACACAGACAAAGGTGTAAACACATTGATATAAAATATCATTTCATCAGGGAAATTGTAAACGGTGGAAGAGTGGTTTTGGAGTACTGCCCCACAGAACAGATGGTGGCAGATCTAATGACCAAGCCAGCGACTAAGCTAAAACTAAAGAGGTTTAGTCAGGACATGTTTGGCACTTAGAATGCACAGGGCACGGAGTGTGTTTTTGTTTTGTTTTGTCCATATTGTAAAAGAAAGAAAAATGTGTTTGTTTCCTGGTGAACCCCAGTAAGTTCAATTCGAGTGGGGGTGTTAACATTCATAAAGAGATGTCTGTATAAGTGAATTTCCTTACAGGTATTTTGTATTGCACTGTATAGACCCTTCTGAGCCACCATATGTCTTACGGCCTCTGACGTAATCACGCAGAGGCAAGAGTATATATATAGGAGGAGTGACGCACAGCGTCAGAGAGAAAAAAGAGTGTCAGAGCGGGCTCAGTTGAACTGAATGCAGAAAGAAAATATAAAGAGAAAATAAATACGCCAACAGGCTAAAGAAAGCTGTGGATCCAGTCTGTTTATTTGGATGCAAGAAACCATCCGCAAGACAAAGAACCTTAACAACATGAACAAAACAAACAGCTCAGACACATGAAAAAATAAAATAAAAAGTGCCCTTTCCTGACCATGAATGCATTTCTAATGATGCTTTGTATGGAAATTGCCCTTTCCATGCCATCACTGAAGGCAGCATTCAAAGAGAAATGCCTTTTCCGAGCTCTCTTGGCCTTGAATGCACCATTTGTAATAGGCCTCTGCATGGAGCAGTGTTTTTCTAAACCGCCCCTGAAGGCACCAACCCAAAAACGCACGTGGCCGTCCCCACCCACTCCAGCAGTGCGCACTCCACTCAGCCAGAGCAACCATGCAGACGGACAGCAGCAGCACAGGCGCACACAGTCTGACAGATATATCAGTCAGTCAACGTGAATCAGGTATGTATGTTTGTCAAAGTCTCATCCTAAAATGAGATATTCCTCTAAATCTGGTTAAAATCGGAATATTTAAAATGAGTTATACCCCTAAATTGGCCTTTAAATTGCCTCAAATTTTTGCCACCACCCTCCGGACGGCGGCTGTAGTGCCCTTTTAGGAATTTGAGCCCCTGCCCCTCTAATGTTCTCTGCACGTCCCTGCTCGTGAGTCCCGAGTGGTAGCGAGTAAGTTGGTTAAACTCACTCCCCCAGTATAAAGACACATTAATCAGCTCCATCAAGGGAGCTAGCTCTCGCAGTGATTAGCATGTCCGCCTCGCAAGCCGAAGGTCGGCAGTTCGAATCCACCCCTGGGCAAGCCCTTAACATGGGTTGCTGCAAATACCACCAAACACAACGCCATTACACGTTGCACTTAAACACAGGATTAAAATGTCACTCATCTATAACTGCAAATTTCAGGACAGTCTCACCTCTGAGCCACACAGGTCCTGCATGGCTGTCTTTGTACAGGCCAGCTTCGTCTTTTCGGAAGGTGAAGACAGTGTAAAACAGCATCCAGATGATGGTGAGGAGGAGGAGAATGAGGAGGAAGATTTGTCGGTGGACAGCAGTAATGGCCACGCTGTTGAAGGCACTGCCACTGACTAGAGCACAACCTAGGATCAAGATGTTGACACAGATGATGCCAGACAGGAGCCATCCGCCACCGTGGTGGGTCCTCTCCGTCACCGCTTCCACACTGAGAGGACGGGCAAGCATGGGTGGACTGGGCAAGTGATGGATGTTCTCCATGGGAGCTGCTGTTTCAATCTGCATCGACAAGTATGTAATCACTTCTCATCCTTCTGGGTCAGCACAGCAGGAACAAGGATCCACTGGCTGTCGTTGATGTGTTACTGGATTCGCTGACTCATAACCTTTCTATATTACATTTCTTGAAGTTGTCCTTCTCCTATTAATTTCCCTCTAGGGGCTTGGCAGATGAGTCGGAGATTCTGAAGTTCCTCCAGCATGGCACCCTAGTGGGCCTACTGCCAGTTCCTCACCCCATCCTCATCAGGAAGTATCAGGCCAACGCAGGCACTGCCATGTGGTTCCGCACCTACATGTGGGGTGTGGTCTACTTGCGGTAAGTCAGGCGGGGTCCACCCGCTATGCCGACCACCTGCTATGCCGACCACCCGCAATGCCGACCTTAGGTTAAGGCGTGGGGGTGGGAGAGGTTAGGTTTTGGGTTAGGGTCTGGCGGAGGTTAGGTTTAGGCATGGCATGGGGGGAGGTTAGGTTTGGCGTGGGGGCTGGGAGAGGTTAGGTTTTGGGTTAGGGTCTGGGGGAGGTTAGGTTTAGGCATGGGGGGAGGTTAAGTTTGGCGTGGGGGCTGGGAGAGGTATAGCTCCACCGACACGCTGCACGCCGCCTCGCTCAGCTGGTTCTGCTTGTGGGCTATCGGCATTGCGACCTGTCGGCACTGCGGCCTGTCGGCACATAGACGCGGCACCAAGTCAGGCATGAGAGCTGAGCATTATGCAGACTGTAATCTTTGCCTAATGAATGAACATTAAGATCGTGTTTTTTTTTTTTTAGCAACGTGGACCCGCCTATCTGGTATGACACTGATGTCCGCCTCTTTGAGATCCAGAGGATGTAGACAGGGAGGTTCTATTTTTTTCGACTGAAAATGGGACTGGTCAGCTCCAGGAGTCCTGTTCGCTTTGGTTATCTGCTGGTTCCCCAGTAAACTTCACTGTGTTTAAGTTGCCTCGTAATCATCATCATAACGCTTGCCCCTTACACCACCAACTGGTCGGAGAGTCATCCATACGCGTCATCAGATGAAGAGGGGAGATGATTGATTGATCGGTATTTGTAAACAGTACATTTCCTCAGACCTCAAGACCACAGAATGTGTTTCCAAGCACTGAGACTGGTGTTTGCTAATGGTTATTTTCCAGACAGTGTAAAAGAGAGTGAAAATATTGTTTCAAGTAGCCTTGGTGTTAGAAATATGATGCTGTCTTAATGGAAGTCTGTATAGCTATCTTGAATGGCGCATTGGTTTCATATTGTCATTATTTGCCATGCTTCAAAGTGAACTTACACTTATCTTCTGTTACGTATGGTTGTAGTTATGTGACTGACAATGTAACCGAATAGAACTTTGAAAACATATTTAATACCAAACTATACAGACTGTTTTTATGTAAATTATATGACTAGATTTTGTCTTAAGCTCGAGCTGGGTATGCTGTATATACAATACTTGATGTTCGAAGTTGTATTTTCCTTAAATTATCCTGAAAATATATATTGAAAAGCCTTGTGTTGGTCACAGTACCATGGGCTGTATGCTTTTAGTCAAAGGGAATCTCAATCACTGATGTCAAAGTATTTATTTCAACACTTAAGCCTTAAGTGTTAAGTCTTAAGGCAAGACCATTCAGATGTTACAGGCTTGGATTTTCCTTTAACAGCTCAAAACTTATAATTGAAGGAATTGGTCCAGATTGTCAATTTTGGTGGAATTCCCAGGAGGGACACTTTTTTACACTGCATTTCGAAGACTGCTTATTTCCTTCTTGACCAGTAGGTGACACTATGTCCCCAACCATCAATCCTGTTATGGGTTCTGAAGGTTTAACATTTTAGTTGCTCATTTATGCTGCCATTATTAGTTAAATCTTTTCTACGTGTAGTCACTGAACAATGATCCTATATAGGAGGGAACATAACTTTTTGGTAAAACCATCAACACAAATGTATGCTTAACAGTTGGATATGGCTATTAGCTATAGACATTCTCTGTGAATTAGGGCTATACAAATAAACTAGACTTGATATTAAATGCCCAATTTTACCAGGTGTCCATGAACTCAAGTCTGTCTCACTGCTTGAGTTCACATGGAGTTTTTCTCAGGTTGTTGAGGCCTAGTTGGTTTTTACTTTGTTGCCCTCTAATCCTGGCAGTATAAAAGTGGCACTCCATGGGTGGTAAATTTCCAGCCATTGTCATTTTCCCTGTCCAACAAGAGCATCTCCATCACAGCCCTGCCCGTACAGCACTGAGAATACATCACAGTCCTGCCCGTACAGCACTGAGAATACATCAGTCCTGCCCGTACAGCACTGAGAATACATCACAGTCCTGCCCGTACAGCACTGAGAATACATCAGTCCTGACGGTACAGCACTGAGAATACATCAGTCCTGCGCGTACAGCACTGAGAATATATCACAGTCCTGCCCGTACAGCACTGAGAATACATCAGTCCTGCCCGTACAGCACTGATAATACATCACAGTCCTGCCCGTACAGCACTGAGAATACATCACAGTCCTGCCCGTACAGCACTGAGAATACATCACAGTCCTGCCCGTACAGCACTGAGAATACATCACAGTCCTGCCCGTACAGCACTGAGAATATATCACAGTCCTGCCCGTACAGCACTGAGAATACATCACAGTCCTGCCCGTACAGCACTGAGAATACATCAGTCCTGCGCATACAGCACTGAGAATACATCACAGTCCTGCCCGTACAGCACTGAGAATACGCTGATGAGATGTGTAAGAGAGTTATTAATTTCCATCCATGTCCTCTCCATTACCATAAATGTGTCACCTGTAATATGTTGCAGTTATACGCAACGCAAAGTACATCTAGCAAGTCGTAAAATCAGATGAACACATGGCCAACTTATGTAACAAAGCATGTGTGAATGAAACCGCTTTGGGGGTATGGATCAACAACTGTACTGACAAGTCATGTGTGCTGTTCAAGCAAATTTATTCTTGTAACAAATGTGAAACGTAAAAACAATACTTAAGGGCCACTTTGTATCATTACAAAATCAGTAGTATGCAAATGAACAGTTCAACTTCCCTCCATTTGGTCCAGGAGGTTCTGTGAAGGTAGAGAACAATAATGATAGTGGTAATAGTAGTGATTGTGACACCATGGAAAAACTGCTCCAAATGACATAATTTGGAGCAGGGAATTCTGTGAATGAACGGGGAGCTCTCAGTCCAGGCAAGATGGCGGGAAGTTAAACATTGTTAATGCATACTACCGATAAAGCTGGGTTGAAAATCAGCAAAAAGTGGCCCTTTAAGATTTAGCCATTAAATAGACACCCAATAGCATAATAAAATTCTCTACATTTTAAAATATGTTCATCTAAGAGATCGAGTACACCTCAAAGAGGCTGGCGACCGAGTGCATGCGGTAAAAGATTCCAAAAGGCAGTCCAATATTCACAATGGCCGCCCACATGGTGAATTTGTAGAATCGGGTCTCGATGGAGTGGTCAAACTGGGGACGAGCGCCAAACGCCGGCATGATCCAGAGCTGTCAGAACAAAAACACAATCAAGACAAATTTAGGACTGAACTTAATAGAAATGACATGTACAGGAATGGCAATAGATCCAAAGTGAAACGTCACTTCCTGCTTCAGCACTGTACCAGAGATTTTCATCCGCCATTTATTTCCCCATAGACATTTTGTAAAATGCTTGTAAAAAATAGTTTTACTTGGTCAAACCAAATGGTTCAGATATATTTAGAAACCGGAGACAGGAGACCAAAACTTAAAAAACTGCGTATTTAAAGAAATTTCTTTCGATGTGTTTTAAAGTTTTGGTCAGAGTGAAATATTCTATGTTCTATCCCGATTCTAAACATATCTGAACCGTTTGGTTTGACCAAGTAAAACTATTTTTATTAGCATTTTACTAAATGTCTATGGGAAAATAAATGGCGGATCAAAATCTCTGGTACAGTGCTGAAGCAGGAAGTGATGTTCACTTTGCCTCTCTATATGCCATTGTTGAAACATAAGTTATGCAAGTGAATCTCAAGTGAATCTCAATCAAATGAAAGAAGGTAAATTGGATTTACAATGATGTTGGCTAGCAGTAAGAATGCACAGACTTCCTTCAGGACCCTTCTCTTCCAACTGAGGTTTGAAGGCAGGAAGTGTTTGACGCTGACGCTTCCTGAATCGACGCTCATCTCCAGATGACCTTGGACATTGTGAGCGTTTGTGTGCAGCGCCGCCTCCTGCATCACGTGGAAGGGCTCCCGGTGCAGGCCTTCGATGATGAAGTAGTTCTGCATGCCGAGCTCCACCACGGTCAGGATCGCCCAGGTCAGGTTGAGGCCGTTCAGGTAGCCCTTGGCTCCGGTCGCCACCACCGCCACAATAGTGAAATAGCTGATAATGAATTGTCCCATCGACGCCCCCACCAGCAGCCCCACATCCAGGCTGCGCGTGGGGTTCTTCTCAGAGACGTGCTCCCTCTGGTCCAGCCTGTAGACCACGCAGCCGACCACAGAGGAGAGAGACATCAGGGTCACGATCACTATGTTCATTATGAAGTGAATCAGCAGGGCTTTGTGTCGCTTCTGCTCCTGTTCTGCTAGTATGCCGACCTCATAGCAGATGAAGGTTGTTAGACCTGCAATTACCAGGATTATTCCTAATACAGGTCCAAAAAACACATCCTTTGGATGGAACTTAACGTGGTGGGCGTGGTCCTCCACTACTCGACCAACGTTTTTCCACATGACGTATGCCATGGCAGAGGCGAAGAGACTGTACTCGATGTTGAAGGGGTACAGGTAGTAGAAGGCCACTGTGAAGGTCTCACACGCCGTGTGACTGCATTTACACTTGTCAGATCCATAGCTGGCTGAAATGAGAAGATGCGGAGCACTTTAGTCCAAGTTTATTTTCATTAGACAGATAGTCCTTCCAGAAAGTGACGGCATGAATGACGTTGATGAGAGATGATTCATGTGGAGATACAGTACCTCTGTGCACGCCTGTGACATTCTCAGGGATTTCAGTCTGGTGGACCGACTCCTCGGTGACTGCAGCCATCCACAATACCAAGTTAGTGGAAAGGGTCAGAGTAAGCCCACACCTGAAAAAGTGAAACAAACAATGAGTGTGCAGCAAGGTTGAAACAAAACTACAATCGTTACGTTTTGCATCTTGAATTTACCGTGTGAAATTCATGTGTCGCTGCACACAGTCCTTAGCATGAATCCAGAGGAAGTATGTCTAAAAACAGACACGTTTTAGAGGTTTTCCCAAATTCAGTGAAACGGTCGGGTCAAAGCCAGTGCATGTTCTTTAATGTACACGAGTGTAAATGTTTTTCAATGCACCAACCTGGACAAACAAAAACACAGCTTGCACAACAGGGAAGGCAACTTTGACAGCAGAGTCACAATGGAGATAGCCCACATAGTTGGCAATCTTGAAAATGTCCATGATCAGACTGAGGAGGCCGAACAGCACAAGTCCAGCTGCAGGAACAAACAAAACAGGTTATTAAAGGGCCATTTTGCCACTTTTCAACCAGCTTCATATCACAGTGTGCATGACACAATCAGTACTTTATGCAACAATGTCTAACTTCCCTCCATCGTGCCTGATCCGAGAGTTCCCCGTTCATTCGCAGAGCATCATGGTCCAAAATTATGTCATGTTTTTATTGAATCTTTTTTTTTTTATTGTTTCATTTCAGACTCCACGTCACTTCACTCCCATCAACAATTGGGTGCACACAGTACACCCAGGCAAAAAGCAAACAAAACAGCAGCAAACTAACGTGACAGAATCCACAACAAATGTTCTACAAATAAGTTGCATGCACAAATGCAATGCGATCTGAAAAGAAACATTTTTTCAACATAGTGCTACCAACCTACCAAAATATGTGTATAAGGATGTGTAAATTATTCATTTCTGACCTCACCCAGGTAGTCCAGAAACGGGTCCCAGATGGTCGAGAACTTCCTGATTGATTTAGTCCTCAGAGACCTGAGTCTTTCCATACGCACCACTGAGACAATGTCTGTCAGCCATAGCTGAAAGGAGGGTGGAGATGGGGATTTCCAGTCTTTCAAAATTAGTCTTGTGGCGACAATCATCCCGTGTCAGGGACTGCTGCACAGCCATGGGGAGAAGTAAGGAGGATTCCGAGCAGCCGGAAATGGCAAGTTCTGCCTCCGTCTTAAGAGTTACTCTGTAGGCGTTAGAATACCAGTCGAAAACCTTGGCCCAGAATCCGGATATTAAAGGGCAAAGCCAAAAAGCGTGTGACAGTGTACCCTCTAACACCTGGCACCTATCGCATTCGCATAGTGGTGATACAGATGGGTAAATCTTGTGCAGTTTCAATTTGGAATAGATAAGACGGTGAGTAACTTTGAATTGGATCAGCTGGTGTCTGCTGTTAACTGAGCAAGACTGGACCACAGACAAACTCATGTCCCATATAATGTGTGATAAATCAACACCAAGTTCATCCTGCCATGCCTCTCTAATCCTCTCAGTGGGGGCCAAAATGATGTCATAATGATGTCATTAGGACCAGGAAGTTCTGCGAATGAACAGGGAGCTCTCTCGGTCCAGGCAAGATGGAGGGAAGTTAAACATTGCTCATTTGCATATACCGGTATACCAACGTAATGTAATGAAAGCTCGTTGAAAATCAGTGTAACCGAATGAATGTTGAGTCCTCGTGAGTCCCGAGTGGTAGCGAGTAAGTTGGTTAAACTCACTCCCCCAGTATAAAGACACATTAATCAGCTCCATCAAGGGAGCTAGCTCTCGCAGTGATTAGCATGTCCGCCTCGCAAGCCGAAGGTCAGCAGTTCGAATCCACCCCTGGGCAAGCCCTTAACATGGGTTGCTGCAAATACCACCAAACACAACGCCATTACACGTTGCACTTAAACACAGGATTAAAATGTCACTCATCTATAACTGCAAATTTCAGGACAGTCTCACCTCTGAGCCACACAGGTCCTGCATGGCTGTCTTTGTACAGGCCGGCTTCGTCTTTTCGGAAGGTGAAGACGGTGTAAAACAGCATCCAGATGATGGTGAGGAGGAGGAGAATGATGAGGAAGATTTGTCGGTGGACAGCAGTAATGGCCACGCTGTTGAAGGCACTGCCACTGACTAGAGCACAACCTAGGATCAAGATGTTGACACAGATGATGCCAGACAGGAGCCATCCGCCACCGTGGTGGGTCCTCTCCGTCACCGCTTCCACACTGAGAGGACGGGCAAGCATGGGTGGACTGGGCAAGTGATGGATGTTCTCCATGTGAGCTGCTGTTTCAATGTTGGATGGATGGGCCTCCACAACATCTCTCTCATCATTAGATGTTTTCCTTAAGAGGAAAGTCATGAATGGACAATTAATACTAATACTAATAATAATAATAATAATAAATATATATATATATATATATATATATCTATATCTATATCCATTTATAATGTAATTTTTTTTTAACAAAAGACAGTATACTGTAGTCGATATCTATATTACAACAAATTCTAAACCCCCCAAACATAAACATTACTACTACTGCATTTCATCATTACATCATCATACAGTCATCTTGGTAGGAAAATAATTGAATAATTAACAGATTATTCAAACGCCAGCCAAAGATCTGTCTAAATTGTGATGCACCAAGTGTGTGCGTGTGTGTGTTGGGGATAGGCTACTAGGTTAATTGCAGCAGCTAATGTGGATCCAAAGAAAAGAGACAAAACTTATTTTTACCACAGACACACTTCCAACACCTCGAGACTGGAATCGCACTAGTCTGCAGCAATATGATAGCTACCTAGAGAAGAGACTGTTGCAGGTCCGGAACATCTGTTGGGTTAACGTTTTCATGTCTATTCGGCGACAAGACATTGTGGGTGACGGCCAAGATGGGCAGCGGTAGGTCTAGCGCCCAGACAAGTAGGTCTAGAGGTTTAAAAGAGTTATGACATTTGCTATGCAATGGAAAGGCAAAAAGCAATGTTGAAAACCAAAAACATATAGCCAACTAATAACGGTGCACACACATTCTCTGTTTGCTAGTCTGGCTGATGCAGTAGGAGTTGAACCAGGCGCGCCACAAACAGGTGTAATCAGTTCAACTAATTGTTGATTGGCTGCTTTTGCCCTAGCAGGTGTGATGCCCCAATACATTTCCGGTCGCCTCTTCAAAGTAAATGCTCTCTATATCCGACCTAGACTGTGTGTGAAATTTGCAACAGTGCTTTTCATGACCCATGTGAGACTGCCGAATAATAATAATGATGATGATGATAATAATAATAATAAAAATAAAAATAATTCATTCATTTTTGCTCTCGATCCATCTTATTACTAAATGAACAGATAAAAAGATGGACTGAATAAACATCTGCCATGCTGAACAATTCTAAATACAGTATATCATTCATATAACTTAAATTTTTAGTTTAATTAATTTCTTGATCCCACAATTAACATACTCCCAAGATTTCGAATGAAGTCGCGGTCTATAGTTCCATAGTTATGCTATGGCTCTAATTGTGGAAATCCCAGATCTGAATCTCCAACTCTAACCCTATTAACCCAAGACCTATCATGCCACCAAATTTCATTGAAATCTGTTGAGTAGTTTTTCAGATATCCTGCTGACAATCTAAACGAAAGGGTGAAAACAACCTCCATGGGGGATATAAAAAAAATAGTTTTAAAACAATTAAAAAGCTGTCTTGGCACATAAAAGGACTAAGATAGTTCATAATCATTGCAGAAAAAGTCAATATTTTACAGGTCACCTGGTTCTAAAGCTGAATGTTTCCCCAGCTCATCACTTTACTGGCAATCTGTGCACTTAAGTACTGGCTGGTCACAAGGTTGGAAACAAAGGTCACTTTCAGGTGCTCAGGTTGTCACAAACATTCAAGATGCTGAACATGCCAGATGTGTTCCTTCTCCTCTGTCTTGTTGGGGTGACAAATGCGCTGTACAAGCAATGGATCCCTGACACCAACTACGAGAATAAAACCAACTGGGACAAAGGAGTCGTCCCATGCGGTAACGACAAAGTTCAGTTTTCAGCACAGAGAAAAGTGTCGGTGTATGTGGAGACCACCCATTCTGTGCAGGAGATGAGGTTGCCAGTTGGTGGCGAGTTCATCCTGAATTCAGGAGCTGGATTTTATGTTGGGGGTGGACAAGAGCCGGGCTGCGGATCAGGTAGCACTTATCAGTTCAAAGATTCCGAATCTCTTCAGTGGTTCGACCCAGCCCTGTGGCAGGCGGCCGCAACTCTGGATGACCTGCAGAATGGACGCTTCTTGTTCTCGGTCCACGAGGAGAGCGTTCCTTGCCAGTACGACGATGTGGTGTTCAAAGCCCGCTCCTCTTTCAGAGTGGAGACCGCATCCAGTAAGCCTAGCATCCCTGTCCAAACTGTGTCTGTCCTGGGGAAGACCTTCAGCAGCAGCTCTGAGTTCTCCCAATACCTCAGTTCAGGCTCGGGCCGACTGCAGTTTCATGGATCCTCAACCGTCAGTGCTGGAAGCTCAGGCTGCGCAGATCCCTCTGGCTGTGACTGTGGGAATTCTGTAAACCGGGAGCAGATCTGTCGCGGCGTAACATGTCCCTCTCTCACCTGTAAGAAGCCTCTCCGACCTGTAGGACACTGCTGTGATGTGTGTGGTGCTATTGTCACCATCCAGTATGCCACCGGCTTCAACCTACAGAGCTACAGACAACGACTGCAGCATCTATTTCTTGTCCAGCCATCATACAGATCCATTCAGCTGGGCATGTCCAAAGTGGTCAAGTCACAGCGGTTCATGGGCATCATCCCACTTGCTGCCTCAGCTGAGATCCAGATAGTGCTTCTGGATGGGGAGGAGGGCGCACAGGCAGGTAGGGTTGCAGAGTCTCTGGCCCGTGACATCCTGAAGGACGTCCAGTCTCAAGGCTCTCACCTGGGAATTGCTTCGGCTGAATTCCAGGCCTCCTCCGGGAGCAGCAGCAGCGATAATCCGGGGAGTAGCGCTGGGATGGTGGTCGGAATTGTGTTTGGAGTACTAATTCTACTGACACTCGTTGCCGTCTTGGTTGTCCTGGTGCAGAGGAGGGTTATCCACATGCCCCAAATCTCCATGCCATCAATGCCCTCCATGCCATCACTGCCGTCTCTGAGCAGCTTGAAGAAGAGCAGTGACAATGGAGAACCAGGTGGACCTCTCGACCATGGCTTTGATAATCCTATGTTTGACGAGCCCGCCGCTTTGCCTGCTTTACCCACTCTGTATGGGCCCGAGGGTGGTTCAATCTCCTTGACTCAGTCAGGTGTGCACTTTGTCAATCCAGTGTATGATGAGAATGAAACTGATTTTAGTAATGCCTGAAGTCTACAGTGAACAATAGGAATGCTGATTATTTCCAATGTACTTAGATCTTCTTTTATTATGGAAATATATTAGTTGATGATTTACAATCACTTCACAAACAATACTCTCATAATATCTACAATAATCCAGCAATGTGGAAAAAGTTCATAAAATAGCTGACAGACATTGAAGCAATTTGATAACTCATTGAACTTGTGCGAAAAAATAAATAAAGCAATTGTTGGCAGGTATGGCTAATTGCATTTTCCCATACCAGATTCCAGAATAGTAAAGAAAAAGTAAATTCCGAACACCCATATTACTACACATAAATGCATTGTGTACATGTTGCACAGTCAGTCACCACTAGATGGTAGTAAGTATAACCTGCTGTGACATCATTTAATTCAATGAACTACCATGGGGACGGGGGCGGGGAATCCTCCATGTATACCTTGTTATAGAAACAAAATAAACATTCAAAATGTGCTGATTTTCCTTTTACAAGCTCACACTCCTAACAGTCGGGGGCAGCAGGTGTTGGCATATTGTGGATTGTGTTTGCATGAATCAGAGACACTTTATTGTCCTTCTTTGAGAGCCAGGCAGTAACATACAAGGGCTCTATGAAATCAGCCTTGTACCTGTGGAGCAGCGTGATGGAGACGCTCACATCATAGAAGGCAATAAATCCTTCATAAAAGTCGACATATAAGCCAATCCTTGTGATATGAGTGCCTTCTAAGGGCGTCTCTACGCCAGCATGCCAAGCAGAGAAACCTCGCCTGTTCCTTCCCAGACACCAAGAGAAGTCATTGCCGGTGATGCAGCTGCTGTGTTGCTCTCCGTTACGATCGATGCTCTTATAGGTGACTCCTATGTGTGCCCCCTCCCCACTCAGCTCCACCTCCACGTAATGCCTCCCCAGGTAAAGGCTCTCGGAGGTCATTGCCTGACGCCAGTACTGGAAGCGCCCGGGGTTGTCTGGGTAGCTGTGCTGCCAGGGGCTGGTGTTGGTCAGCTTCTTGTTCTCCTCTTTCATTCGCAGGTAATGATGGGTGGTGTCTGGGTCAAAGGTCAAACTCCTCGTATCTACAGGGGGAACACAATTGTCACTGCACATAATTGGCGTGTCATACTTACAGTGTTGGGCAAGTTACTTTCAACTAGTTACTTTAATTTGAAAGTAATAAGTTACTTCACAAAATTACTGTCGGTGTAGAGTAACTTGTTACTTATTACACTGCTTTTGCATTACTTTAACCAAAACAACAGCAGCAGCAGAATGACATCGACGCCCCGGAAACCATCCCGAAAAATAATTTAAACCGCCTTGAAGTCAGTGTAAACAAGCCAAAATTCTAAATCTTATTATTTTCCTTTGTTATTGTCATCTATAGTGGTTATTTGAATAAAAACACACAGTTTGATTAGGAAATTAAAAAACTCAATTTGTAACTTGAGTTACTTGATGGTATAATATTACTGAAATCCTATAAGTAATAAGTTATATTACTGAGTTACTGCTAAAAGTAATATATTACATGTAATATGTTACTTTTTGTAATGAGTTACCCCCAACACTGCATAGTTATATAGCAATATCAACTTCATTGATATACAGCAGTAGCACATTCTTACACAGGGGTAGTTCAGTGTGTAATTCAGAGCTCAATGGTAGGCACATGAAAAGAGAAATGTTTTTAACTTGGATTTCAATTAAATTAAATTGCTACATTTGGGGCACATCTAAGGTCTTCTGCTAGTTTGGGCTGTTTAGCTGACCTGACCCTAACCATAACCATAACCCATGAGTCCAAAATGAGCATCTGTATTAGTAGAAAACACTCAAATGAATTTGTTACATGTACATTAAAACCCAACAAAAAAGAGAATTTACATTTCAAGAAGCCCTCTCGGGTTTCAGGGTCAGGAAGGGGTGAAGGCAGAGATTCTGCCATCTGGCCTTGGACCATGGCTTTAGTTCCTAGGGTATCAGTCATCAGAGAGGTTATTCTGTATTTTGATAAGACATTATGGTAATAAATGCTGATAAATATAGATAGACAGACAGACAGACAGACAGACAGACAGACAGACAGACAGACAGGCAGGCAAGCAGCCAGACAGAGACATATATAGATAGATAGATAGATAGATAGATAGATAGATAGATAGATAGATAGATAGATAGATAGATAGATAGATAGATAGATAGATAAAAAACATGAAAACATGGAGAAGAGGAAACCAAGGAGCACTTTTTGCCACAGGATGTAAGTAAGGAGTATAATATGATGTACTACTGTATACACCCACCACTTTTGCAGACTGTTATAAGTTTGTCCCTGTAGGAGGAGAGGATTTGCTCACACAGTTCCTGGGTAGCGTCAGTCACCACATGACTGAAAGAGGCTAGATGGTCCATGAGGTTGACATACACTACACCAGGCAGACACACGTCCACCACTCCTTTCTTCCACTCCGAGTACTCCTGCAACAAGCAAAATGAAAGTAACCATACGCTGTAACTCATCATAACCCTTCAGGTCAGGATCATAATGATGAAGTGACATACTACTGTTAAATAATCTGCAACGCCTTTTCACTGATCCAGCACTAAGACAGTGTTTTTTTTCCCTGTGACATGAAGGAAAGGAATTTGGTCAGATATACCTCCTCTGTTTACACCGTCAACACTCCAAAATCCAAAATAAAGCGTCTGTCTCAGAGAACATTCTGTACTAATCCACAGGTTATCAGATCATAATGAGACATTAGGCTAAAGGTTGAGACAAACAGGGAAAAGCTGTGTGTTTTTTAAATAGCCTATAATATATTTTTACCCGCAGGAAGTCGACATCGGTCTTGTTCCTGGACAGTCGGCCCATTTGAGCCAAGGTTTTAGTCAGCTGTGCCCTCCTCTGCTCCAGATGGGCCTGTATGCCCTCAGCCTGTTTGAGGGCCTGCCTCTGCTCTGCCTGCAGCACCTCCCCTGCCCCTCTCCTGGCCTCCTCCACGGCTGTGTGCAGCCTGGCAAACTGCTCCTCGATGACAACTCCAACCCCTGCCACAGAAGACTGAAGAGGCAAAGAGCAATCACAGACACGCATACAGAATTAAACACTGAAGGACTATGACAATAAGATAATATCTTAACTTAAGAGTTTGTTCTGGGCTGTTGTGCATTAGATCAAATTATAACACAGACAGTGGATTCTGGTGTAACATTTGCCTACACAATGTACCTTAATTGAGGCCTTGTTGCTCTGCAGCTTTCCAACTGCCTTCTCAGCTGCTGAGACGCTGCGGATAATCTCCATTTGTTTCTTCTGCAATTCGGTCTGCATACAATCAAACACAAGTGCATCAGATGCTAACGTCACATAAGGTTCTCAAACAAGACCACATGTTGGGACTGACATGGTAGCTGAGCATGTTGCCCTCTTTTTCCCTATCTGTAAGAAGGACGTTAAAGCTCTGTAATCAGACTTATATTCTATTTCAGATATAGCAATCTGTATACGTTTGCGATAATCAAATGAGAAGTCTGCCAACATGTCTTTCTACTAGACATTGTTGCATTCACAGGAACATAGCTTTGTGTTATACATTGTGTGAAATGTATTGTAGGCTACTTTGAGTGAAGGAGTGAGCGAGCAAGTGAGTGAGTGTGTTTAAGACCTCAATCTCTTTGCGCGCCTCCCCTAGGGATGCAGATGTGTGCCCATCATGCTCCTGGCTCTCGCAGTCCCGACACACACAGCATCCGTCCGCCAGGCAGAAGCGTTCGAGAGGAAGATGATGGACCTCACACCTCCGGCACTCGATGTCGTGGAGGGGATCCACCAGCCGATGGTTTTGAAACTTGGCTTTCTCCAGATGGGGCCTGAGATGGGATTCACAGTAGGACACCAGGCAGGTCAGGCAGGATTTCACTGCCTTGCTGTCGTCGCCGATGCAGGAGTCACATAGCACATCCTCCGGGAGCAGTGTGTCGGCGGGCTGGCTCTTACTGTCCCCAGATGCAGCCGGGCTGCTAGGATCCCCCAGGTCTTTGTCTGCGTCCTGGTTTTCACAAGGTGGCGGATCCTCTTTCATGTTCTCCTCATTGTTTGTGCCGGGAGTCTCCATGTCTGAGTGGGAGCTACTGTAGCCTAGGTCTCTGCCCGAGCAGCCCCTCTACTCACTGGAGAGCTTAACTCTGTCACGAGGCTAAACTTCTCCACACTCCGACACTGCTCTTTCCTGTCTCTAAGGAAATCCGAGGACCCTCATGAGCGCATGAGGGAAGAATTGAGAACCACGCCTAAGATCTTTTGTTGAATCAGCCAGGCCTTCTCATTCACCCCCTCCTGTTTTTCCCTTCTCCTTCCCCTGTATCCAACCTCACTGAGCTCAAAGCGCAGCTTGACCAGATCACAGGGATGAGGGGAGGAAATGACGTTGGGTTTTGTAGGCCAGCCAAGAAGGGGAGTAACCGTGTGTTCATTAACTACAAGCTGCTGACTTGACTTGCTTTGTGTAGTCTTTTTACTATCAGATTATGTGACAATAATTCATTAATAAAGCTAGAGAAGTACAAATAAAAGCGATAGAGAAGTATAAATAAAAACTGTAGGCCTACACGGATACTATTCTAGTTGGCATGATCACAAATGAGTCGTTGACTGATACCGTGGCTGAACAGTAGGGCCTTTGAGGAGGAGGCTAACACTGTTTCCTTTTGATAACGGAGTTAAGCTGGAATTCTCAGAGGCACAGCAGCATGTATCTATCTCTACCACTTCCTGACTGCAATGCTGCATGTCATGCAGTCCATAGTGAGGAGGTACTGACCCTAAGTTGTGTGTGTGTGTGTGTGTGTGTGTGTGTGTGTGTGTGTGTGTGTGTGTGTGTGACCAATTGGTGCAGGATTATTATGACTAGTTGAAGAAGTCAAAACAGCCATTTTGCGCTTTCACGCACGCACGTGACGCACACACTGGGAGAAGCAGGAAATGTAAATGGAGAGTTCCTGCCATGGTCTTTGTAAGCAGGTAACTGATATTGGTATTGAGACTGCATATTCATTGACCTGTAGTTGACTGCGTAATAAAGAACAGTTTATGTTGCTAAGCAGGAACCCAGCAATTCTTATGGAATTCAGTAGGTACAGTAGGCCTACTTTCTTACATCGTTTTAACTCCCAATATAGAGTATGGTACCTCATTAGAATAGCACAATTGAAATTGTTGTAGTACTTTTATTAAGCCAAGGTCCACTTGAAAAATGTTCCCTTAAAAAAATATAGACATTCAATGTTGACATTTTTCCCTTTTCAGACGTAGCCTATCTGCCTACAGATAGGTACATTCAAAACTATTCAGGACACAAACTGTTGACAAGAATATGACATAGACAAGATTATGAGTGCAGCAATATCACACCCTCACAGCCATGCTGATATACAGTGTGATATTGCTTTTATAAAACAGTGTCGCAAAGTATAACAAATTAGCTATTCATCAAGTAGGCCTAATGATCATTTGAGACAACAGATGATTTTTGTCTGTTGTTTTCGCCAACAAAAATTCCCTCAGGATTCCACTATGAAGTGTTGCCAAGCAAGCAAGCAACAGGTAAAATGTTCCCGATTGCAAGCTAGCTAGCTACTTTTATGTTAGCACAGACAATTTCAGCTCATTTACTTTCATTAGGTCAAATGTATCCATATTTTCATTGTCGGGTGTGAATGAAGACAGTTTTGTGTGGACGTGTACTGGGAATATCTAGTAAGCATTTGTTTGTTGCACAACACGAACATGGTATTGTCTGCTCGAAGTGCCGCTGGTTAGCTTGCCAGCTACTCAGCTAACGTCCCAGTGCTGTTATCATATCTATGGCTGTTATAGACAGTTTCCACTTGACAACATACATGTTGAAGATATTTAAGACAATATCTATAAATATTCTAAATGGACCTTAGTTTATATCCTGTTGGAGTGTTTGCTAATACAATAGCTGACAGGAAATAAATGTTTGGGTCCAAACTGTTCGCTAGCCTTGTCCAATTAACTGTTGTATAAAAAAGGTTTATACCGCACTGCATATTCACTGGACTTCCAAAATACTAAAACATGTTATTTTGTGCGTTCGAAAAATATGTATCTAAAGATGTTTTCACGCGATGCACAAATGGAGTATTCAAAAACAGGATTCAAATTTGCTCACTGACTCTACAAACAATTGGCCTGCATTGCTAGTGAGCCAAACGTGGATTGACATGGCTCACTGTATGTAAACATGTACAGATGTGAAATATAAACATCAGCTGAGTGAGTCAAGGAAAACATTTTTAAAAATGGATTAGTAAACAAGCTGTCATGAAATGAATGTCCCAAAGCATATATTACAAAATACATTTAAACAAATGCATACACAGGCACAAGCAATGCAGGCACATGAGATGGTAGGACTTACCCCACAGGGGCAAACATGTTCAGGGGACACAGACCCTACAATGGACTGTCCATTAATTATGCCACACTTGACATACAAGGACACTGTCTGCAGGACACTGTACTCTGATCATCGTCATTGAGGTTGTTCATTCATGCAGGACAGTGGGGCTCCTGTAACTCTGTAAGGCTATGATCAGGACAATCCCTCAGTGATTGTCCTGAGTCTAACTAACAAAACAAGGTAAAATCACAACAATGTCCTTTGTGAGTTACCAGAGGAGGCAAATCGTTAAGTCCATACATGACACTCTCTCCACAGTGCTCCACTGACCTTTCAGGCTAGATAATCATGCAGCAGGAGGATCATCATGTTATCTGTCAAGTAAAATAGAAGACAAGAGAGGAACCATTTCAGAATAAACAGAAGAGGATTCGAAAATTTACTTTGCTCACTGGCTATATCTCTATGACTAGAAGAGAGATGCATAATTAAAAAACAAATTAAAAACAACAACAACAACAACCAGCACTTACAGTTCTGTGTCCTCAATGCAGTCTGGCTCCTCAATGGTCTCCAGGCGTCTCTTACAAGCCTCTAAGATCTTCTTCCTCGGTCCTAAGGGGATGTGGATGCTCTTGAGGTCATGGTCAGAGCACAGCAACAGCGCTTCGAGGTCGATCTTCTCCCTCTTGAAGATGGCGGTAAACTCGCTCATGCTCTGGGTGGCCAGGAAGACCTCCAGGTGGTTTGTCTCAGGCTCGTCGTCGTCGTCCAGCCCCAGCTCCACCTCGTCCCAGGGCAGCTCCTGCCTGTTCCTCTCCTGCAGGCTGCGCGCACTGCCGATGCTGTCTTCATCCAGACTCGGGGAATGCTGCCGCCTGCTGCGTATATGTACGGTATCGGCTGGCCGGCCCATGGCCGCCACACTGGCCTCGTCCCGTCCACCTATGCCAAACATCCCCCCGCTCACATAGTTCCTCCTAAAAACCATGGTGCCCAGACCAGGCCGGTTGAACAGAGAGTCATGGCCTGAGTCGGTGCTGATCTCAGAATACTCCAGATCGGGCCCATGGAGGTCCGGCTCGCTGATGGCACGTGAAATGGCATCGTCATTGATTCCAGAGAACATGTCCCGAACGTTGCGGCGGCCACGGTCCTTTGGGTTGACATAGGTCCCCTCTCTGACAAACATGACATCGCTGCCCAGCTGAAGGCCAGAGAGGGAGCGAACGCTCTTCCTTCCATCCTCATAGACTTTGAAGGTCCCATCCCCTTGTTTCCTCTTCTCCAACTTCTTCTGGATCTTTGTCTTCCCCCGGTTTGTGGCATGAAAAGTAGCCTTACAGGACAGGAATAACACAGAAATTAGCCACAAGCAAATCAACAGAAAAGCAAGTAAGAGTAGATTCGTGAAACATCCTGACCTGAGAATATGGCACATGTGTGGGAGGGTTGAAGTTGTGCATCATGCGGCTCACAGAGCTGCCGGTGTAGCTGGAAAAGCTCATGGCATCTGATACAGAAGTCTCAGATGCCTCCTTATGGAACTTCCGCTCCATGCGCTTGTGGTGCTTCTGCTGCATCTTCACGCACTCATTGATTCGCCGCTCAGCTTCACGAAACGCCCGCTCCCTCAGCTTCTTGACAAGCTTGGGGTTGAGGGCTGTCTGCTTGGCAGCAATGGAGTCCAGGTAGCGGACACAGTCCATGTGACTCTTTGCGGCGGCCATGTCCAACGGCGTGTGGTAGTCGTTGTCCAGGCACCATATGTTGGCACCAAAAGACACCAGGAAGGAGAGGCAGTTGTGGTGACCATTGGCAGCCCCCAGGTGGAGCGGCGTGTTGCCCCATATGTCACACTTGTCAGGGTTTCCTCTGTGTGAGGAAGACATATGTTGTATTAGATACCACCACCGTTACACTCACTGTGTGAGGAAGACATATGTTGTATTAGATACCACCACCGTTACACTCACTGTGTGAGGAAGACATATGTTGTATTAGATACCACCACCGTTACACTCGGAGAACTTGAACGTGAGACAGAGACCAACAGAGCTCAACAGGCACGTGACTTTTCGGGACGTAATTTGCCCCGGAAGTAAGTTCCGCATCCATAGACATTTCAATAAATCCAAATCTAACGAGTTTTAAGGCTCAAACCAAGCCAACACGTGATCCAGAGAATCTTGAGTGACCATAAAACATTCGGTTTAAGCGAGAACAAAAAACAACAATGGGGGTGGGGGGGGGTGGGGGATTTTTATGTCCAAAATGGACGCGGAATTTACTTCCGGGGCAAATTGTGTCACGAAAATTCACGTCCCTGTTGAGCTCTATGTCCTACTATATTTCCATCTCTCTCAGACACAGACAGTTTGAAACACAAATACCTTATAGAACACTGAGCCATCATTGCTAAGGGAAGTGTCACAGTTCCAAAGGCTAAGTGTTAGCTAGGTGCAATAAGAGCCAGGATTCTTGTCATCTGTTTAGATGAGCCTAAATATAGCCACTCACTCAAGAGAGTAAGCTTATGATTTTTTGATTATGTTGTCAGCACTGACCTGCCATCCATGGGTTGTTCATGGTGCCTCCATTAATAATTTAAAGCCTAAACATTGCGTGGCCTTTACGCTAAAAGATCACAGATCTCTTCAAGGCAATAAACCCTTTTAAAATCATCAAACCAACTGGCAAATGGCAGGATGGATTTGCCTAATCACATCCAGCACAGATAATTTATTATTATTTGGGGGCATATAATAATATCAAAGCCAATCATATCATCAGTGTTTACCCTTGGCCACCAGCCCGCGACCTTAGGGTTACCTCTACTTGTAGGTCTGTAATATGAACAGGCTTGCCAGCATTGTCATTACACTACCTGTATCCAGTTTCAGGGGGGAGGCCTGATAGGCTGTGCCTGACTCAGAGGCACAACTGTGCCGTGCTGGTGATGTCATGCTGGATTCCTCAAGTCATGGCACATTGCAGCTTGATTGATATGGAGGACAGAAGGGTATGGAGCTTTCTCACTCCTCTTCCTCATGCATGATAGGTTCAGGCTACTATAGAGAGGCAAAGTGACCGCCTACTTCCTGCTTCAGCACTGTACCAGAGATTTTCATCCGCCATTTATTTTCCCATAGACATTTTGTAAAATGCTTATAAAAATAGTTTTACTTGTTCAAACCAAATGGTTGATATATTTACAAACAGGAGGAGAGACCGCATAACATTTCACTCGGACCAAAACGTAAAGAAATTGCGGATTTAAAGAAACACTTTTTTTTTAATGTAGTTTCTTAAGTTTTGGTCCGGGTGAAATGTTCTATTGTCTCTCCCGATTATAACATTAGCTGAACCGCTTGGTTTGAACCAGTACAACTATTTTTATAAGCATTTTACGAAATGTCTATGGGAAAATAAATGGCGGATGAAAATCTCTGGTACAGTGCTGAAGCATGAAGTGACGTTCCACTTTGTCTCTCTATACAAATCTATGATGACTCATCTATTCTCCGATTACTGGAATTCTGTTGTGAATGTGATTATTATTCAATTGTGCATTTTGCACTCCATTTTCTACTGACAATGGACATTGTTCTAAGGAAAACACAGGATGTACATATATGTACACAAGCTGTGGCCAGTGGCCACTGCAACTTTGCATTACATGGGACTTGAATTTCAACTCAAGTTTTTTTGTCCATGTTTCAGTTAAGAACGTGCTGGTGACGGGTGCCTCCTCTGAATTTACATTTTTATTGGATTGGTCTTATCCTTGCATCAGTTCTCCAATGGAGCCATGTAGAGACTGCTCAATATTTGATGAGATGGGGGTGAAGCCATTGTGGAAGCTCAGATAGGCCTATATTATTAATGGATACAGTTGTAAGGTTTTCACAGAGAATGTGTGTCAGATCTGCTAGACCTAACCGGGGCAGCGATTAGCATCCTCTCACCATACCCTGATTTCAACCTCCAAGCCTTTGGCCTGGGACCTTCTTCAAAGAGCGCAGTGTGGGACTGCTAAACACCTCAGTGAAATGCTCGTGGTTTGCTACAGCTTGAAGGTGATGGAATGGTTGTGATCATTGTGTGAGATACAGTATGTACTTGGCTAACAGCCCAGGAGGCACCAATAAAACAATGATCAAACAATGAAAGAACACTCTTAACGCGGCACAGAAACGCCGAAATAGATAAAGGAACATGTAATAAATTGAAATCATAAGATAAGCTGCAATTAGCCCAGTGGTATGTTTTTATTTTGAGACTTTTTATTACTTTACTAAACGCAGATTTATAATAGGCTTAAAGGGATTGCCTTCCTTACATAATAGCTTTATCTACAACAATTTATGTTTCTCAGTGTAAAATACTGATCACAAGTAGCAGGGGGGCCACTTTCCTCTTGTCCCTCCCCGGGTCTTTATCACATCGTGGGGTGTTTCGCCTTCAATCCCAGCGACAGCTTGATGTTAAGGTATATATACTATATACTCGATGCAATATATCTGCCACACATATCGCTGTGCATCGTCCCCATAAAGATGTCAAGCAGCATTAAGCTCCTCCTCATTATTTCCCTGGGTCTCACCAGTTTGGCGCCTCTGGGAAACATTATGGCCGCTATTAATGTTTAATTTGAGAACCGAATGTCAGTCAGGCTTTATTAGTGAGGGCCGGTTTATGTTTTCTGTTATCAAGGGAACGCTGTGTCCGTGGGAAATTTAGGGTCTACCTAACCTAACCGTAACCCCTGTATTTTCACATAGCTCTAGCTATAAAAATCCTTCTTGGTTTGCTGCCTGTGTGTTTGAAGAATACAGAAGGGAACGGAGAACATCAAAATGAGCTGATCACTTCCTTATTTGTGCTGCTACATTGTGTGATGTAAGAAAGCTTCACCAATATCAAAGCATGGTGGCAGACACACACACACACACACTGAGCAACAGTGTTGTTTCACTGTTATACTCAATTACTCAAACTTTACTATGAAGTATGCACTAGAGCCCGACCGATACTGCATTTTTGAGGCCGATGCCGATATTAGGGAGTAAAAAAAAAATCCGATATCGATATATCAGCCGATATTCTTATTATATTTACACATTATATTACACAATTGTTTTGCAATGATCCCTCAAATATCAAACACTTGACAAAGATATGACTTGACATGACTTGAGATATGTAATGTCGGGCAGGATATTTTACAGCTTATCAATAAGCTTTATTGTCCAAAATGACATCAATGCAATGAAACAGTAAACTTCACTGGGAATTGAATAATTATAAATAACTAGAAATACAGAAACGCAAATATAACAAATATAAAATAAAACTTGAGTTAAGAAAAAAGAGCAAATATACACAACATGCTGTCTATAACGTAAAAAAAAATACAAAATAAAAAAATATCTCCAATATCGGCCAACATATCGGCCGCTACCGATATATCTGTTATCGGCCAATATCGGCCCATAATATCGGTGGACCGATATATCGGTCGGGCTCTAGTATGCACATTCATAATGGGCCCATTTTTATAGCTGACAGGCTAACCAGGTCAGCCACAAAAGAAGACAAATATGCGTTTGTGTGTTTCCCAGTCCTAATTGTCCTTTCATACAGACATTTGCACACATTGCTGAAGTATAGGCACACATTTCTTTGTACCAACTTTGTCTCACCTTGAAATGGCATTATCCAACATCCATTATAAATGTGGAAAAACATAGATGAAAGCCACAATGATCAACATCAACACAATGGCCAATTTCCATCATGTTCAGGCCAATTCAGTAAAAGTCAAATGCTGCAGCTTCTTAAAATAAAGGTAGCCGGTAACATTTTATTTGAATAGTCTGCCTACAGAGAGTCTACAAAGTATTTGTAACATTTCAACACTTTATTACCGGGAGGTAGATGACAGATTCAACAATTCACTTTGTCTTTCGATGTTTAACAGATTAGAGTTATATTTGACAATTCATGAACATACATATTAACCAGACTAGTTTACTAGCCCCAGGTGATGAGAATCAGGTGTGTGGAACTGAAGCAAACAGAATATGTTAAACATCTACAGGCAAAGACAGTGAAACAGTTGAATTGTTGAATGTCAACTAATATGCTGTTGAAATTACCAATACTATCTGTAGGTGGACTCTCCAAATGAAATGTCTTCGGTCAATCATTTCCCTTTGCATTCAATGGTGATGCAATTGTAACGGCGTTGTGTAGGTGGTACTTGCAGCAACCCATGTTAAGGGCTTGTCCAGGGGTGGGTACGAACCGCCGACCTTCGGCTTGGGAGTCAAAGACACTAACCACTCCACCAAGAGAGCTAGCTCCCTTGGCGGAGCTGACAAGAGAGCTAGCTCCCTTGGCGGAGCTGATTAACATGCCTTTATACCGGGGAGTGAATTTAACCAATCCACTCGCTACCATACTGGACTCACGAGGAATCCGCGCTGATTCACCTTGGTTACACAATCATACAGGCCAGTTGCCTCTGCTGCATATTAAGCTCTCAGACCAAAAATACTGAAACACTGCATTTACTTAATTATATTTGTTCATAATTAAGAAATGACAAATATTTAATTGGGTTATGTATGTGTTAAAAAAAAGTCATTGTCAGGCTTTGATCACAGGATTTCAGGACATAAAAGGCAAAGTGAAGTCAGGTGTGCACAGTGAACAGTTGTGATGATTTTGGAAATCACAGCCATACTAGCGTCAGAACTGATTCTCTTCATTCGCTTCTCTCATTCGGAGTCTCAGCTGAACCCCCCAACCCCCGCACTGCGGGCTCCATTTCAAAAGGCCCTACTTTTCCATAGGTAGCAATCACGATAAAACAGTACTTGGCCTAAACGCAAGGTTGTTGTCTGTCAAAATAGGCTATTCATGTTCTTAAATATTGCGTGTGGTTTTCAATACTGAGCTGTTTTTGTCCTGTCTTTTCCATTGAAAATGGCTGCTGTTAGGGGGCACGGTGGTGCAGTGGTAGCGCCGATGCCTCACAGCAAGAAGGTCCTGGGTTATAAAGAAAATGTTCTTCCGCTTCCCAGCGGGGAAACAGCGCCCTCTCTGCTGTGGCTATGGGTGGAAACCCGTAATTACACATCCGGAAGAAGAGAAATTACAGGCTCTGGCAGTGGCATGGCAAAAAGTAAATGGCTCTGTATTGAAAACCATGCGATATTTAAGAACACGAATAGCCAATTTCGACGGACAACAACCTTGGGTTTAAGGCAAGTACTGTTTTATTGTGATTGGCACTACACTGGCACTACAAAGGGGCGCGCAAAGTGTGCGAACACCCTCCAAAGTATGATTTCTTGACCAGGGTTCAGAGCTGGCCAAATACTAGCTACACAAGCAGGGTGGGAATTACATGGAGGCCATATACCGCTGTTGCCCCTCCCTCTGGTCGTGATGCACTGAGAATGCTACTGTCAGTTGCTTTAAAAGCATCAGTGATCTCAGTTTGACATAGCCTATGTAAAGGATGTGTAATTGGCTCATTTAACACACATTTCAGAAAAATCACTCTTCACAATGTCAATAGAGCAATGGCCTTTGTGCCCTGGCATGTGGCCTCGTGCCCTAAAGAGGTTTTGCTACGCCGAAGGCCAGATGGCCTTGTGCCTAAAATGATGAAATTCCCAGCCTGTAGTGTACACAAGTCTCCATGCACATCTCCAAGGTGCATCAGTGCCTGAAGCCACCCGTGTGAGCCAGCACCTTTAGCCTCTCATGCCTGAGGCTGATCTGTGTTGACATGCAGGGGCCTGTCTCTCATGGAGGCTTGTCACATTTAACTCTGGACTCAGCCCAGCCAGCAGTAGTAGTAGGACCGTGGGTGACCTACATTCGTGGTGGTGTATTGTTACAGAAGCGTTTTTCTTTTCAGATGCTCTTTTTTGGCTGTGCTGTTTGAACTGAACAGTAGCCTATGCTACAAAACTATCTTCAAGTAGCCTAATGTTAAACCAATTTGTTCTCGAAACCGGTTAAAAAAAATAGTCGATTGGGGGAGCTACTAGTGTCACTTACACTCAATGCTTGTTTCTCAAGTAAAGTGTATTCAGTGTTTCTTAGAATTCCCTCTAAAGTGTACTACAATGATCTGCTATAGTCCATTCTGCCCCTGGTTGTCTTCATGGGAAGGGGGGGGATGCTGACACAGGCGAAAGTGTGTCTCACCCCGTTGCGTTGTCAGTTGTCAGAAGTGTAGCTACAGTAGCTACATTTGCTATAAGAAAATAGTCTAAATGTTTCAGGCTGGTGGCTGCAGCCTAGCTAGCCGATAGCCTATACTGTATACGTGCATGCAGTGCGTGCGCACACGATAGATGCCCTTTCATTTGAGGAGCGGCAGACTTTATACCCACCCCCTTCCTACGATCATCCGCAGAGCCTCCAGGTTGCCGTGGTAAGCAGCCCATAACGTCGGCGTCATGCCATCTTCGTCCGGTGCGTTGAGGTCTTTCCGCGTCGCCTCCCGCAGCAGGTCCAGGTAGCCGTCCCGGGCCGCCTTGTGGTACCTGTCATTCATGGTGCACAATCAATCCAACCTCGACCCCGTTCCGTTTGATCATCATCGTCGTCGTCCGGCCATGTATGTAGTGGACTGGGCGCTGACCCGGCCGAGGTGCCACCGTGCCCCCCCTGTCCCACCACAGCCAGCCAGGCAGTGTCTGTCCTACACAGAGCCGAGAGAGCGTCGGTATCCAGGGGCACCGGGATGCGCACCGCATGGCTAAACAGTGCTCCCGGTGGCCAATGTGCTCCATCTCAGAATGGGCGAGTCAGTGGATTCTCAAAACACCATTCACCTGTTGCCATGGCTGACTTGAGCACTATATTATTATATAGCCTATTCCTATAATATTGCGATATGGATCTGTGCGCGTTTGAGGTATATATGTGTGTGTGTGTGTGTGTGTGTGTGTGTGTGTGTGTGTGTGTGTGTGTGTGTGTTTGTGTCTGTGTTTGTGTGTGGGTGTGGGCGGGCGCGTGCGTGCGTGTGTGTGTGTGTGCCTAGCCTATCTACATTCCTATGGACATGTAGTGCCTGTGCCTGTGCCTGTGATAGTCCTGCTCAGCAGTGAATTTAGTGACAGTTTCTTGATGATGAGTTTATTGATGATTTTCTTTAAATATGTTGATATTCCTATGTGAATTTATAGTGTGCCTGTAATGAGTTTTAATGATATTATCTATGCATGGTGTGTGTTTTATCTCCTATACTACGGTACCGCTATAATATTCCTATAAGTGGGAATTACAAATTCTAGTTCACTGGTAGGGTATTGAATAGCCTGTCCTACTATTTTTTGTAAGGGCAGCTAAATTAATTAATTCAAATGATTTGTGTTGAGTGCTTTGAGTGCTGCTGTTAGTTTAGCTTAGAGATTTCGCTACAAATGGGTCAAGCAACAGATGTCGCTCTACTAATTGCTGGGGGAAACAACATAGGCTAATTGTATGCCTATATTTTTTCATCCACTTCCATTAGGTTTATCTGGAAGGTTTTCAATTTAATTAAGTTGAATTTGTATAGCCTAAATCTCAATACCCCCCACCCCTAAATTTTTTCCAAGATGTTTATGACATGGGGGCGATAACTTAGGGATAACCTCATTCAGGATAGAGCTTTCACTTTATCAGAAGAATTGGTGTAGCTACTGACTGTACTCACTATTTCAGAAAATGATTTTGTTCATCCTTAAGTTTCCAAAAAATAAGCAACCAATATTCTGCTTTAACTGTTTCAAATGGTAATAAATATCTTCTGCCAAAGCAACAATCTTAATGCCATCATCACCCTAAGTGACAGTCATTTCTCATTTTGTTCTATTCTATATAGGCCTATAGCATCCATGCTGCAGATTGTCAGCCGGGCGAGCGGGCACACCGGACTTCCTGCTGTTTCCATTTGTGAAATCACAATCCCCGTTTCTCCACTACAGATCGAGGAAGGTAAAAGAATCTGTGTTGCACATGTAATGGAACTTTTTCTCTGCAGTGATTGAGACATATGCAGTCATCCTTAAAGGAACACTCCGCCCATTTTCAACCAGCTTTGTATCATTAGAACATCAGTAGTATATCAGAAAACTGTAAACGGTTTTGAAGTCTGTCATTTAATTTGACAGTTATTGAGTGTTAAATTGTGGACCAGTGACATCACTGGTCCACACTAACTCCAATTAATAACTCATTAACTCAAATCAACTCTCAATAACTGTCAAACTATTCGTCCAGACTTCAAAACAGTTTACAGTTTTCTGATATACTACTGATGTTCTAATGATACAAAGCTGGTTGAAAATGGGCAGTGTTCCTTTAAGTTTCCAAAAAATAAGCAACCAATATTCTGCTTTAACTGTTTCAAATGGTAATAAATATCTTCTGCCAAAGCAACAATCTTAATGCCATCATCACCCTAAGTGACAGTCATTTCTCATTTTGTTCTATTCTATATAGGCCTATAGCATCCATGCTGCAGATTGTCAGCCGGGCGAGCGGGCACACCGGACTTCCTGCTGTTTCCATTTGTGAAATCACAATCCCCGTTTCTCCACTACAGATCGAGGAAGGTAAAAGAATCTGTGTTGCACATGTAATGGAACTTTTTATCTGCAATGATTGAGACATATGCAGTCATGTAAAAGAACAAGTCATTCTAGTAACACTTTTTTCCTTTCCCCGTTCCTCTCAGTAAGGTATTGTTCTTCTTCAGAGGCTTTCTCATCCGCCGTCAATATTTTAAAAAGCATTCCCACAAGGAAGCGATCACTGCATCTGAAGTGTTGACATGTGGCTGCTGCAATGTCATTGCTCATAACCCCCGCCCTAATACCAACCAATTAGCCTATAGTACTGATCTGACATAAAGATCATTCCAAATGTCTTCACCTATACTTGCTCGGGGCTGGAAGTGGCCAGAAATAGCCTACTGGGCAATTGAAACTTACATGACAATAGGCAGAGATGGAGCCCAGCCTGTTCATGTACTACACCTTAGGCATATTGCAATAGATAAGCGCAAAGGCACCATCTCTGCCATGTCACATGAATACTGAAAGTATTCCCTTGAAGCACTGAATTAAAAAAGATTGTCAAGTTGGGCTCGCGACGCCCATTTAGAGTATTTTGACCTGTGCACCATGTGCTCTGCTGCAGGGCAAAAGAGGATCAACGTTCCTACAACCAAACTCAACACATGAAGCCTCCCCTCTAAAGTGTTTAAATGCAAACACTTTAATGGAAACTTTTTTTTCCCCCCTTATTTCATCAGTTCACATGTTAGCCAATTGTTGTGTTCATAACTTTTGTTATATTTATTTAGGTCATGTTGTTGAAACTTGTATAACGAATGATTGGCATTAAAAATGTATACTGTCAAATCAAAAAAGTTGCTGTTAATCTGAAAAGGAACCGGTTTCTTATTATGGATGTCGTGAAAAGGGGCTTTTCTTGGAAAACGCCTTTGAACTTTACGAATATTTTGTGCAAAACACTCTGTGTGTGGTAATAATATGCTGTTGTTCATAACAGATTTATTGACATTTATGGCTCTCTTTGTACACAAAGAGGTAAACCAAAGTGGCTGCTGATGGATATAAAAGGCAGGCACGCTCAGCTGCTTCTCAGGATCACACCACACCAGGTAGGCTTCTATCTGATACACATTCTTCATGTTTAATTCTTATTGTTGGATCAGGTCACTGATTAAATTAATGACATTTTGAATTGTCAATGGCCCTTTTTCTATGTAGTCAAGAGCTGTTTTCACTGATGCCTTATATAATCGCCCGTGATACTATTCTTATTTTGTTCTAAATCAGATATGGAGAGCTGTGTATTTATGACCGTCCCCAAGGAAAATAATACAGAACATCCCTGCGAACAATGGTCTTTGAAAATCGAAATGGCTTTGTTGATTCCCACTGAATGCAGCGCTGTTAACATGCTACACCCCATGTCATTCTTTGCCAAAACCAACACCAAAGGACGAAATCAAATCCCATTTGGCGATTATAAACTGCTCTTTTGTATAACACTGATGAGATGGCAATTACTTGAGATTTTGGGTTCCTAAGGTTTCGCCTGGGCGGGATCTTTCTTTAGTTTAGAGCAAGCCTAAGAGTGGGTGTAGCTGTTAAACCTGTATAGAGAGGTATAGGTAGAGGGAGACATAGCCAACAAGCTCATTGTGCAAAATCCCTTTGAGAGAGAGAAGTCATGTGTATGGACGCTGGCCATCCATGCGACTGTTTGACCACTGGTAATCCATGTGAACCATGTAGGATGACGACAGCCAAAGACCGGGAGACAGAGGAGGCCCACCTGTCCAACAACATCAATGCAGCGGGTCAAGGGGGCAGCCCTCAGTGTGAACCCGACCTGAACCTGAACCTCTCCTCCAGCGGAGATGCGAGGGAGCAGGGTCAACACTGGGGCTGGCTTCTCTCTGGGATCATTTCTGTAAACATTCTCATCCTGGGCAGCGCCTTGGCCGCCGGCAGCGCCACTGCCGCCATCGGCTTCCCTGACCTGCAGATTTACCTCATCATTCTCCTGCTCTTCACTACCATCTGGATGCTTTACTATGCCTTCTACCTGGCGAGGAAAGATCGTGCTGTCTTTTACCAGGACGGCCACGCTGGGCCCATATGGCTCAGGGGTAAGGACTTTTTCAACCCTGTGTTATATTTGCTTGTGGATTATATGGTACTGGCCAATTTGTAATGGTTTTATAACTTTTCCATATTCTACTTTTTTTTCCCCTTCAGGAGGACTTGTGCTGTTTGGCCTCCTCAGTCTGATCATGGACATTTTCAAGATTGCCAGCTATGTGGGCTACCTCCACTGCGATTCTGCTGTTAAAGTTGCCTTCCCTGTCGTGCAACTTCTATTCATCATTGTGCAGGTAAATATGACAGTATCCCACAATGATCACATCATAAATGCTGAGTGACTGAGAAATCAATAATTTTATTTGGTCTTTTATAGTTACAACATTTTGTGATTATTGTGAAATCATTTTCAGACATACTTTCTGTGGATCCATGCCAAGGACTGTGTGCAGGTGCAAAGAAACCTTACACGGTAAGTGGTTCAGATTAAAGTCATCTGTTGCATGCCTTAAATCACTGTCATTGCTAAACATTTTAATTTGGTAGAAAACTTAACTGTTAACCTGTTAAATTTGTTGCCTTGTAAATTCAAAGTCAATATATTATTATGATCAGGATTATGAAAAAGCCTGGTGGAAGGCAATAGAGCTGAACAGTCACGTAACATCTGCAGCCCCGGAAGAGAGTTCCCCATTAATTTTCTCTATAAACTTTTCGAAAAATCCATAGACAGACCCCGTCTTTTTTTTTTTTTTTGTGTGCTCCAAGTGAAATGTTTTATGGTCACTCACGATTCAGTAGGTTGTTGGTTGCCTTGGTTCCAGCCTTAAAACTCTTTATATAAGGATTGTTTTTTTTTTCTATCGAGAAAATTAATGTGTAACTCTCTTCCGGGGCAGGAGATGTCATGTGACTGTTCAGCTCTATATCAGTAACTGAACTAATATGAGTACCTCAATGAGTAATCAACCAGCTCAGTGGCCTTGTAGTCTGAGTGTCCGCCCTGAGGACTGGGAGGTTGTGAGTTCGATCCCCGGCCGAGTCATACCAAAGACTATAAAAATGGGACCCATTGCCTCCCTGCTTGGCACTCACCATCAAAGGGTTGGAATTGGGGGGTTAAATCACCATGTGATTCCCGAGCGCTGCGCACGCTGCCGCTCACCGCTCCCCCAGGGGATGGGTCAAATGCGGAGAACAAATTTCACACATTGTGTGACAATCAGTGGGACTTTACTTTACCTTACCTGTGTGCTATATGATATTTTTCAAAATATCACCAGAAGCGACATCAGCTGTTAAAGCTGATCACAAATACCTTTTGTTTCTCATCATTGTTACCTTTTCCTTCTCTCTTTTCCTCTGATTTCATTTATCCCCTCTTATTTAGCTGTGGGCTGATGCTGACGCTCTCCACAAATCTAGTTTTGTGGATGACATTAGTCACCGAAGAGTCCCTCCATCAGACAATCATCCCAGAATATCCACACACTAACACCTCCAAACACTCTGGTCGGAAAATGTATACTGGAAAAGGTAATCAATGAAGCAATCAAAGTAGATAAAGCAACCACTGACATGCTGTAACATATGCTGACTGTTACTGCTGTAACAAAGGCTGAATGTTACAGCTGTAACATAGGCTAACACGTCTCTCTTACTTTCTTGTTTTTCAGCAAGTTACGGCGATGATAAATGCAAATGCAGCCACTCTTCATGTAGCATCTTCAAGGACGCCTACTACTACCTGTACCCCTTCAATATTGAGTACAGTCTCTTTGCTTCTGCCATGGCCTACGTCATGTGGAAAAACGTTGGTAGAATAGCGGATCAACACCATCACCACAGCGCCAAGTTCCGTATCAAGGACGTATTTCTGGGTCCTGTGGCGGGAATTCTTTTGGTGGTGGCGGGTCTGGCAACCTTCATAGTGTACGAGGTGGAAGTGGAGAAGGAGAATGAAGAGAAGACGGACAGAGTGCTGATGATTCACTTCATAATGAACATAGTGATAGTGACCCTGATGTCTGTCTCCACTGTGGTCGGCTGTGCCATGTACAGGCTGGACCAGAGGGAGCACGTCTCTGAGAAGAACCCCACACGCAGCCTGGATGTGGGGCTGCTGGTGGGGGCGTCGTTGGGACAATTCATCATCAGTTACTTCTCGATTGTGGCTCTGGTGGCAACCGGAGCCAAGGGCTACCTGAACGGCCTCAACCTGGCCTGGGCAATCATAACTGTGATCCAGCTAGGCCTGCAGAACTTCTTCCTCATTGAAGGCCTGCACCGGGAGCCGTATCATGAGCCGCAGCTGGTCTCTGTGTTCTCAAATCCATACGTGCTGCAGGCCAGCAAAGAGCTGAGCAGCCTGGAGGGATCAGACATGGACACCAAGTCCAGCCCGGTACTCACGGGCCACATGTCGCACATTCACATTCACGAGCACAGACCCAAACTGACGTGGAAGAGGAGGGTGCTGAAGGAGGTCTGCGCCTTTCTGCTGCTCGCCAACATCATTGTGAGTACAGTGCCTCCATGTTGACTCTTCAAACTCACTGTTGTTGTTCAATCCCTCAAATAGTAAACGTTCTCTCTTTTTGTCGACAGCTCTGGATCATGCCTGCATTTGGTGCTCGCCCCCAGTTTGACCACTCCACCGAAATTGAGTTCTACAAATTCAACATGTGGGCTGCTATTGTGAATATTGGACTTCCTTTTGGAATCTTCTACCGAATGCACTCGGTCGCCAGTCTCTTTGAGGTGTACGTGACCTCATAAAGCTACAGGAGGAGGGAGGCATACGGCAAACTGTTTTGATATTATATAAAGCAGTTTTGTATAGTTTGTTTTGATCTCATTATTGTGTTCTGTACTTGGCATTTCATTGTGGGAATGTAAAAAATATTAATTCTATTATGTGTCTGTCTATTAAATGTTGAAAAATATATTCCAGACTTTATGAAGTTTATGAAGTTTTCTTTTTTCTGCTATGCTTTAAAGTCGAACTGAACCCGTTCGTCACGTGCATATGAGTCCGTTTCAGACTGAAAACATAGTTTGTCTAAGATGACAGGTTGAGAGGCGGGTATCATGTCGATGATTTTATTTGACAATTCTGGGGACTGGATTGGGCTTTGGCCAATCCTGGCGTGTTCCGCCTCCAAATCGAGTGGGATTCAGTGTGTTGTGGCGCTCCCCTCAGGAAGAGCCTTTTGACGGGAGGTTAGTGGCTGAGTGGAGCTCAGCGAGCCACAGGCAGCCAGCTGCCTTCGTGTTGCCGAGCGGAGAGTGCAGCACGTCGGCCTGGAATCTCCGAAGTGTGACCCCTGACAACCAAGCTCTCGGATGCGCGCGCCATGCGCATTTTAACGAGCCAGTTACATTTATGCATTCTTAGAGATTATAGTTTTTGTTTTTTATTCGTTTCTAACAATTGGCCAAGTTAGTAGTTAGTTTATTGGATAGGAATTCTGCCAGATGACAGGCACTATGCGCCATTTTCTACTTCATTTGGAAGAGAAAATTATCCTGAAATGAAGATTTGATTGACAGCTGCATGTCGTGATATGATTGGTTGAAATGGGGTAGAAATTTGATAGTAGGCTACTAGGTGATGTCAGCAAACTGTACATTACTGTTATCAATGAAATCTTGAAAAATGAACTTTTGATGTGAAAAAGTGTGAAAAACTAAAGAAATTAGATTGTTGTGATTTTTTTTTGCATACATTATTAAATAGGTGCACTGCATACCCAGGTATTTGAACTAAAAGAAAATAAAAGTAATTTTTGGGTTCAGCTCGACTTTAAAATCACTGATTTCATGGTTCAGCCTGTGTATTCTCAAAATAAAGGCTAAGCAATAACAGAAGCTGGGTGAATAAAGATGAATTCACTGTGTCACGTACCTATTATGATTATTATTAAAATGATGGTGATGATCATGATGATGATGATTATTATTAGCTAGTAGTAGTAGTAGTAGTAGCAGTAGCAGCAGCAGCTAGCCTACTACTAGCTGCTACTAGCCTAAGTCTACTACTAGGCTAGTAGTAGACTTAGGCTAGTAGCAGCTAGTAGTAGTAGCCTAATACTTAGCCTAGTAGTAAGGGGGAATCGAATCCGCGTCTCCCATTCCAGTCGGCCAAGGAGACAGTCCCAAATGCCCCAAAGTCTCTGTGTGAAATAAATAAACATGTTTTGAGGAGACACAAGAAGCCGAAGCGGCTTCTTGGAATTTAAGTCAGGCAACTTTGCAGACACCTTGGCGTCCTTAGCACACGGGTTTGTTCGGTTTTGTTTACAACCACGTCACCAGGAAATAGACTGCATAACATCAAAATGTTGAGACAGGTGAGCGGTATCCAAATTATATTCACAAACAATGGGCTAATTGTACACTCATGTAGCCTAAAAATAACTTTTATGTTTACAGGACGACGCTCCCCTTTTTGGCGAGGATGATTGTGCAATAAACCAAAGAAAGTCTAAAGTTAGGTGAGAGTTTAGATGTAGGCTATTTACGCTTATGCTAGTCCTCTTATGCTAGTTGTGAATCTGACGTTGGATCCGCTTCACTGCACTGCACCGCATCTAGCGACCATGATAGTTTTGAAACGACTATACAAAAATAATAGACCAAGGGTTTTCAAAGTGTGAGACTGTGGGCCTCCTCCCCTCAGACAAAGCTTGGACCCCTCGCTCAATTCCTGGATGCCTATGGGATCATGTAATTTGATCCCATATAGACACTCAACAATTGAGCCAAGATGGCCTGATAGTGGCCTGATAGTGGTAGTGATTGTTTGACATAGCCTACACCAAATATAAAGGTCTGTCTGAAGGGATTTGTTTCTGACTCTGGGAAAGTGGGAAAAACACATTTCCCAAAACTACTGCATCTCTCAACTATCACTTTAACCAAATCACACACATTTAGGATCACATAGAATCACATAGAATATGTAATATTTGTTCACTTCCATCCACTGAGCCTCCCCTGAAACTGCTTGGAGCCCCCCATGGGGAGGCCCGCCTCCCACTTTGAAGACCAATATCTGTGTGTTGAACTTGCAGGCATCCACTGGCCTCCTTCTTCCACCTCTTTTTTCGTACGAGTGCCATCTTGGTCTACTTGCTGTGCGATATCATCAGTAGCAGTTTCATCGCCTGCATGGTCACCATCATTCTCCTGCTGTCATGTGACTTCTGGACAGTCAAGGTGGGTATAGGCCTCTAAGGCCTGTCACAGTGAGGTTGGGAGGAAATACTGTGTTCAGTGGCACCCAGCTGTTAATTAAGACAGAGACTCTGTGATGGTGAGGTGTTGTTCATTTACTTCAACACCTTGGTCTGACCCCCCCCCCCCCCCCCTCAGAATGTGTCTGGCAGATTGCTGGTGGGCCTGAGATGGTGGAATCAAGTGGATGAAGATGGCAGGAGTCACTGGGTGTTTGAGTCAAGAAAGGTATTCGAGCATGAGTTCATTATAGGCACATCCCAAACACCCAGTAGCCTACCTGCATGAAAAACATCTCTGCTATTCAGTATGGAACCAATCGATAAGGGCCTTTCACCAGTTAGGCATACCCACAGTGTACATGGCACAACAGGAAATAGACACAATAAATAGATACATAAATAAAACACCAGAATTCATTGTAGCCTACTTTTGCAGAAATTCATGAAATCTAAAAGCCCTCATTCTTTTACAGTACCTCTTTACAAAATGCCAGTCACCATGGTAGCAACCTAGACTATCCTGAAGCTAATCGAGAGACCACTCAGTAAACATAAGGGTATTTAAGTAATCCAGACACTATGATTGTGTTGCTGTTTACAGTTTATTGACTATCATGCCACACACTTTGTGTCTTTCATTAAGATACTACAGTAATAATAATTGATCATTCGCAGACAGTCAGTGTTACAGCTAACAAGGCAGTGATGTGTTAAAAAATAGTAGAGCACAACTACATTGTCTTCTCTTAGAAATGCAGCACAGCGTAATGATGACACCCTATGGAGGACAAGAGACATGACTTCCAAAGTGCCACTACTGTCCTGTAAAACATTCAAGTAACAGACTAGCTTCATGGAGCTTTGCAAATAAATTGACTGAAATGAAACCTTATTGTTATTTTCTTTTGCGGATAGGCACAAAGTAAAAACACTCCCTCCAGTGCTGCTGAGTCCCGGATCTTCTGGCTTGGCCTCATTGTGTGCCCTATCTTCTGGATCATCTTTGTGTTCAGTACAATCTTCTCCCTCAGGATTAAGTGGCTGGTCAGTTCAATGCTTTTTTTTTTTTTTTACCAGAATGTCAACCTCATTTCTGTCTGTCAAAACCATTGCTGGGTCATTTCTCATACCGGTCAATTCAAATGCAAATCGGCTGTAATGTTCCCCCTTAGGTGGTGGTAATTATGGGGTTGGTTTTACAATGGGCCAACCTGTATGGCTATGTCAGATGCAAGGTGGGAGGGAAGAACAACCTCAGGAACATGGCAAGGAGCTATCTCGGCACCCAGGTCTTTAAACAGGTATGTGAGAAATGCCCTTAATTTACTCCATACATGTTTGTACTATTCACATGTCAGCCCAGTATTTCTTTATGTTTTCCTTTATAGGCGATGAACAGAACAGAGGAGCCTTAGAGATAGAGGAAGAATAACGAGCATCTGCAATGTGTGATAGAGAAGAATGACACACATTTATGCTTGCTAAGTTCCTGTTGAACAGGTGGCTGGTATCTCTCTTTTCTGAGGGTGTATGGGTATTAGTTACTTTACTTACATTTTGGTAACATACTGTATTTTGTGTGTTTTTCCTCTTAAGTCAATGACTTATAAATTGAAGTATAATTGCCAAAATAATTTAATTATTCTATTGAAATATTGTAGTCTATAGTTCCTTTTGAGATTTAATTTCATACAGCACCTATTTCAATAAAACTTTTAGAATGGGTTTGCCTCTGATTCCTACAATTTCCCTACAACTTTCCTCAAGATATATGACCCTGTTTTGGCATATTATTACAGTACAGTATGTTGTTGAGAACAACACTTGTCCTTGCGGCAGGTCAGTTTTGGATTTGAGTTCTGCACACTGTTGGCTTATTATAAGCCTCTGACACCCATTCACATTTTGGGAGTGTTGAGCCTATTCCTAAACAATGGTCTGGTTGGCAAACAGACTAATGAATGTAGTACAGAATGTAGTACCGTACATACTGTAGCAGTGGTTCCCAAACTGGTGTACGCGTACCCCTAGGGGTATGTGGCGGTACTACAGGGGGTACTTGAGAGAAATCGGAAAGTGGAAAAATGTAAGATTAAATCAAGAAACTAAATTAAACATTAAAATAAATCTCCTCAGGCAACTCTTTCACTCCATTTCTTAGTTTGTAATGTTATATTCTTCAAAAGGTGGGTTATCAATGATTCATCCTGATCACTGTTTTGGGGGTGTCAGACTGAAGTTTGTAATTTATTCATTTATTGCATCATATGCTCTAGTTTTCTCTTGCAGTTTTCTAAGCAAAATGTAGTTGGGTAAAGGGAGGGGGGTACTTGGATTCAGAAATCAGGGAAAGGGTGCTGAAGCCAAAAACGTTGGAGAACCACTGCTGCACAGCATCTTCCCAACTCCCTCGTGTAGTTTTAGCTGGTGACCCACAGGAGGAGCTCACTTACTGTTGTGAAAGAGTTGACTGTTAGGCAACCTATGGTTCTCAACTTCTCACTGTAGGTGGGAATGAAAGGGCAATACACATCATGTCACTGACTGTAGTTGGGGATGGAAGGGTAATACACAGACATCAAGCAATGGTGCTGAGTGCTGACAGGCAAGAGAAGTGGCTTCTTGTCACTAAACCTAAAACACATGAAAAGTCACCATGTGATCATAATCTTGATGAGCCGCACTTAGGTCCTTTGTGCAACCACCGTCAAATACTTTTCTCAGCAAGATCCCATCCTGAATCAAGATATTTTGTAATCTCGCAACAATCTCTCGAGATGGCAACACAGCAAGAATCCACCACTAATGGAAGTTTCTGGGACCAGCTAACCCTTCAGACTCCAAAGATTGTAGCTTCAGGCCCTTCATAGAGGCCTCTCTGGAGTCACACCCAAACATCAACATCAAACACTTTGGTGAGTTCAAACATATTTCAGATTTTATACCTCACCATTACACCAATAAATGATAGTCCAGATTTTGTTGGTTGTTGTTTTGTATGTATCTGCGTAGGTGGAAACTGATACCTCCCAGATATGCCACAAATAAATAAGGAGAGGGGCAGCCAGATAAAAACAAATAAAAGACACTGGTGTTTCTCTTTTACCTCTCTCAAAAGCTTTGTTTGTCTTTATCTATAGTAGTCGAATAGACTGCCAGCTGGTCAAAGAGATGTTCAGAGGTCTGACATCATCTGTAGGCCGTGTGTTCACAAATATCTGGAAGCAAAACTGCTTTAAGGCTAAATTGAGAAAGCTTCGTCAGTCCCAGATTCAGACCTGTGTGCTGCTGACATCTCCCCAACTCTCCCAAACCACCTGTAAGGTTCAGTTCACAATGCATCACTACATTTATTTTATTGATTTAATTCATTTGTTTGAATACCTGAAACCTTGTAATCACTTCATAGTATCCTTATATACAAGATCATTCTTGTGTTCTCGTGCAGCTGATCTGAAATAATGCCATTCAGGATTGAAAGGTGAAATTGTTTTTCTTTTATTTGTTTGTTTGATGTTCACAGACGCCAACAGCGATTTGACCAGACCACCCTGAGAGGTGCAGCAAGTACATCCCCCAGCAGGGGGAGCGGTGAGGACACGATTTGACACGTCAAACTGCACGTGAGGATAAATAAATTAATAAATGCATGCAACAACAAACGACAGCTTAGGCATTTCTTAACCTCTTGTCACTCAACAGATTTGTTACTTCTTTCAAGTGGCTTATTAGTAGGCGCAGTATGAGGCAAGTTTGCATTAGGACCTGTGAGAGCAAAATTATTCAGACCAGAAACCAAAATGGTCAATATCACATTTGGAGTTAAAGAATACATAGCATATGGCGGAAAAGTATCCAGTACAGATAAAGAAATAGATCCAGAAAAAGATTGTGTCCAGTTTGTCGGCGTAGTGCTGGCATCTCATGTTCTCCAGCTCCTTGGCATCAAGAGCCTCCAGGAAGCTGACCACCTTTTGGAGCATTCGACTCTCCTCCTCTGCTTTCAGGTGGACAACACTAATGTCAGCTGTGGCTTCTGTATGGATTCAAGTGGCAATTAGTAGAGGCTCATGTGCCATACTAACTGTACAGAATGTTGGCCATAGTCCCCCCCCCCCATATCCTTCTATCAGGCATCGACACAAATGTCTGATCGAATACAGTCTGTCCTCTATTATGCAACCTTTAATTTGGCATCAATACTGTGGGTTTAGAGTTTTTGCAGTATATTCTTCACACATAAGTACTCACCCTGATCCCCTCTCTCCTCCTTGTCCTCTGTGCTTTCTGGTAATGTCTTTCGTTTCCTGCGGCAGGAAACGAAGCCGCCATCTTTGGCCACCCATGTAAACACCATGGACACCAGCATGCTCGCCACCAACATGAACAGACAAATGCAGAAGTGGTTTCCTGCGGAGGAGAGCAGCAGGTTAGTGCTACCGACGTGGAAACGTAGGTAGAGACTTAAACTGTGATGCAGACACAGTGCTCATAGGGGTGGGACAAAATATTGAAATATCGATATATCGTGATACTTCTTCTTGCGATACATTATCGATCCACTGGCGCCAAAATACTGATTTTTATTCAAGCATGCAGGCCCTGAAATGTGTCCAGGTTGACATAAAACAAATTGATTATATGTAGCCTATGCTTAATGTGTACTGAAATGTGTATTTTTGCATTCATTTGTGTGTTTTGTTTGTTTTCTGTAAACGATGAAACATGAAATGATTGTGTGTGTGTGTGTGTGTGTGTGTGTGTGTGTGTGTGTGTGTGTGTGTGTGTGTGTGTGTGTGTGTGTGTGTGTGCGTGCGTGCGTGCGTGCGTGTGTGAGAGAGAGGGTGTGTGAGAGTGACCTAGAGCATTTTTTCCGTGCCATTAATTCGCACGTAAATAATATTTCCCAAACCTAGATCAGTCAATGCATCCGTGCATACCAACGGCGAAGTTTTGCTGAGCACTATTGCGGCGTTTATTTTTTCTGTTGCTGCGGTGGGTCAAAATTCGCATCGCAATTTCGTGCAGTATATTCACATCACTCTTGGTGTGTAACAGCCTTAAGACTCTATGCACATTCTTTCATCTCAGTTGTCAAATTCTGTGAAACTGTCACCACAATGCAGTGAATAAATACATCATTTTTGCTTTTGGGGTATTTTGTTTTAGCTCCGACCAGCAGCTGTTCACTCTGTTGGTCGGTCAGTTGGTTGATCAGTCCACAAAAAGTATGTACTGTATGTATGTGTGGAGGTGTGTGTTTGTGTCCATGCCAATTGGCTAAAAGGGGGTGGGGGGACATTTTGAAATGCAGAGGCAGAGTAGGATTGGCTGCCCCTTCCATCCTGCTTTTTGGAAATTTGCATATGTGGTCACAGCTATTGTAAATTTGTGCTTGTTCATCAGTTACACAGATATCGTGATGTATCGTTGATAAATTGTCCTGCAATGTATGGAGTATCGCAGAATCACTGTATCGTGATACCATCGTTATCGTGGGCAACATATCGTGATAGTATCGTATCGTGAGTTACTCTGTGATTCCCACCCTTATGTGCTTTAGTGCTTATATAGTGCGTGTGTGTGTATTTGTGTTTGTGGCGTGCGTGTGAGATGACTGACGGATGAGGGGCTGGCACTGGCTGTCTGCAGGTAGGAGGTCCCTGAGGACGACGAGGAACATGATGAAGGTGAGTGCCAGTGTGACCTTGAAGGAGTTGCGCTCCCCACCTCCCAGTGGCAGGAAGAAACTGACTAAATCAGCCACGATGATCAGCATGCTGGGCAGCAGTAGTGATACGATGGGGCCTTGGTATCTGGAGCTCAACTCCACCTGAAGATGAAAGTAAACGGTAGGGATATCACAGCTTTAGCAGCATGGCAGCAGTTTTCTTTTTTGGAAAGTTGAAATCCCTTTAGGAGAGCAAGAATCCTCTATTTAACATTCATATTTCCTAGTCTATTACTAAGACAGAGGTAGAATGCATGGAAGAATCCACCTACTCTCACACTGTTATATCATCAATCTGTGATATTCCATATTCCAGGAGTTATTTTGTGATTAATGTTATAATAATTGTTTTTATTTTCCACCGTTGCCTCGACTTGCGTCTACTTCTACTTCCCTTAGTGATTTCCTACATGTCCCAGAGGGACTTTCAGCAACCCCATCAGAACCCCGTGAACGTGTTACATTCAGCGGTGGGTTGAAGAAAGCGTTATGGTGAATCTGGAAAGAAGCCCTTACGCTTTAATTCTGAGGGACTGACACCAAAATCTGACGTTTAAATTACCATTGATGTTTTGCTCGGTCAGTTTTCCATGGGAATAAGAAAATGACTACCAAAAAAAAAAATCCCCTTAAGAACCTTAAGTTACCAGTATGGTGGATTGTTAAGCATAAATGACAGGTCCTCTAATGCAGTGGTTCTAAACCTTTTTCACATCAAAGACCTCTAAACTGACACAAATTAGTCCACAGACCCCCCCCCCCCCCCCCATTTAATATAAATTTGTCCCGGGGTCCCCCATCTGATACGAGTTTTGCTTTTAGATGTTTTATTACAGAAAGTATAGTGAAAATAAGTTATCCCCCTTTTTGCTGGGGACCCCCTGGAACCCCTTCAAGGACCGCTGGGGGTACCTGGACCACACTTTGAGAACCACTGCTCTAATGTATTTAGCCTACTAGTACTTACCATGATGTAATCTTGGACATCTCCTTTTTTTTTTAAGGACACGCCGTTAGTGCTCCAGTCTCCATTCTCACCATTAATCAACTTCACCACTCCCAATTTCAGCTTCATACCACATCCTGAATAAAATGTAGCCTATTTTAGCATTGTTTTAATTGAATATTCAGGAGTCATACTGACAGAATATTACACCAGGTGACATGATAATATCGAGGGTTTGGCGCAAACTAGACATTTTGGCTGAAAATAACTTACATAAACAAAGTTAACATAAAGGAGAAAACAAAAAATACTCTGCATTTTCTCCCTTTGTGCCCTGAATAATGTATTAATGGCAATGCTAAAACTGCTAAAATGTCACACAAAAAATGTCAGATTTTATGGAGCATAATTAGAAAAGTACCATAACTACAGTAGTTTTCTATCACATTGCATCGCAAGGATTTGGTTATCATAATACATTAATCGTCCTTATTTACACCTATTCACCTATAGCCTAGGTAAACCCAGCCACCACGTGACCTGCTCTCTCAGTTCCCAGTCACTACTGAGAACAGGTCTGAGAGCAGGTCACGTGGGGGATGGGTTTACCCAGGCTAATTCACCTATCCATACACCTAATTCATTTACATCTAAATTACACCAATGTCTTAGAACTGCAGGGATCAATACGTATTTTGTTCTTACAAGCATGCTCATAATTCATTATGAGTGTGTAAAGCCAAACAAAATAAAAACAAATAGGCTCGTGACATAATCAGATCTCTGAATGTTAATCTCTGTAAAAGTAATAATAGTATATACCTGTACCATTAGGAAAATGTCGCCTATAGGCCCCTTTTGCTCTAAATCCTCGATATACCATTGTATTGCACATAAAGACAGCATAATATGTATTGCACATAAAGACAGCATAATATGTATTGCACATAAAGACAGCATAATATGTATTGCACATAAAGACAGCATAATATGTATTGCACATAAAGACAGCATAATATGTATTGCACATAAAGACAGCATAATATGTATTGCACATAAAGACAGCATAATATGTATTGCACATAAAGACAGCATAATATGTATTGCACATAAAGACAGCATAATATCTATTGCACATAAAGACAGCATAATATGTATTGCACATAAAGACAGCATAATATGTATTGCACATAAAGACAGCATAATATGTATTGCACATAAAGACAGCATAATATGTATTGCACATAAAGACAGCATAATATGTATTGCACATAAAGACAGCATAATATGTATTGCACATAAAGACAGCATAATATGTATTGCACATAAAGACAGCATAATATGTATTGCACATAAAGACAGCATAATATGTATTGCACATAAAGACAGCATAATATGTATTGCACATAAAGACAGCATAATATGTATTGCACATAAAGACAGCATAATATGTATTGCACATAAAGACAGCATAATATGTATTGCACATAAAGACAGCATAATATCTATTGCACATAAAGACAGCATAATATGTATTGCACATAAAGACAGCATAATATGTATTGCACATAAAGACAGCATAATATGTATTGCACATAAAGACAGCATAATATGTATTGCACATAAAGACAGCATAATATCTATTGCACATAAAGACAGCATAATATGTATTGCACATAAAGACAGCATAATATGTATTGCACATAAAGACAGCATAATATCTATTGCACATAAAGACAGCATAATATGTATTGCACATAAAGACAGCATAATATGTATTGCACATAAAGACAGCATAATATCTATTGCACATAAAGACAGCATAATATGTATTGCACATAAAGACAGCATAATATGTATTGCACATAAAGACAGCATAATATGTATTGCACATAAAGACAGCATAATATGTATTGCACATAAAGACAGCATAATATGTATTGCACATAAAGACAGCATAATATCTATTGCACATAAAGACAGCATAATATCTATTGCACATAAAGACAGCATAATATGTATTGCACATAAAGACAGCATAATATGTATTGCACATAAAGACAGCATAATATCTATTGCACATAAAGACAGCATAATATGTATTGCACATAAAGACAGCATAATATGTATTGCACATAAAGACAGCATAATATCTATTGCACATAAAGACAGCATAATATGTATTGCACATAAAGACAGCATAATATGTATTGCACATAAAGACAGCATAATATGTATTGCACATAAAGACAGCATAATATGTATTGCACATAAAGACAGCATAATATGTATTGCACATAAAGACAGCATAATATGTATTGCACATAAAGACAGCATAATATCTATTGCACATAAAGACAGCATAATATGTATTGCACATAAAGACAGCATAATATGTATTGCACATAAAGACAGCATAATATGTATTGCACATAAAGACAGCATAATATGTATTGCACATAAAGACAGCATAATATGTATTGCACATAAAGACAGCATAATATCTATTGCACATAAAGACAGCATAATATGTATTGCACATAAAGACAGCATAATATGTATTGCACATAAAGACAGCATAATATCTATTGCACATAAAGACAGCATAATATGTATTGCACATAAAGACAGCATAATATGTATTGCACATAAAGACAGCATAATATGTATTGCACATAAAGACAGCATAATATGTATTGCACATAAAGACAGCATAATATGTATTGCACATAAAGACAGCATAATATGTATTGCACATAAAGACAGCATAATATGTATTGCACATAAAGACAGCATAATATCTATTGCACATAAAGACAGCATAATATGTATTGCACATAAAGACAGCATAATATGTATTGCACATAAAGACAGCATAATATGTATTGCACATAAAGACAGCATAATATGTATTGCACATAAAGACAGCATAATATGTATTGCACATAAAGACAGCATAATATGTATTGCACATAAAGACAGCATAATATGTATTGCACATAAAGACAGCATAATATGTATTGCACATAAAGACAGCATAATATGTATTGCACATAAAGACAGCATAATATGTATTGCACATAAAGACAGCATAATATGTATTGCACATAAAGACAGCATAATATGTATTGCACATAAAGACAGCATAATATGTATTGCACATAAAGACAGCATAATATCTATTGCACATAAAGACAGCATAATATGTATTGCACATAAAGACAGCATAATATGTATTGCACATAAAGACAGCATAATATGTATTGCACATAAAGACAGCATAATATGTATTGCACATAAAGACAGCATAATATCTATTGCACATAAAGACAGCATAATATGTATTGCACATAAAGACAGCATAATATGTATTGCACATAAAGACAGCATAATATCTATTGCACATAAAGACAGCATAATATGTATTGCACATAAAGACAGCATAATATGTATTGCACATAAAGACAGCATAATATCTATTGCACATAAAGACAGCATAATATGTATTGCACATAAAGACAGCATAATATGTATTGCACATAAAGACAGCATAATATGTATTGCACATAAAGACAGCATAATATGTATTGCACATAAAGACAGCATAATATGTATTGCACATAAAGACAGCATAATATCTATTGCACATAAAGACAGCATAATATCTATTGCACATAAAGACAGCATAATATGTATTGCACATAAAGACAGCATAATATGTATTGCACATAAAGACAGCATAATATCTATTGCACATAAAGACAGCATAATATGTATTGCACATAAAGACAGCATAATATGTATTGCACATAAAGACAGCATAATATCTATTGCACATAAAGACAGCATAATATGTATTGCACATAAAGACAGCATAATATGTATTGCACATAAAGACAGCATAATATGTATTGCACATAAAGACAGCATAATATGTATTGCACATAAAGACAGCATAATATGTATTGCACATAAAGACAGCATAATATGTATTGCACATAAAGACAGCATAATATCTATTGCACATAAAGACAGCATAATATGTATTGCACATAAAGACAGCATAATATGTATTGCACATAAAGACAGCATAATATGTATTGCACATAAAGACAGCATAATATGTATTGCACATAAAGACAGCATAATATGTATTGCACATAAAGACAGCATAATATCTATTGCACATAAAGACAGCATAATATGTATTGCACATAAAGACAGCATAATATGTATTGCACATAAAGACAGCATAATATCTATTGCACATAAAGACAGCATAATATGTATTGCACATAAAGACAGCATAATATGTATTGCACATAAAGACAGCATAATATGTATTGCACATAAAGACAGCATAATATGTATTGCACATAAAGACAGCATAATATGTATTGCACATAAAGACAGCATAATATGTATTGCACATAAAGACAGCATAATATGTATTGCACATAAAGACAGCATAATATGTATTGCACATAAAGACAGCATAATATGTATTGCACATAAAGACAGCATAATATCTATTGCACATAAAGACAGCATAATATGTATTGCACATAAAGACAGCATAATATGTATTGCACATAAAGACAGCATAATATGTATTGCACATAAAGACAGCATAATATGTATTGCACATAAAGACAGCATAATATGTATTGCACATAAAGACAGCATAATATGTATTGCACATAAAGACAGCATAATATGTATTGCACATAAAGACAGCATAATATGTATTGCACATAAAGACAGCATAATATGTATTGCACATAAAGACAGCATAATATGTATTGCACATAAAGACAGCATAATATGTATTGCACATAAAGACAGCATAATATGTATTGCACATAAAGACAGCATAATATGTATTGCACATAAAGACAGCATAATATCTATTGCACATAAAGACAGCATAATATGTATTGCACATAAAGACAGCATAATATGTATTGCACATAAAGACAGCATAATATGTATTGCACATAAAGACAGCATAATATGTATTGCACATAAAGACAGCATAATATGTATTGCACATAAAGACAGCATAATATCTATTGCACATAAAGACAGCATAATATGTATTGCACATAAAGACAGCATAATATGTATTGCACATAAAGACAGCATAATATCTATTGCACATAAAGACAGCATAATATGTATTGCACATAAAGACAGCATAATATGTATTGCACATAAAGACAGCATAATATGTATTGCACATAAAGACAGCATAATATCTATTGCACATAAAGACAGCATAATATGTATTGCACATAAAGACAGCATAATATGTATTGCACATAAAGACAGCATAATATGTATTGCACATAAAGACAGCATAATATGTATTGCACATAAAGACAGCATAATATGTATTGCACATAAAGACAGCATAATATGTATTGCACATAAAGACAGCATAATATGTATTGCACATAAAGACAGCATAATATGTATTGCACATAAAGACAGCATAATATCTATTGCACATAAAGACAGCATAATATGTATTGCACATAAAGACAGCATAATATGTATTGCACATAAAGACAGCATAATATGTATTGCACATAAAGACAGCATAATATGTATTGCACATAAAGACAGCATAATATGTATTGCACATAAAGACAGCATAATATGTATTGCACATAAAGACAGCATAATATGTATTGCACATAAAGACAGCATAATATGTATTGCACATAAAGACAGCATAATATGTATTGCACATAAAGACAGCATAATATGTATTGCACATAAAGACAGCATAATATGTATTGCACATAAAGACAGCATAATATGTATTGCACATAAAGACAGCATAATATGTATTGCACATAAAGACAGCATAATATCTATTGCACATAAAGACAGCATAATATGTATTGCACATAAAGACAGCATAATATGTATTGCACATAAAGACAGCATAATATGTATTGCACATAAAGACAGCATAATATGTATTGCACATAAAGACAGCATAATATCTATTGCACATAAAGACAGCATAATATGTATTGCACATAAAGACAGCATAATATGTATTGCACATAAAGACAGCATAATATCTATTGCACATAAAGACAGCATAATATGTATTGCACATAAAGACAGCATAGTAATAAGTGAGCTCACCGTCATTGGCCCAGGCTTGGATTGCAACAGGGCACTTATCAGAAGCAAAGGGATAGTTGAACAGGTTGACCTGACAGTCCACCTCTGCGTTTATAATCACATTGTGCCTCACAGTGCCATTGTGGTACACCACCGTGTCGCGGGAGCCCTGCTTCATAGTGGTGCTTATTCTACAGATATGAGAGAAACCAGCTGTTTCAACTTCAACGTGTTCATGACTTGAATGAGAATTTAGTGGGAGGCTAGATAATATACAGTAATAGAGAGGCAAAGTGACCGCCTACTTCCCGCTTCAGCACTGTACCAGAGATTTTTATCCGCCATTTCTTTTCCCTATAGACGTTTTGTAAAATGCTTATAAAAATTGTTGCACTTCGTCAAACCAAAGGGTTCAGCTATATTTAGAATCGGGAGAGACCATAGAACATTTCACTCGGACCAAAACCTTAAAAACTACATCAAAAAAATATTTTCTTTAAATCCGCAATTCTTTTTGCGTGTTGGTCTGAGTGAAATATTATGTGGTCTCTCCTGTTTCTAAATATATCTGAACCGCTTGGTGTGAACAAGTAAAACTATTTTTAGAAAGCATTTTATGAAATGTCTATGGGAAAATAAATGGCGGATGAAAATCTCTGGTACAGCGCTGAAGCAGGAAGTAGGCGGTCACTTTCTCTCTCTATAGCCTCCCACTAAATTCTCCCTATACTTATCCTTAATTTCCACATATGAAAATGACAGGATAGTTTGAGTGTTATCTGATGTAAAAGACTTACGCATTACTTATATGGAGTTCTGGGGTCCAGATTTTACCTACTGGCAGGATGATCTTATCAAATGTGTAGACTGATCTGTCCCATGCCAAGTCAGGATCGATCCACATCTGTGGTTTAGAATCAAAATGGCAGTGATTAAAACATAGGCTACTAAGACGCGTTTCCTCTTTGATCATTTAAGTGAGTTGAAGCTTACAATCTCTGCATTGAGGCGACTATAAAGGCGGAGCTTCTTCGTGTCCTGTTGGGTGGGGAAATTAACTGAGGTTAGGCAAGGTCTAATCACTCTAGTAGTGTATGCCTGTATGCCTTTTTACATCATATAGAAAAAGGCATTGCCAATTACTTTCTTTAGCTATGTCTTATAGCTCTGAAAATAATTATTTTTCATTAACCAAAATAATATTTGAACCATTAAACAGGACACACCAAGGAGAGCCATATAAAGAGAACCATTTTTAGTAAAATTCTCAATTTCTTGTCAAGTTATAATCAAATTAAAAGAAGGGAAGGAAATTCTAACCTCACTTAAAGTAGCTTCACTAAAATGTACAAGACAATACTTACAACAAACAGAGTTTGGTAGTGGATGATTGGCACATGTAATATTTGGGTGCAGTTGTCATCCTGAGGCTGAGAGAGGTATTCTTTGCCAATCAGCATTTGAGCCAAACATCTGCGCTGTGTGCAGTTTGAGGCAGTTTGTGTGCAGTTTTGTGTGCAGTTTGAGGCAGCATGTCCACAACCTAAAATACAGGAGCATGTGAACCACATCTTTGCAGTGATACATAATTATTCCAACAGATCAGGACATGAAACTGCTTTCCACAATGTTTCTTCTTCATACTTATTTCTTTTTTACACCATACAGTAACTGCTATCTAAACAGATGGATTTATAGGCTTATCATTTGACAAATATATTTGAACAACATTCACTTAAGTTACACTTACCCACTCTCAGTAATAAGACTATAAAGACAGCTTTCACCACACTGCGGATAAGAAGTCTCAGCATTCCTGCAAGTGTCCCTGTAGCAAATTAAGAGTCCGACTGTTCGAATCCCAATATGGCAACTGACTGCCAACCAAATTCTGTCCTGCCTCTTACGGTGCTGTAGCCCCCACTGACCCTTAATTAAATAGACCTGTCTGTGACGCATGCATTTAAGCACATATTGACAACACTCGTGTGGCAGCAGGGCAGCACAGGCCCACTACAGGACAATATGACTCACAATAGTGTATACGAATAATACCCTCGCGTGCCCAATTGTAATGTGCTCCCTTGAGTTTCCAACACGTCCCTCCATGATCTTGTGTAAATAGTCGAAACACAGATGAAATTACTTCCAGTCTCGGGTTCAGCCGCCAGCAGATACAGCTAGTTCAGCTGCTATTTATTCATACGTGGCTGTGCTACTCTGCATTACAATAGGACTGTAGCCGTCATACAGGAGAAAAGGCTCAAGCGGCCAACAATAGACCTATGAGTTGAACTTGGCAGTGAAGCGGAGCTCTCATCCATGGATGCACCACAAAGCATCAAGGCTGGTTTCACTGGAAACCCTATTGTATTTGCCATGTTTATTATTCTTCTTATTCTTATTCTTTTCCTTCTTCCGTAAAACTGTATACATGCCAGAAACCCTAAGGCCCACAGTAACCAAACTTTTCACATCGTTTGGAAATGTCACCCGCTACTCAGAAACAATAAATTACACCACTCTACCAAATTTCTGCGATATAACAGCCCATTTCACATTTTTAGGCCTCATTTTAGGGCATTGTGACATCACCATAACCATATCATTGGGCCAATATCTGGCCCAATGACAGATATTGGTGGTTACTAGATGCCCTATAGGGACGATCTTAATGTAATATAGAGACTTGGGTCGAGGACATAAATTTGGGCAAAGCGAGGCTGGGCACCTGATTCAGCCTGGAGCGTCCCCATTCGCTGGACTATCCTGCCTTGGAAAATCACAGAGGGAGAGAATTTGAGGGCATGTTCGCTCTCGTACAGCAATCACTGATGATGTCACAATGTCTATGACATCAACAGGACTTTGAACGTCACCAAGAGCCCTCCACATTAACACCGCTGCCTGCTACAACAGGCTCGTGAACGCTTTATCGCGCTGGCCATATGCTAGGTTCCGACACCTAGCCTTGTTTTCTTAGCATTTATTCAAGGCTTGAACCCCTGGTATTGCGGCTATATTTTATTTATTTATCATTTAATGTTGCGGTGTGTTTGTGTGGTGTAAAGATGTAAATGTAAAAGTAAGATTTAAAAAAAAATCTTAAATTACGTTATTTCTTTATTATAGGACTTGGGCATAAATGTATCTGAATACTTGATATATTAAATATATATATATATATATATATTAAATATGCAGGGGAAAAATAGCGAAGCTTCCACTTAAAGTCGAGCTGAACCCATGAATGACTTTTCTTTTCTTTTAGTTCAAATACCTGGGTATGCAGTGCACCTATTTAATAATGTATGCAAAGAAAATCACAACAATCTAATTTCTTTAGTTTTTCACACTTTTTCACATCAAAAGTTCATTTTTCAAGATTTCATTGATAATAGTAATTTACAGTTTGCTGACGTCACCCAGTACTATTAAATTTCTACCCCATTTCAACCAATCATATCACGACATGTAGCTGTCAATCAAATCTTCATTTCTGGATAATTTTCTTTTCCAAATGAAGTCGAAAATGGCGCCTAGTGCCTGTCATCTGGCAGAATTCCTATCCCATAAACTAACTACTAACCTGGCCAATTGTTAGAAACATGGATAAAAAACAAAAACTATAATTTCTAAGAATGCAAAGAAATGTAACTGGCTCGTTAAAACGCGCATTCCAGGGATATCGTATCGTTATAGCAGCGATAATGGCGCGCGCATCCGAGAGCTTGGTTGTCAGGGGTCACACTTTGGAGATTCCAGGCCGACGTGCTGCACTCTCCGCTCGGCAACACGAAGGCAGCTGGCTGCCTGTGGGTCGCTCAGCTCCACTCAGCCACTCAGCCTCCCGTCAAAAGGCTCTTCCCGAGGGGAGCGCCACAACACACTGAATCGCACTCGATTTGGAGGCGGAACACGCCAGGATTGGCCAAAGCCCAATCCAGTCCCCAGAATCAGAGTCAAATAAAATCATCGGCATGATACTATGACATTCATCAAATTTGCCTCAAACATCGACTTAGACTCAAGGATGATCTGATTAGATTTTGGTGGTCAAAGGTATATATATCTCAAGAACGGCTTGATGGAATTTCTGCCAATTTGGCTCAAAGGTCGACTTGGGCGCAAGGATGAAAGGATTACATTTTGGTGATCAAAGGTCAAAGTCACTGACCTCTCCAATGCCATTTTCAAGCTTGTTAACGCCATATCTCAGGAATGCCTTGACGGAATTTCATCAAATTTGCCTCAAACATTAATTTGGCCTCAAGGATGAACTGATTACATTTTGGTGGTCAAACTTCAAGGTCACTGTGACCTCACGAACGCCATTCCCAAGTTGGTTAATGCAATATCTCAAGAACGGCTTGATAGAATTTCTTCTGATTTGGCTCAAACATCGACTTGGACGCAAGGATGAACTGATTCCATTTTGGTTATCAAAGGTCAAGGTCACTGTGACCTCGAATGCCATTATCAAGCTTTTAACGCGATATCTCAGGAATGTCTTGATGGAATTTCTTTGAATTTGCCTCAAGCGTCCACTTGGACTCACATTTTGGTGGTCAAAGTTCAAGGTCACTGTGACCTCACACACCCAATTTCAATTTCCAATTTGCTCTGTAACGCAACATCACAGGAGCGCCTTCACGGAATTTCTTCCAATTTGCCTCAAATGTCGATTTGGACTCAAGAATGAACTAATGGCGGAGGCATAAGTCCGCGTTGCGGTCGTTCTAGTTTTTTACCTGCAGCCGGCATGGCCAGCAGCTCTATAAGTCACTCTGTTGGTTGGTGGGTCCATCAAAAAATGTTGGTTAGTCCACAAAATCAATGTCAATCGAGTGGATGACATCACAGTGGAGTGGATGACATCACAGTGGAGTGGATGATGTCACGCATATCTGGTCACAGCTATTGCAAATTTGCGCTTGTTTAACTCTGAACTCTATTTTTGGTAAATAACATCTAGTTTGGTTGATTATTTGTAAAGGACATTATTTTGTGAGTAGGTTTCATTGTACCTCCAAAGCACTGGATTTATATTGAACTTCCCTGTGCTTGCATAGTCGTTCTGATTATTGCTTTGATTATTTGTTTGCATTCTGCTTGGTGGTTCAGATTGATGCTATGTGGGTTCGTGGCAGAGTGTAAAAATCTTAAAAAGTTAAAATTACAATCTGCTCCAGAAAAATTTACATTTATTTTATTGTATTAATGTTTATTAACTGGTTATTTAAGATGGCATCTTGCTATGTCACTATACTCTGACGAAGAGTGTGTTGCTTGAAACGTCACTCTGACCTTAGGTGCAATAAATCACTGAAACTGGAGCCCTGCAGTGTGAGAGCTTTTTTTTTTTTTTTTTTTTTTAATAGGCTATTGTGTTTACCTTCGCCTCAGCACCTGCCCTTTTTAGATTTGGGGGTGGGTGCGTGCGTACTCCTCCTCCTTCTGTTTATTAACTAGCACCTGGCCCGCTGTCATTTTGCAGAAGTGGCCCTCGGGCAAATCAAGTTGAGTTCCCTGGCCCACGCGATATACACAATATTTGTATTTAGAAAACTGTTTTGAATTTAATGCAATCTACTATCCCTACATATGTTATCATCTTTCAAAACAGATAAGCTGATAGGCTTCCACTTTCAGATTAACGGGTGTGTTAGGTAAGACTATTATGATTGGTTTAGCCTTCAGGTCAGGTCAGGTCTACCTGCATGGTCTACTTATGGATAGGGTCCATAAGTAGAAGATAAAGAATTCCAAAAAAGCGCAAGGAGGAAACACGACATTTCCTCCTTGCGCTTACTTGGAATCGAACAGGTCAGGTTGCCACGCAGGGGTGGGAACCATGACCTGTTACTCAAGAGAAGGGAAGCCTTCTGGATCTATACTTTACAGACTCTGTCCCCCAAAGGTCTTAATGATGAGCTACTTCTTAATGTCATGTTGTGAATTATTTTGTGGTGTATATTACAGTTTATGTTGTATGCAGTAGATCTTTTATTATGTATAGGTAAGATACTAATTTTGCATTTTTCTATTGCCCAGGTACTGAACCCCTGCTTTTTGGATCGCCCTGTATGTATTTGCCATATTTACTGGGGAGAAAACCTAAATACTTAACATATTATTCAATTTAAAGGGATTGCTCTAGTTTTTAAAACTTTTCTACCATATTTTCCTATGATAATCCTTTATTAAATATGTTTCCACAATATTTTTCTATTTTTCTATAATATTTTCTAGTGTTTTACTACCATTTGAATGTATTTTACTTGAGTTGCCATTTTAAATTTTCCCCTGTATGGTGTAAGGGCCTTCTGTGATTGGCTAACCACATACAATCTGTGGCAGTGATTGCCAGCCAGCTCACGGTCTCTGATTGGGCGCATCCTGCGAGGTGTGACTATAAATCCCTTCCTCTTTTTGCCTGTTCTCCATTTTAGCATAGAGACAGTCGGCATGTGTGGGAATGCCCACAAAATGTTATACGGCTGGCGCGCGAGTGGGGTAAGACCGCCCATATATCTCAATGGGCTGACTCACCAAAAAGGAAGGTACTGCGGCTCTAGACAGTTTTGGGGATTCTAGAGCAGAACACAAGACGTCTATTCAGATGTGCGTTTATTGCGGTGGTTGAATCCCTGATCGTGTCTGCCTGGGCTCGGCTATCAGCTAAATTCTAACTTTGCTGAATGGATAGAACGGGGGATTTACCCCACCCTGACCACGCCCCCAGCCAGGCTGAGCCAGCTAACCCAGCGTTTATGACGAGACATCGCCTCAACCTATGGGGGTGGGCCTTAGGTATCTGTGTGTGCCCAGGGGGCCTTTGTCTCATAATCCGCCTATGACTGAACTACTGTATAGTGCTGCTGTTGAGCCAGAGTTCAAAGCGAAAGGGTATCTTCTCACTCGGGGCTGCCTTTGGCGACGTTTCTTAGAGTGAAGCGCTGTAGCATCAGCATATTCATGACTTGCAGTTATTAGTTTATAGTATTCACCTTTTCAGTTAACCAGCCAAACAGTGGTTTTGACCAGACACCTCATCCAGTGTTAACACATCCTTTGACAATGCCTGCTCTATCCAGATGGAAGATGCCTAACTTACAGTATGGTGGCTGGCACTACAGATACCTTTGATTGTTTAGTGCTTTTGTGGTCTATTTTTATTATTTTTAATTAAAAAAGAACTATCCCTTTAAGCTTGGGCACAAAGCTAAAAGGGAAGCCCTACTCCTGTGACCAATGTGGGGGCAGCTTCAGTCAGTCAACTGACCTAACAAGACATCAACGTATTCACACTGGAGAGAAGCCATACTGGTGTGAACAATGTGGAAGGCGCTTCAGTCAGTCAAGTGCCCTCACAACACATCAACGTATTCACAGTGGAGTGAAGCCATACTCCTGTGACCAATGTGGGGGCAGCTTCAGTCTCTCAAGTGACCTATCAGTACATAAACGCATTCACCGCCAAGTGGTGTAGCCTCAACATCCGTTCTCTTTGACACCTAACAAGACAAGAACGCATTCACACTGGAGAGAAGCCATAATGCTGATGCATAATGCTGATGAGAAAGAGATAGATGAAGTACATGGGTTTAATTTTTCAGGTGCTATTTTAGATTCCCATTTTAGGCACCATTGCCTAAACGCAAGCTACTGGTTTGACAGTTTTGTAGACTTTTCATTTATAAAACTTATTTTTAAGTGTGTAAACAACCTTGCCCCAGATACAGTATACTGTACTCGGCCAATTGGTAAACAAGATAGTGGGATCAGAAGAGTGGAACAAGTGGAAATTCAGAATCAGAATCAGAAAGACTTTAATGATCCCCGGGGGAAATTGGGACAAGTTACAGCTGCTCGCACTCAGGCATGAAATATCCACATACACAACATAGCATAACACAGTATCACACAGTATCTCCCTAAACGTAAAACAGTCAATACAATAAAATAAAATGCAGTAAAATGCAATAGAGTAAAATAAAATAAAGTAGAATGTATAGTATGTGTCAAATTGCAGTTATTGCACACTGGAATTATATTAAATCAACTTGCACATTACATGTGACGTAGCTAAGGCACAGTTAACCTGACTCGGCTGACTCAGTCTCAGGGAGACTGAGTGTCTCCGAGGTGCTCTTCTTAGTGAGGCGTTGTAGAGCAAATTGTAATTGTAGAGCAGCAAAATGCAGAGCATTTGCTCAGTCATCTCATCTTTCTCAGCGGTACACAGCTGTGGAATGAATTACCATCTGAAATAAAATAAAAACTGGCAGATTTGAAGATTTTTAAACACACATACAAACAGTGTTGGGGGTAACTCATTACAAAAGTAACATATTGCATGTAATATATTACTTTTAGCAGTAACTCAGTAATATAACTTATTACCAATAAGATTTCAGTAATCCGTAACCAGTTACTTTGTCAAGTAACACAAGTTACAAATTTAGTTACTTTTTCTTTCTTTTAATCAAAGCAAATATTTAAATAAAGATACAATAATTCCCTAATCAAATTGTGTGTTTTTATGCAAATAACCACTATAGATGACAATAACAAAGTAAAAGGAAAACATTTAGAATTTTGGACGGTTTACAAGGACTTCAAGCCGGTTTAAAATTATTTTTCGTGTGTGGTTCCGGGGCGGCGATGTCATTTAACTGCTACTGCAGTTATTTTGCTGAAAGTAATGCAAAAGTAGTGTAATGAGTTACTCTACACAGACAGTAATATTGTAAAGTAACTTATTACTTTCAAATGAAAGTAACTAGTAATATGTAGTATATTACATTTTGAAAGTAACTTAAGTTAAGTTAAGTTAAGTTATCCTTTATTTATCCCCTTGGGGAAATTCATCCTCTGCATTTGACCCATCCTCTACTAGGAACCTTCCTAGAACTAGGAGCAGTGGGCAGCCACTGTGCAGCGCCCGGGGACCAACTCCAGTTCTTTTGCCAGTACCTTGGTCAGGGGCACTGACAGGAGTATTAACCCTAACATACATGTCTTTCTTGATGGTGGGAGGAAACCCACACGGACACGGGGAGAACATGCAAACTCCACACAGAAAGGACCTGGGACGGACCGGGGTTCGAACCCGGGACCTTCTTGCTGTGAGGCCCAACACTGCATACAAAACAATGGCTAAAACTGAAACAGGTTTGCATACCCTACTGTACAGACATACTTTGTTTTCCTTTTGTTGCCCTCAAATGTCATCTTCAGTCATTGCTGTCTCAATTACTGCTTGTAATTGTTGTTTTGTTTCTCTGCATATAAGTTTAGTATTAGAGTGTTTTATTAGACCTTTTGTGTTTTGTATATAGCTGTGTACATTAAAGCTTAGTTTCAGAGTGTTTTACTACTTGTATGTACCTTCTAAAAGCCTAACCAGGACTGCAAAATGGCTATGGCTAGAAGTCCTCTGCATCTGTTGCATTTTATTTAAATGTAGCAATGCTTATGTATTGTCCCCGTCAAATAAATAAATAATAAATAAATCATGTTGTGACAGGGTGTAAGGCAACCTTCACTTGTATAGACGGTTTTCATGGAATTGTGTTGCTAGGGGAACAGTTTGAAACCTAGCTTATTTCCTGTCTCAGTGGCTCCCAAATGGTGTGCAGCAGCACATGCGTGCGTCTATCATCTGACTAGGGGAGAGAAGGCCAGGGCACAAGCCTCTCATTGAATTGGAATGTACTGTCCATATATTAATAAAACTTGAAGTTGAAACTGAAAACATAGTTAGAAATAAAAATTAAAGTTGAAATCAAGTTGAGATTACAAGGTTTTCACCAGACACCAATGATTTGTAAAGCTGAACTCATCAATAGACTGTGCCCATTATATAGGCCTGCACTACTATTGTCTAGCATCCCTGTTTATTTGTACCTGTTTATAGGTACAAAATTTACAGCACTAAAGGCGTTAAAGCTATTGTCTCCCTGACATTGATTTCGCTTTTTGTCACTCTGTCACTGCCTGTAAATGAAACACTGATGAACCGTTCCTTCCAGGTTATCTCTAAGAGGAATGTCTCTTATCTCTGTTGTCCTGCAGCATCTCAGAAAACCAATAGATGTTGAATGTGGTCTGTCTCAAAAGAGAGGGGATGGTTATGTTCTATTTTTAGAAATGTTCCATAAGACCGGAATAAGGTTGTTGTGGTGTTGTCGACTTCCTGGTAATTGCTTTGGATGGTGTTATGACTGCAATAAATGTGGCTTTAGTGTTAGTGCAGCCTGGCGGTTCAGGTTTGATCTCCTTTGTCTTATCAGATCCAAATTGAGGACAATGACAAAGATCCTTGTGCCGATGACAGCCTCCCCACCTGATGGAGCAAAGGTTAACTTTCTGTCTAATGAATCACGCAAACCCCAAGGAAAATTACTCAAATGTATATAGCTGCCAAAGAAATCATTTTGCTTGTTAACCCATATCATGTATTTCTCTATCACCGGCATCCCATATAGAAGACTATTGACATCACACATTTTATTTTTCATTACCTCAAAACAAACCGTAAGGGGAAATGTTGATGTCTGGCTGGAGGGACCTCTAAGATATTACACGGGTCATAAATTCTTCTAGAGTGTCCCATTAGGTTTCAGAGGGGGACGATTGCCGCGATATGAGAGTGAAATGGGACTTTGCCTCAGGACCAGGCCTACCCCCAACCAGGTCACCCTCTGCAACTAACTTCACTCATAAGTTAGTCTGACTGTGGCGACACATTGCCTAATGCTGATGCAGACTTGGCTTACACTAACCTCTACATTGGAAGTAAGTTAATTTTTTAAATATATGTGTTTTATGGAAGTTCTGTATTTAAAGGTATGCTGATTACTGTCTACTTCAAAGTCATGTACTTTATAGGAATATTGATAGCAATGGGTAAAGTGTTCAAATCAACACAATTTATGTAATGCACAAGATAATCTGAACCAAAGAATTATATTTAATAATCTTAATTTTTAACCCTTTTATTTAAGTACCAAGTATTGGAAGTAATTATAGTTATTTGGCAACTTGAACTAACTCAGTATTCTTAAAGTACTTTCTCCCACCTGAGATCAATGGAATTTCTTTTTAAACTACAGTGATTTTATAATTTTTTTTACTTACAAACTGCCAAAAATGAGTCAACAAGATACAGCAGTGATACTCAGTGCATGTCTGCGTCTCTGTCTACGTGAGACCGCTGTGTTTGAAACATCTGGAGGCCTAACTTACTGTATGGATTTTTAAAGTCAATAACATAACTTTACTTTATATGTACTGTATTCATGTAATATACAAATGTCAATTCGATGGGAATCTGCATGAGAAATAAAGAAAAAGAAAAAAATCAGTTATAATGATCATCCGCTTATAGTGATCAATTTGACCCGTCCCAAGGTGATCACTACAAGAGGAGTGCACTTGTAATAGAGAAAGTGTTACAAAACAAATGTAACAAAGTGTAGCCTAATAGGTAAACTGTTACCATCCCTAAACCTGAGTGAACTGCAAGTTATGACTAATACCAGAGATTTTTTAAAGGTTAATAAAAATATTAACTTTTTTGTTTATAAATATCTATACAACTCTATTTACTTACATAATTGCTTGTTTTGTTGAACATTTTCCCATGCATGCATTTACCTGTTAAATACCTAATCTTTACTATTATCTATTCTCATACCTGTATCACATCAAACATAAATGTAGGAAACATTACTGTGGCACAACCAGCATTATGTAATTCCAATTAGTGCACTATCGATGACAAAGTAAACATTTTGACAAAATAACTTTGCTGTTTGCTATAACTTTGCTAACTGATCAAGTTTATGGATTTTATGAAATGCAGTTGAAAACTTGTGTCAGCCTATAAGACATGCATGCATGATGGTGCATAGTAGTACAATTGATGTATATGGATTTTTAAAGTATGTTAGACTTTGTGCGCTTCTGCATGTTTCTGTTGACATTACTGTTCACCAAGCAATGGAAACTGTTCAAAATATTGTCAAATCATTTGGATGAACTTTTTTAAATCTGTTGTTGGGGTTTTAAGAGTGGGACTGAGGCTTAGAGATGAAACGGTACGAAAATTTCATATCACGATTAGTGAGCAAAATTGTCACGGGTATCAGTATAATCACTGTATTTGTTTTATGTGCTGATACACTCACTGAAATAATTTCACCTAGTTTTATATTGAAAGCTCAGACCCAGATGAGAATTTTGCTGACTTTGGTTGATGATGGACAATCAAACACGGTTTTAATGATGATTGAAATTTGAAATGGTAATAATAACCGTCAGTTATCAGTTAATTTTATCATGATTTATCATTCACCCGGTAATCATTTCATTCCTACTGAGGATTGTGTTTTCAAACAATGACTCAATATGGCACAATGTGCAGTTAACCTATAAATGCATGCACAGTTTTGTTGATGTGAACACAGAACACAGTTGCAACACAGGAGGTGTAAAATCGGTGCTTCTGAGATGTCATGCATCATAAAGCAGAGATAAACACCGACTACGTGTTCTCAGGTGACACAATTAACCAATAAAGATACTAGATAAAAGCATGAATTGCTTTTAGGAAGTTAGTCTTTGAAAACACATTGATAAGCACTCAGCTCTCAGACAAACTTGATAGTGAAGCTGTCAGAAGCTAGAAAGCAGCAAGATAATTGAGGTAAGAGAATGGTAAGAAAGTGATAAAAACGTCTTGATTTCAGTGTACTGTCTTACTGTACTTTATTGAGGAGAAAGTGGCAAGCGGTTAAAGATTGACATTTGAGGCTACATTTTTTGGAGGGGAAGGCTGTTAGAGGTGGTTACAGGATAATAATTTACCCTCATGAGGAAACCAGATTAATAACTGCACTGCACTGAGGTCAGGGTTGTGCTTAATTTACCGACATGTTTTCTTAAGACTCAGTGAGAACGCACATGCTTGATGATATAGACATTTTTGTTTGTTTGCAATTTCAGTTGTCTACATTTTTGCTCTTACAGTTACATAACAGCAGTGCATGCTGTTGCCATGCACATCTTATTACTGTATGGATGCTAAAAGAAATGAACATTTCTTGGATCTCTTTACAACAAGTCTTCATTTTACCTCTAGTGTAGACACCCCACTGTTCTCTGTGGGTCACATCTGGGGAAGTAATCCATACTCAAACCTTAATGGTTGATCTTTTCAGATGTGATCTGTCACAGCCAAATATATAACAAGGTCAAGGTTTTATGGCTTTTTCTTGGAATACAAGGATGTCTTATGGTCATTTCAGGGAAGCTTGTGTGAGGTTTTGTGGGGGTGGGGGGATCGTGTTTGGGGAAAGTATAAGAATATGCTGAGATAGTACCTAAAAAACCTAGATGTATTTCAAGTGGTGGTACTACTACAATCAAATAATCAAACCTCTTCAAGGAGTTTCTAATATTTTCAGAAAATCGTATTGATATTGCATGTGATTATGTTTATTTGGTGGTTTATTATAACAAATGAGTTATGAAATTCATTGAATTTGTTTTTAGAGTTTCCAGTAACTGTTTAAGGATCTTTCATTTTTACGATAAAATATGCCGAATGGAAAAATTCCTCTGAACTAATGTGGCCATAAAAGTGTTGGTAGAGAGCTTTTACCACAACTGTTTTGGATGATTTCCACATTGCAATAGAACTTCTGGTAAATAATCAACCAATCAGAGCCTCATGCGCTTGAAGTACAATTTTCACACCCAGAGCTGGGCATTGCTCAAGTCATTTGCTGCTGATAGCCCCAGGCTCACAGTGACCTAGCCTGCTTGCTCAAACATGAAGGGTCTGCGTCCACAAACACTGCCAGACCCGTTTACATTTTACTCTCTTGTAATGAAAGTTCCTTCCTGTGACTCCATATCTACAGTTAATCATGTTCTTTAACTTTCACTAATATCCCCTGTCTTTGAAAGTAAGACTGTATTTCTGATGTGCATTTGCCATATTGTTTCAATGTGTATAACATATAGGCCTGTACTCATGGCATGGTGTGGAACTTTGTCTTTCTGCAGGAGAGGAAGTGGTCAAAATGAGTTCAGAGACGGAGGAGCAGATTGTCATCGATACTTTCCACACCACAGTCCACACATTTGGCAGACCAAATGGGGTCGAGGGCAGGCAGCTACGCTACATGCAGAAAGATGGCAGGTTCCCTGTGGTGTTTAAGAAGGCCCCTGGGGAGTGGAGTCCATACCTGATGGACATCTTCACCACTCTCGTGGAGATCCGTTGGAGGGTTATGCTCCTCATCTTTTCCCTCTCCTACATTCTCTCCTGGCTCTTTTTTGGTCTCTGTTATTGGCTTATTGCCTATGTACACGGAGACCTTGAGAATCTGGACAACAAACCCTGTGTGGAAAATGTACGCAGCTTCACCGCAGCCTTCCTGTTCTCAATGGAGACGCAGGCAACTATTGGCTACGGCTTCCGGGGGATGACTGAGAACTGTGCGGTGGCTATTACTGTGGTGGTGATACATGATGTATTGAGCTGCTTCATTGACACCATTGTCATTGGCATTGCTGTCGCTAAAATGGCATCTGCACGTAAGAGAGCCCAGACAGTGGGTTTTAGCAGCTGTGCAGTGGTCAACCTGCGAGACGGTGCTTTTTGTCTCTCGTGGCGCCTTGGGGACTTCAGAGGTAACCACATCTTGGAGGGCACTGCCAAGGCCCAGCTCATCCGCCATGCAAAGCACCCACAGGGGTCTATTGTGCTATCACAGCAGGATCTGCACATCCAGAACACGGACATCATCCTGGCCACACCGGCCACCATTATTCACAAGCTGGAGGCCAGCAGTCCGCTCTACAGCCTTGGCCCTGAAGATCTGCTGGTGGGAGACTTTGAAGTGGTGGTGTCCTTCACCTACACTGGTGACTCTACGGGGATGCTGCACCAAACACGCACCTCCTACACCCCGGCAGACATCCGCTGGGCCCAGCGCTTCCAGGACATGCTGAGGCCGGGCAAGAAGCGCTACAAGGTGGACTACGCTCTGTTCAACGAGACCAGCTGGGTGCAGGTGCCCATGCTCAGTGCAGAGGAGTACGCCAGGGGGAGACCTCCGGCAGAGAGCAGCCAGTCCCAGAGAAACTTGTTACCCTCAGTCAAGAGGTCCAGAGACCCTTGCCCAGTGAAACCTGACGTCACAGATGGGGTTATTCGGGAAGCCCGATTCTAGACTTAACACCTTGTTTGGAATAAAATACTGATCAATGTTATGTCAATACATAATGAGCTGTTTGCACAGAGATCTTTTTAAAGGATTTATAATGAGACAGCATTTGATGTGAGTGCACCGTTGTAAATATATTTATATTTCATTTTATATTAAAGGTTTATTGACTAAATGTGTGTTTGCTTTTTTATTACTGTATATGAATACAACAATAATTTCAAAGTCAATTGGGCCATGTAAAATAGTCATGTATGACAGACTCAAATTTAAAACGTTTTCATGTTGCCTTTCATGTTGCCTAAAAAATAATGTGACGCCAATATGCTGTGGTTGTGTCTGAACATTAGATTATCCTCTTAGTAGCTCTACATTACCACCTTGTGTTCACTTAGGCTACTGCACTCTATCACTCCAGCTGTGGTGATTGTTGTTTTCGCAAGTTGGCTAAAACAGAGCAGACTACTTATCTGTGTATCAATATACATTATATCTGCTTGTAGTGTCTCACTGTCTCTGCTTGACTCTGGAACAGAAACTGTGCAGTTTCCTCACGGATCGGCTCATTCATTAAGTACAGTTTGGACGTCTTTTGCGTTCTTCAGCTGGGAAAAGGGGGCTTGGCTTTCCTGTCGTCTGCTCGAACAGACGCTGAAGCGTCCTATTGGCTGAGCCTGCGATCGGGGATAGGCACATGTGTTTTTAAAGTGCGTCCTTGCAACGCCAAATATCTTCTTCAGTAGCCTATTGCTGAAGAGGGTTATGTCAGAAATTGTCATGTCTGCCGATAACTTCAGTGCGTATAAAATAACAGCAAAGGAAAAAAGGGATCCAGTTTGGATATTATCTGGCGCATGGGAATTACAGTAAGAACCTGCTGATTTGTGACCAACAGGTAGGCTACGCAAACACAACATTTATAACGATATGAATATACATTCTGTATTGATGGATTGTGACTTTATGGTTATAATTAGATTAGCCTCGTTGCAAAAGTTTTCTGATTGATGCGAAAATGTATGCTCTAACTGAAACAATATAGGCTGCAAAAGTTATTCATTAGTTTGTATTTCATATGTTGTTACAATGTTGCTTTCAATAACGCAGTTATTATATTATTATTATCATTATTATCATTGGCTGTAGTTTAAAAGTTGAACTGATCATGTTGAAATGAAATGCAAACAATATAATTAGGCCTATGCTACTGTTGTGATGCACCTGTTATCATCCATTCTACTCATAGATGGGCTCTGGTATCTTCGTTCTTCCAGGATAGCCTGTGATTTCTATTTGATTTGGACTCTGTAGCTCATGTCTTCCCTTCTTCGATGATCTAGCTCCATCATCGATTTTTCTAAATCAATTATCAAAGCCTAGACTCCGAAGAATAAAGATAAATATGAATTATGATCATGTGCAACAACTGCTGAGTAAAGCAATACATACTAATGGGTCATAACAATAGAAATAGCCTGCTGAATATTGGCTAGGAGTTATTGATTTGTGTCATTAAAAATGGAGCAGCTTTATGTAACCAGTTTCCATCTGCCTCAGCTGTTGGCTCTAACTGACAACACATGCAAAACAAACAAGCACAGGTTGTGTAGCCTGTGGAAGCCTTGGTCTGTCACCATGTAGACAAACCTACTTTAATATGTGATGAGGAATAGTGGCAAGCTACAGCTCAGTGGGAATCAAACCAACAAACAATGAGATACTTTTTTGTTAGGCATATATACAGTACTGTCCTCTTGATCTGTATTTCAAATCATGTAGTCTAATTCTAGCCTTTAGTCCAGTCTAACGTCTCTCTTGTGTCAACGTCTCATGTAATACTAGATAACAATCAAGTCAAATACACTTAGCTTATTTAAGAGGATGTGGTCATAGCGTTTAATTTGTGATGATGGGGAAGACATTGCTGTCAAACGAATTCAGCCTATAGGTAGCACATTCAAAGTCAACAAGTCTTTCTCCTTCCTCAGAATGTGACATGCAATGTGGTCCTGCAGGTTAATAATAATATAACTTGGGTCTTGGTATAATACAGCAATTGTGAATATAATTTAAAATCATGTCACCGTCAGCATGTCTGCATTAAATGACAGATTGGCTACTTAAAGAAAGTGCTTGAATGAAGCCCAATACTCCCAATGGTGTGTCGGTGTGTGGCTAGTTGCTATTCCTAGTCAACCTAGCAGTGACATCATTAGGTGAGAAAAACAAAGATGGTGCAGAGGGATTTAGGAACCATATACAGCACAGATTTGAACGATATATATATATATATATATGTGCTGTGCTTTCAACACTGCATCAAGGCAACATGAGAAGTTTCATGTAGGCTATTCAGTGTATTCCACTAAGCAGACCGTTAGACTTTATTTGGTACTGCGTCAGACTCCTTGCCCTTCTCTCCTTGACAGAATACAGACAGACAGACAGACAGACAGACAAACAGACAGACAGACAGACAGACAGACAGACAGACAGACAGACAGACAGACAGACAGAATAGTTTTATAAGGTGATCAGTCGTATGTCTGGCTGGCCATGCCCTTTTTTAGCCTGTGGTGTTGCATTGTGTTGGACCTTCCAGGCCACATCAGACCAAATCAATAGCTTTTCTAATAGCTTGCTCTGTTATGACACAAGGATACGATTGCTTTCAGAGAGACTGACCCATCCCCTCCGAATAGCTGCAAGGTTTAACCTTATTACGCCAGTTAGTTATATAAGATCGTTTCAGCCATGCATTGCATGCATACAGGTGTTATTGTACTACCACTCACTAACTGCGATGGAATAGTGTGACGTTATCCTCGATTGTGCAAATAAGTTGAATTCTGCAGGCACCGTTTCATAACAACAGTAACATAAAGTAGGTCTTGTTTTCCCATTTTGTGTCAGTGGAGGAAAGACGTCAAGATTAATTTTAATATCAAGATTTATTTTAATATCAAGATTCATTTTAATAGCCATAGTGAGTAATGAGATTACAAATGAGGAATTTGTGCTGCGATCATATCAACAGCACAAGATGGAGCAAAACAGAAAACAATATCACATCTTAAATTAACCTTGAATTATAAATGATAAAGTACAAAGTAAAAGTCCTTCATATGATAGAGGGGGGGGGGGGGGGGAAGGGGCGAGCAGTAGGATAGTGTCTGTTGGATAATGCCCATGGGGTGACCCCAGCCCGTTGCAACCCTGTGCGTAGTGCTCTGGGGGGAAGGGAGTGACACGTGGACAGGCCTAGGCTATCTTTTTCCCTTCACTACAGAATGCTCACTGGATTAACAAGAACTTGATCTGTAATTTGACTCAGCTCTCCATGGACTCACCTACCTAATTAAAACTTACATTAAGCAGGGTCAACATTATTCCGCACTTTTGTCAGCAATCTGAGTGCTTGAATACAATGTTTTAATGCAATACTGACAGTGCATGCACCACAAATTATGTGCGTTGTGTTACGCAGTTGTACAATATACAGTATTTTATACTGTCTGTATATGCAAGCGCGTGCGGGCAACATTGAGTGTTCAATGCATTATTTAGACCACAGGTAACCACACACCCACAAGGCACTGATCTTTGCTCTGGTTTCTGCCAATTAGTTTAACACAGTTTTCTTTCGGTCTGTAATTTCCACAGCCCACTTCGCTGATGAGGTCCACAACACCCATCATGAGAGAGGACTGATCAGCCTCACGAGAAGAAGCGCACACTGCTGGAGTAGCACAAGCCCGGTTCACCCTGTTCCCCCTCAGGATCCAGTCCTGTTCCCCCTCAGGATCCAGTCCCCATATTTTTCTGCTTGAGTTTGTCCCTGGGATCGTTCAAAACTGTTTCTCCAACGCTTCTACCAAAAACTCAGACTGTTTTCCAAAGCAGAAGCGGCCCCGCCCCCCCAGGCAGAAGCGGCCCCGCCCCCCCAGGCGGACGCAATGGGGAGCCCGCGAACCCAGCGGTACAGCATCGTCTCCTCAGAGGAGGATGGCATGAAGCTGGCCACTATTTGCATCCCCAATGGATATGGGAATGGCAACAAAGTGCACACAGGTCACAAACACCAGAGCCGCTTTGTCAAGAAGGATGGCCACTGCAATGTGCAGTTCGTCAACATGAGTGAGAAGGGTCAGCGGTACCTGGCAGATATCTTCACCACCTGTGTGGACGTCCGCTGGCGCTGGATGATCCTCATCTTCTGCCTTTCTTTCATCCTCTCGTGGCTTTCTTTTGGTTTTATGTTCTGGCTCGTGGCCCTCTCGTACGGGGACTTGGAGAACGAGACTCAGATCTGTGTTTCTAATGTGGACAGCTTCACGGCTGCCTTCCTGTTCTCGGTGGAGACCCAGACCACCATTGGCTACGGCTATCGCTACGTCACAGAGGAATGCCCCATCGCCATCATCGTGGTCGTCTTCCAAAGCATTGTGGGCTGCATCATTGATGCGTTCATCATCGGCGCCGTCATGGCCAAGATGGCTAAGCCCAAGAAGAGGAACCAGACCCTGATATTCAGCCACTTTGCGACAGTGGCCATGAGAGACAGCAAGCTATGCCTGATGTGGCGCGTGGGGAACCTGAGGAAGAGTCACCTCGTCGAGGCCCATGTTCGAGCCCAGCTGCTGAAGTCCCGCACCACAGCCGAGGGGGAGTTCATCCCTCTGGATCAAGTAGACATCGACGTGGGCTTTGATAGTGGCATTGACAGAATCTTCCTGGTGTCTCCTATCACTATTGTACATGAGATCGATGAGGACAGCCCGTTCTATGAGATGAGCAAGCAGGAGTTGGAGACATCAGAGTTTGAGATTGTGGTGATTCTGGAAGGCATGGTTGAGGCTACGGCCATGACGACTCAGTGTCGGAGCTCCTACGTGGCCAGCGAGATCCTCTGGGGCTACCGCTTTGAGCCGGTGCTCTTTGAGGAAAAGAACTACTACAAGGTGGACTATTCTCGCTTTGACAATACATATGAGGTGCCCAGCACACCCCATTGTAGTGCCAGGGAGCTAGCTGAGAAGAAGTCCAACGCCTCCAGCTGTAGGAACTCCTTCTGTTATGAGAATGAGGTGGCTCTGGAAAAAGTGGAGATGGAAGAGGAGTTTGAGGAAGAGGAGAACAAGGAGATAAGGGATGGGGAGGGTGGGGGCATTGAGAATGCTGCACTTGAGGACTCTGTTGAATCCAGTCCAGACCCCATGCCTTCAGAGTCAAGGCCTTTGAGAATAGAGTCAGAAATATGACTGCAGGGATATTGAAGGGTGAAACACCACAGGGTATGTTAAGGTTAGTGTGAACTTTGCTCCCGATTGCTATTATTGATACAGCATGACAGTTAGTAAAGGACTGTGATTTGAGTATAGAAATTCTCTGTGCAGAAGCTCAAGCACAGCATGGAAATCCAAGGACGTTATATTATTTATGGTGATAAATACTGGTGATATATGAGCTGAATGGAGACCTGTGCACCACAGGAATAAGATGGGTTAAGTAGCATGGATGTTTTTTGTATGTTTCCCTTGATGAATTAAAATGTGTCAGAAGAATAGCCAATTCACAAAAATGGCTTAATTTGCTGAAGACAATCTAAAGAGATAGCATTTTTGCACATTTTCCATTGAGCATTCTGGTTATAAATGCCATTTCTGAACAAAATAGGAGAATAAAGGATATTCATTTCAGCGTAACCTCCTGTGACCTACAGCAAGTCTCACTTTGTGGGGGAAAATCTAAATTTAATTTATTTGTTAATTTGTTGATTGATTTAATTTTTCAAATGCCAATTTAAATGTATATATATGTCTCCTTATAAAGACAGCAATAGTTCAACAATCTCTGTTTAAAAAGCTGAAATAATTACCAGAGAGTTTGACCAGAGAAATCACCAGCAGAAATAGGCTAATGTTTGTTAATGAGCTGGTCTCTTAGCATATTATCTCAAGGTACATCTCTGTACTTCCTCTGTGGTGGTCGTCCTGGTGTGCTCTCACGGCCTTTTTGTTGTTTGTGTGTGCGAAAGGGAGAGTGATGTAGGAAAGAGTCGTCTTGCACAGATTACGAGCACGCGTGCATTATGCTGCTCGATCCATCTTCTTCTTGTCTATGTTTAGCATCTTTTGCAACGTGAGCCTTCACACGAGTCACAGTCCCTCTGGAGGCAGCCTGAGCCTTGGCGTTTGGCATGGACACAGCACACGCTGCATTAGCTGTCAAAGGAAGCAGCATAAAGAGGCCACTCAGTATACAGAATACCGCCACTTCTTGCAAGCTTCCATGTTCTATTGCAGTGGTTCTCAGTGTGGGGTCCGGCCCTGAGGGGGTCCCCAGCAAATGGATGAACTGTTCAACTTCAGCATTATTTCATTTACAAGAAGTTAAAGGGATACTCCACTTTTTCGGGAGTTTAGCTCATTTGCCACATCCCCCCCAGATAACCGAGATACACCATGCCTCACCGGCACTGTCCGCGCTGTTTACAGTGAGCTACAGTCGTGAAGTTAGTTAGTATCGCCATAGACTGGAGGGTAATGGTACAGCTGTTAAAGATCTGCCAAAATACACATCTCATGGTGCCAAAATACATGTTGTGCTTCAGGTACTCACCACACGATGAAATATTAATCCAAAATGCACATAATCTGTCTTTTTGGAGGGAAAAGAGGTAGCCGGCACTACTTTCCAAACATGGCCGCTGACCTCTTTTCCTTCCAAAAATACAGATTATGTGCATTTTGGATTACTATTTCATCGTGTGGTGAGACCCAGAAGCACAACATGTATTTTGACGCCGTGAGATGTGTGTTTTGGCAGATTCCTAACAGCTGTACCATTACCCTCCATTCTATGGCGATACTAACTAACTTCACGACTGTAGCTCACTGTAAACTGAGCGGACAGTGCCGGTAAGGCATGGTGCATCTTGGTTATGTGGGGGGGATGTGGCAAATGAGCAAAATTCCCGAAAAAGTGGAGTATCCCCACAATTAGGGTATGTAGAAGAATGACTGTTTTGGGCATAGATTCACTGTCATCTCTCTACCTACAATACAGATAGTCTCCGATTTGGCTCTGAAAGACAACATCTCATCAAATGGGGGGTCCGTGGCCCTAACCTGCACTAAATTAGGGGTCCTTAATATGAAAGAGATTGAGAATCACTGCTCTAATGTGCAATACAGGTCAGTGGTAGAACGTGACAGCAGGGTCTCGGTAATAAGCTAAACCCTGAGCCGGAAAAGACTATGAATGTTGATGGCAAGTGCTGCTAAGTTACATATTTGTATGTTCAGTAATAAATGTAGGAGCCAAAATGTATTATTTGTCTTTTAAAGTATCTGTTTTGAATAAGATGGTAATAATGTGGTTTATTTCCAGAGGTTGACAAGCACGAGTCTTTCAGTGTGTTATTCAAAGCTATGGTGCACTTTCTTCCTCACAAGAGAATTTCTCCCATAACAGCGGAAACTGTTTAATTACCCAAAACCAAATCATGCGTCATGTAGTCCTGTTAGTTGTCGCTGATTTGAAATCCGAACATTTCCTCATCTAACAGTAGCTGGCTGTTGGAACACTGAAATACATTATTTGAGTTGATTGTGATGTAGTCTATTATATGAAGATCAGTGTTCTTGGCATGACAGTTACTTTACCATTGAGGGTCTTGTGGAGAGTTTTTGCCGTTTCTGAATGGGCCCGTGCTTATGATGTGTTGTCATTAGTTGTTAAAATGGGTTATTCAGCTCCAAACACATCCTAAACAGTTGAACAGTCTTACACAAGATTGAGATTTAATGGTTTGTTAACTAATCCTTATGAGCTGGTCACCCCCCGGGTTTTATCTTAACACATTGTGGTTGGATGAATGATCCTTTCAGTGGAAGCCAGAACACGCTTCTCACTAAGCGAATCATTTACATCATCTTATCTGTTCTCATATTGACACTTCTAGTGTCCTAGGTCTTTATTTTTCTACCAAGGTCTTCCCACACTGCAAAAAAAACATCCATCTTAACAAGTCATTTAGTCCCATATTCAGCCTTGAAATCTTATTTTTCATAAAACAAGAGAAATTTTGCCATGAGGAGAGAACATGGTTGGTTACACTGTAACCGAGGGTTATCTGAGTGGAGAGAAGTATAATCCCATAGGCTACACATGGAATATGTAGGGTGGAGAGATACTGTAGTCTTAACATGAAAGCCAACTCCACTTGATTCCAATGCAGTTTCACTCGTTTCAGGAATCTTGCAGAAATGTGTCGGTATCTTCAAACAAGTTCAAATAAGGCAACATCACTGTACTGTACTCCTATCAAGAAAATGGCACTTCATTCTACAACATTCTTGAAACAAGTTGATTTGCATCAGAAATGACTGAAATTATAAATTTAAGACTCAATAATAGAGTAAATGACTTGTTAAGATGGACTTTTTTGCAGTGCACCTTCCTGCACAAACCAGAGACTGTACAGATTTTATTTTTTATCTTTTGTAAATTATAATGCAGATACTGTATATTGATATTGCAGTTGTTGAAAACTGATTATGTTCTTTTTTCAATAAAAAAGTCAAAATCGTGATGAATTTGATTGATTGAATGTGAATACCACATCAACTTCGACTGGCTGATGTTGTGTGTATCTATAACCTTTGAACTGATTAACAAGGAGTGTCCATCAACCAGTTGATGTGCGTTTACATAAGCCAGGCATGTCCAAAGTCCCGCCCAGGGGCCAATTGCGGCCCGCAGGCTGATTTTAAGTGGCCCATGGATTGTCTCTCAAAATATACTATATGTGGGGCCCTCCACACATTATTGGTTAATCAAGCAAGTTCACTTTGCATTTTTAACGTTCACATAACGATGGCAGCACTATCATAATCGACAGTAATGATGCCACAGTGATGACATCAACAGTGATGATAACGTCATCGTTGATGCCGTCACTGATGATGTCAGATGTCACTGTTGAAGGTTAGATCATATCGTAGCATACTCTTGCTTGCAAGTTTGTCTGTTATTACCAGATCCTATTTACCCCTCAATAATCTGTGTTGGCCTGCTTCAGCCTCCACCTGTCAAGTGTCTGTGCGTGGGACCGTCCCACCTAACAGTACGATCTGACCAAAACATGGAGTCAGCAGACCCAGACCACCTCTGCACTGCACTGTCTCACCAGGGAGTTCTCATTGGCCGACATGAAGCGCTACTTTGGGACGTCAGCAGCCGGCATGAACAGCTCCTGAGTAGCATTGCCGAACAACTCTCTAAGCGTGACACTCCTCAGACCAGGACTGTTCACTCCGGCCTGCTGCTTGTCCACCAGCCTCCTTCTCTTCCTCTGGCTCATTCCAGCACAGGGCCTCTTTGGGAGCCCCACATTCCTCCTCCCCCGACCGCCTCTGTCTCTCGGTCGCTTCCACATCCAGAGCCCATGCAGCTGGGGAGAGCTCACCGCCATTTAAACAACAGGAGCTGCCTGTACTGTGGTCAACCCGGCCATTACCTCTCCACCTGCCCCCTGCGTCCAGCAAAGGCGCAGGGGGCAGCCCATGCAGCTATAGGCAGAACACACATCACCCCAGAGGAGAAGCAGCACCGTTTAAACACCTGGAGCTGTCTGTACTGTGGTCAGGCCGGCCATTACCGCTCCACCTGGCCCCTACATCCAGCAACAGGGCCCATGGGCTTGCTGCCCCATAACACCCTTAGCAGGTCCGGAGGGCGAGGCTTCTGTTCTGGAGCCCATGCAGCTGGGCAGATTTCACATCAGCCCAGAGGAGAGGTGCCGTTTCTCTGAAAAGGTTGGGGACTTTGATCGGATGGTGGATCGTCTCATTGCCTCTCCCTCTCTTCAACGGAGGTTATGGATGGAGGAAGTCACAGCCCAACAGCGCTGGTTTAAGGAGAGGCCGTGGGTGAGTCACTTTGTACCCCACCTTAATGGGTGGGGGGCGCTGGGGTGGTTCTGCCCCTTTCCCGCCCCTTCCCCTATCTGTCTGTCTGTTTGTCTATCTGTCTGTCTGTCTGTCTGTCTGTCTGTCTGTCCATCTGTCCCCCGGGGAAGAAACCTCTGGTCTCTGCTTTTGACGTCTGCAACAGTCCCCTGTCCCTATGTTGCGCTGCAACAGTCACTATGGCTCCACCTTCTGAGTCTGCAGCATCCCCTTTGGCTCTGCCTTAAGAGTCTGCTGCAGTGACAGTCCTGCCTTCAGCAGCCTCCGCTGGCCCACGGCCTGGCCTTTTGAATCTTCGAGGCCCCCCGAACCTGCAGTCCAGCTCTGCAGGTCTGGCCGTGCACCTGACAAGTCTAGCCGTGCACCAGGTGGCACCCGTAGAGGGGGGGGGGGGTGTACTCTTAGATCAGGGATGGGCAATTATTCCTGGAGGGCCACATGAGAAACCCAGATTGTTGCTGGGTTGCTAAAAAACTATTGTCATGCCGTGACCTCTAATTTGATCACTATATTAAAGTATAGAAAACATAGGCCATTTACACCTGGCACTACCATGCGTTTTCTGTGATCAGATTGCAATCGGATAGTGCTTGACCACATTAGCCTGATTTCATTTAAGCCTGGCGTTAGCATGCGTTTTGGGTGATCAGATTGCAATCTGATTGCAATCTGATCACCCAAAACGGGTGTCTTCTCAATCCACATACAGTTGCTGTATGCAGATTGAGAGGACACATTGCATTTACACTTGTGTATTAATGTGGTCACAATGCGTGCCTGACCACCTCCGGAGGTGGTTTGGCCGATCAGATCGCGATCCATCTTCAATGTGTCTTGGGGGCGTTTACACCTGTACTTTCAAGTGGTCAAGCACTAGCTGATTGCAATCTGATCACAGAAAACGCATGTTAGTGCCAGGCGTAAATGGGCTCATACTGTACACTTAACAACCCATTTACACCTGTTTTTTAAATGTGACATGTTTCCAGATAAGTTATCTGGATGTAATCTGGATTCTGGCCCCCGTGCCGCATAATGCCCAGGTCTGTTAGATGATGTCACTGATGATATCCACAGTGATGATGCGACAGTGATGATGTCTACAGTGATGTTGTCATCGTTGAGGATGATGTCATCCTTGATGACGTCACTGATGCTTGCAGGTTTGTCTGTTAGCAGATCGTGTTTATCCCTGAATAATCTCTGTTGGCCTGTTACAGCCTCCAGCCTGTCAAGTGTCTGCGCATGGGTCCACTAGCCTGCCACTTAACACCAATGCATGTGCAAGGTCAAAAAAATTAAATTTGAATAAATCCCAAGGATTTGCATTTTGACCTAAAAGTATGACATCTGGAGCTGCGGAGCAGAGGCCTGCTTGACTGTTTTAGCTATGGACACACATGCTGCTCCTCTCCTTTGGAGCTGTGGCCTAAATTCCAGGCTGCTAGCTGTCAGAGCGCACGTCATCATTTACTATAATTCACCAAACTGACTCACTCCAGCTCTGTGAAAGCCTACAGACCCCATGCACTCTATATCAGTCCCCTCTGCTGGAAGTCATTTTCAATGACAGCAATGGAAAGAACACCTCATCCTCATTTCCCGATCTTTCTCAGTAAACTGTGGAAAGTAAGAGAACTTGTACAGTATTCTTGCACTAGAGACTGCCGTGAGAAAGTGTTCAATCATATTAAAACAGTACAGTTTGAATGAGCGAAATGGAGAGTAAAACAACATACGAGGTAGAATTAGATTACTGCCTCCCCTGAACCTTAGCTGATTTCATGATTTTATTTATTTATTAAAAATAAATGATTCAAGATTCAATAAATGTATTGCTATGTCAACATAGTTGATAAGAATTTCTCTCAGACAAAGACAATGCAGCAGCACACAATATTATACAGTACAAACAAACAGCAGTTTTTTCCGGAAGAAGGTGACCCTCTCTACCACTTGTCGGTTGATGGAAAGAGGGGGAAGGAGGCTAGTGCTCTTTCTAAAATCAACAACCAGCTCTTTCAGGTCATTGCTCTCACACCTTCTCTGTGGTAGCCTGATTCATTCATTGTTGGCAATAATATCGACCACAGAGGTGTCATCAGCAAACTTATACAACAAAACTTTGTAAGATTTTTAAGAGAAAAGAGACAATGGCTGATGGAGATCTGTCCATCCCCAGCTGCATTGTGCCAGCATGAGAGGCAGTTGGGGGATGTATTGATCCGACGCGTCGGCAGGGAGGCAGTGAGCCGATTTGATTTGGGTCTACATATGGAGTGGGAAGCCTCAGGGCTTTTTCCACATTACCCAATGAAACAGCCACAAAGCTCAGGCTCGCAATGAAAAAGGTGACCGCCCCTCTGCCCTTCCTAAATGCTTCAAAAATATCTATTGATTTTCAGTGGGGCAGTCTCATAGAGTAGCAGGGATGAGGTGCCTCAGATGAGGAAACTCCTGATTTCTGGACAGCTCTAGAATCCATGTCCTGTGATCAAGCTGATCACACACAGCCCCCAGATCATTTCTTACCAGCTCAATTTCAAAAGTTTCATGTTGACTTCAGTAATGTCCAAGCTAAAAAGAAAAAGAAAAAAGACTTGAACCCCTGCGGTGAACATTTGAACTGAATGGATCTCTGTCTGCACTGGACTCATCATTCAAAGAAATGGACATAAAGTGTTGGCCACAGCCCTGTATCAGAATTTGATGGTGCAGGCCAGAACGATCCCGGTCGATGATGCCGATCAGCAAATGGCCGTTGAGGTTGGTCCTTCATGATGAGATGGGTGAATGAAACATAAATAATTTGTCAGGAGAGGAAAGTAACACAGGACACGTGGTATTTGACATGGCTCTGTTTCTTGTTAAATAAGGTAGCAGTGTCAGATAAGGCAGTATTTGATGGGTGTTCTGTGAAACTTCAGCCTGTGGGATTGGAAGCTGTCCCTTAATTTGGATGTCTTCATACAAAATCTAGAAGGTAACTGTTTTTACTGCTTTCATTCACTTATCACTTAATTGAGGATAAGTCTTTAGGTGCTAACATTGCTTCAAATAAGGAACAACAGATGGAGCGGTGAATACTGAGTTAGCTGTGCAAACATGTCAGAAGTAAGCCATGGTTTTATTTCATTTTCCAGATTTTTCTGCCTAATTGTACTTGGCCAATTCATCCTGCTGTCCTGGTCGTTGCTCCACCCCTTCTGCCAATCTGGGGAGAGTTGTAGACTAGCACATGCTTCCTCTGACACATGTGCAGTTTCCAGCCGCTTCTTTTACACCTGACAGCGAGGAGTTTCACCGGCAGGACGTAGCAGTAGGAGGATCACGCTATCCCCCCCGCCCCATCCAACAGGCGCCCCGACCGACCAGAGAAGGCGCTAGTGCAGCAACCTTTTACCTGGCTTCCCACCCGCAGACACGGCCAATTGTGCCTGTACCAAGCCAGAGGTAACACTTCTTCTTCTGTCGTGTGTCTTTAGACCTGCAGCTCTGTTGAGGCGAGCCAGGCCAGCGTTGTGTCATTGTCCAGGTCGATCAAGCCACGTTCGCCATTCGGTGGCCGGTGTTTGGGGCAGCTAGTAAATAATGTTCTACAGTTTGTATCGGGTCCCCTGCACACTCGCAGGAAGCACTGTCCACGAGACCCCAGCTCTTGTCCGACGCCAGTCCTCAGTCCGCGATTGAGGGTTGTCCATTGCTTTCGATCCAGGCAGGTCCTGGCCAGGAACATCGATGGAGTCCTCGCTGTAGCAGTGCAGCCTAGATGGTTGTGCTGACTAAAGACATACGGCAGAAGAAGAAGTAGGCAGGGAATCTCATACTACCTGGACGCCCTTGAGTGGCAATTTTATTCAGTTTACTCTGCTAGTAGATGGAAGTATCTATACTCCAGCCCATCAAATGAATATGCCCATCACTGATCACCTTAAGACGGAAAGAATCCATGCCTCTACCGGTAGCCCACACACCATGTGGACTGTGGAGCGTTCATTTTTCCACAGCTTCTGGCCTAACTAAGCAACATGCTGACCTCACCATGACCTGTAAGAAGATCAAGATGTTCCCTGCTGAAGTGTAACTTTTCTCCTCCAGTCACCCCTTGTAAAAGCTTGGAAATACGGCTGGTTTGTCTCAGTGGATGTCACTCGGGGGAAAAAGTTTATCCACATAATTCTAGAGAGTGTTAAAATGACAGGCACGTCCATTGCTCAGGAAGAAGTGTAGTCTGGACAAAGTCTTTCCTGAACATATTTGGCGACAGTATTATAATGGAAAAACTCTCTGAATCTGATCTAAAGCCCAAGTATTGCTGATGTAGGCCATGTCCGCAGCCTGAAACTGTATAAATAGCTATAATTGTATGACTTTGGCCTAAATTCATGTCTGTGTGTGAAGTTGCTGCAGCTTACTGCATGACCAGGCTTTAGTTGACATCCTCCTCTTCTAATGTGTTAACTAGGAGACATTCACAGTTTGAAATACGGTACTGTAGCTCTCCAATCTTCTGTCAATCTGAATAATTGATATCGCAATTATTACTTTGTTCTGTATCATAACACCTGACTTTACAGTGACAGTGTGACATTGCTTCATATAAACCAGTGTGCTTAAATATATATAAACATGGCTGATTGACGCCGTGACCTCTATTTGGCCGTTTCACTAATGACCTGTAACAATTTATGAGCGTGATCAAAAGGTGTTATAGGCCTACAGATTTGGGGAAAACATGAGAATTGTGTTGAGTATACGATGAAGCCTTATAGTATCTGCTTTGCCAAACATAATGAGGCCATTTACACCTGGCATTAACATGCGTTTTCTGCCATCAGATTGCGATCAGATTGTGCTTGACCACATTAGCCTGATTTAATTTACACCTGGCGTTAACATGCGTTTTGGGTGATCAGATTTCAATCTGATGGCAATTAGATCACCCAAAATGGGTGACCTCTCAATCCGCATACAGTTGCTGTATCCAGATTGAGAGGACACATTGCATTTACACTTGTGTTCATTGTGTACACAATGCGTCCCTGACCACCTCCGGAGGTGGTTTGGCTGATCTGGAATCCGTCTTCAATGTGTCTTGGGGGCGTTTACACCTGTACTTTCATGTGGTCAAGCACAATCTGATTGCAATCTGATGGCAGAAAACACATGTTAATGCCAGGTGTAAATGGCCTCTAAGACAGGCAGTCAAACTGTATACTGACAGATCCCAGGTCCCAGTTACAATCATAGCCCTTTCACACCAAGGGTGCGAACCAGGGTTATTCCCAGGTTGATTTGGGGTATGAAAGGGTTAACCCGGGTTGCCCGACTCGGCTTGGCGACCCAGACCAAGGTCAGGCAAGGGTTGATTTCAGTGTGAATAACACCACCCGGTGGCTATTTGTTATGCTAATTGTTATGCATCTCTCCTGGGCTGACCCTGGTCCTCTCTGAATTGTGATGACCATAACCCGTGTTGACTGACTTGGTGTGAATTGACAAAAGAAGGGTTGAACATGGGTCAAGTAACCCTGGTCCAACCCTGGCCGTGGTTCTGAAAGTGGTATTAATTGCTCTCTTCTTTTGTAAATTCAAAGCCCGTGGAGGTGTGATAATCTCATTGGAAAAGTCCAAGTGCTCAGCAGCGCTGATGCTCAAGAACTGTAACCATTCGCTCAGAAATGAGTTATTATCTCGACAAATCTGTAAGTGGGACAGAACTTGCAGACGGCAAACTTCTCTCCAAAGGTGAAAGTCAATACAACTCTGAGGGAGGCCTTGATGGGAGTTTTGACCTCGCTTTTGACAACCTTATAACTCATGCAGGATGCATATAGTTCCTTCATGGTGAGGCCCTCATTAACTGGCTGGTGGAACCTGACATCGGATACAATTAGGCCACTTTGGCTGGGAATACCAACGTATTCTAGGAAGTAGACATTGAATAACACTCTTGCCCTCTTGTAATTTGTGATTTTCACCGCTGTCATCTGCAGGCTGATGCTCCCCTGACATAAAATGAAAAATATATTTTTTACAGTGTATGAATCATCCCTGCATGAGTCAGAGTGCAGTGAGATTAAATTATGTAATTCTGATGACCAGGCAGTTGCATAAGGTCTGGTGGGTCTGAGGGAGCAGCGTAGACCTGCTGTCTCATGCAGCCAGTCAATGGACTATAGCCCCAGATGACATGACAGCGTTTTGACTGATGAGGACCGATGGTGCAGGGGGCCAAGTGTTGATGGACCACTCCCCTCTCATCTTCAAACTGCAGCTTCAGGGTGCGATCAAGTAGCCATCCACCTCCGTGAGACCGCTCCTGCCGAAATGCTAAACCACTCGGTATCGTTAAAAAAAGACACTCTTGATTCAGCAGCTGTTTGCCACGGCCCGCGCATACACAGGTGAACATTCACCTCCCACATATGTTGTGTCTTTGCATTATGAATAGTTTTTTTTATGACTAGAAGCTGTCCTTTATTTTACCATAACTTGCAATTCTACCATTCTATACTATGGATACAATCAACAAATTAGAATGAGCTGATAGGCTGATGGATTTCAGAGAGATTAGATCAGCGATTCTCCTTTTTCACATCAAGCACCCTATTTCAGTCCACATTAGAGTAGTCTTACTCAACGGAAGTAGGCTGTGGGTAGGCTATAACCCTGCCAATGGCCGTCTATCTCAGACGGAATAGGGCAGGGGTTTCCAACCTTTCTTTTGCTTGTGACCCCAAAGTGACGTCACAAAAATCTAGGACCCCAGACGTGGAAGACCGCCCTATTATAGTAGTATAAACGACCCCTTATTATGTAATTGCTCGAGTGACATCACTGGTGACATCATCACTAGACATCACTGATGGCGTCACTCACTTATGACCTTTTTTTACAGGTACATTTAGATATCTGTAAGACCCAAATCTGAGAATATTTGTATTGTTATATGATTTTGTCCAGAATTTCCTGCCATCTGTATTGTAGGTAGAGAGATAACATAAACTATGATCACGTCATTCTTCTACATTCTCTAACTGTGTGAACTTCTTTTGAATTAATGCTGAAGGTGACCTCCTGGAACCCCCTGTGAAGGACCCCTGGTGGTCCCCAGACCCCAGGTTGAGCACCACTGTTTACTACACTCAGTGAGAGTTATAATCAAGGGCAGACATCTTGGCAGGGTCCATATAGGCTAACCTTAAACGATACTGAAGTGTCAGATCACTGATAAATTGTGTTTCACCAAGAAGCCAACAGCTGACGGACTCGCCCAAACCATCCACCATGTGTGTGTGCGTGTGTGTGTGTGTGTGTGTGTGTGTGTGCGTGTGTGTGTGCGTGCATGCATGCGTTGGTGCGTGCGTGTGTGCGTGCATGTGTGTGTGTGTGTGTGCGTGCGTGTGTGTGTGCGTGTGTGTGCACGTGCATGTGTGCGACTGTGCGTGTGTGCATGTGTGTGTGTGGGTGTGTGTGTGTGTGTGTGTGTGTGTGTGTGTGTGTGTGTGTGTGTGGTGGAGGGGATTCTTGGGCAGCAACAGTGAAAGCCCCTGGCCTGTAAATAGTCATCTCTTTCTGCCTCCTGTCCTCGCGTCACAAAAGGGCTTTTATTATGAGACCATCTGCATGATGTTTTACTTGGAATTGATTCTCAAATTGGAGTTCAACTTCAGTTTCGTGTCAGATGGGGTTTCTTGACTTATTTCGTTTTAGTTCTTGTTTGAGTTTTACTTTCAGTATTTTGACTAAAGATTGTGTGCCATGTGTCCCATGTTAACAAAAGAAGTATGTATCAATGTAATATTAGTCAATGTCGCTTCTCTTTTCTATGTAGTTGTCTGCCATACTTCCATATTTTGACCACAGGACTTCTGTAAATATATATGTTTTTAAATTCAGACAGTTTTGGAGGCACTGATTGTATTTTAGTTGTCTTTTTTCTTACCCTCCTCCAGTTATATTATGTGTTTTTCATGGATAGACTCAGTTTAAGTTTTAGTAAACTATAATAACCCGCTCCATCTTCGACAGCGGGGTGTCTCATGACACTCAGGGGAGGAACAGGAGAGTCAGGCAGGTATAATATGTTGGACCCAATTCAGCTCTTTCCATCCACCGAGCTGCTGAAAGTAACACAATATGGATATGTATTCACTGTAGGTATCTGCTCCCTGAAGCAGCGGCTAAAAGGTGTTCAGCATTCACATGCAATTGTTTATGCTTGTTGCATCATTATTACCTCACTTTCACTCTGTATACTATTGGCTTATTGCATTATTTTGATGATCAGTTATTTTAAAGAAAAGAGGAGGAAAAAATCCATTTGTTTTTGCTATTCCATGTAAATGCAATATGTGTGTGTTTTTGTCTGAGGTGGTCCATTCTGATCATCCTCCATAGTTTAGGGGAGAATGCCCGAGGACCTTTTACGCAACCTGTCTTGCAATCACATAGCTGTATCTCTATCAGTCACACGTCATCTCTTCAAGCCCCTCCCCTTCATCCTCTACGACCTTGACCACCAGTAGAGCCAGAGCCAGGAAACTAAAGTGATACCTATTTATGTCCATTCTTGGCTCGTCACCAGTGGCACCTTGCGCTGACAGGACTTGGCTCTGTTGCCTATAATGGAGGTGGGTGAGCTGCTGAGCCTCCCTGAACCCCAAATGTTAAATCCTTCTTGCATGGTGCCTGCCTCGTAAACAGGCCCCCCTGGCAATGTGGAGTCGCCTGCAGAAACATTTCAAACATGAGGCATGAATTGATAGCACTTTCATCATACCAACGACCAAGGTCGCACCAGGGTTACTTGATGTTCAAGCCTTCTTTTGTCAATTGACACCAAGTCCGTCAACACAGGTTAATCTCTGCTCCATGACAATTCAGATAGCACCCAGGTCAAAAGCTGGGAGAGATGCATAACAAGGCTATTAGCATAACAAATAGCAGCACAGACGCACACACACACAGACGCGTGCATGCACACACACAGCAAATGAACCCTTGTCTGACCCTGGTGGGTCACCAACGTTGGTTATCCCTTTCATATCCAAAATCAACCTGGGAACAACCCATGGTTGGACCCTTGGTGGGGAAGGGATATGAGTTGAAAACAGCAGTGCATTTACACTATGGAAGATACTGTAGGCCTACTTACAGTGTTGGTGCAAATTATTTATTGTGACATCTCTCTCTCTCTCTCTCTCTCTCTCACACACACACACACACACACACGCATGCACGCACGCACGCACGCACGCACGCACACACACACACACCCTCCTGCCCTCCATCTCTTTCCTCTCTTTCACTCTTGATCGTCCATTGTCTATTGTCTACATCTGTGTTGTTTGTATTGTTGTGCGGTCTGTCTTTAAATACACTGCTGTGGTCTTGACCAAATCTGCCCTGTAAGAGAGCTTCTTGATCTCACTGAGACAAACCTGGAACAAATAAAATCATAAAAAGTCCAAATAGAGGGAAATGGGAATAGAAAGGCCGTCTGTCGGAAACATGGCTGATTTGAAGGATGTAGGATTAAAAGGACAGGGAGTATGTGTAATTGAGAGGGATGGGGTTGTTTATGGGGACAGCTGAGGAGGGAGGGACACATTTGAAGTGTGTCCAGCCCTTCAGTGATAAAGGTTACCGCCAAACTAGTCTTGAGACCCAGCCAATATGGTCACACGCTGAGTAGCCTATCACCAGTGTCAGTGCATTATCTCTAAACCCTGAGGCCAAAATGCATTGGTTTAAAGGGACAGCTCACCCCAAAATCAAAAATATTCCCCCCCCTCTTACCTGTAGTGCCATTTATCCATTTAGATCGTTTTGGTGTGAGTTTCCGAGTTTTGCAGATATCGGCGATAGAGATGCCTGCCTTCTCTCGAATAACAATGGACCTGGATGGCACTCGGCTTGTGGTGCTCAAAGCGCCGAAAAATACATTTGAAAAACTCAACAGCAATGTCTCTTTCCAGGAATCATCTTCTACCATTTCACCGTGCAGAAGGAAGTGTGCTAGCGCTAATGTTACAGCTAGCTAACAGTACAGCTAAGCTAACAGTACAGCTGAGCTAACAGTACAGCTAAGCTAACGTTAGACGCACACTTCCTTCTGCGCTTTGAGCACCACAAGCCGAGCGCCATCCAGTTCCATTGCGTTCGAGAGAAGGCACCTGAACTGTCCCTTTAACAAAAGGTTGATGTTTTATTATGCATAATCTACTGTCACACACCATGCATATTCATATGAAACCTTTATTTCTCCAGGGAAAATTGACTGAGCAAACATTTTCTTTTCCAAAAATGCCCTAGCCTGGGTAAACCCAGCCTCCACCTGACCTCTATGTAGCTACTATCAGTCACAAAGAAACTTACATTACATGCATAGTCTGTGATGTGACGTTGAAGGCTGGGTTCACCCAGGCTAACAATGCCCTGCTTCATATTCATACAATAACACACATTCACACGAGGGAGCCTGTGAGGAGCAGTTAAGTGCCTTGCTAAAGCCAAGGTCACCTTGACGATAGTTTTTGAGGGAGGGGAGCGAGAGTCACTCTTTCACTTTTCCCCAGGCCTATCCCCAGGCGACCCGCGGGATTCAAAATAGCAACCTTCTGGCCTCAAGCCTTCCTCTGTAACCTCGACCACCATCGTGATGCCCGTTCCACGCTGTGTGCACCTGCTCGTTGTGACTGAAGCCGACACCTGAATGTGTGGCACGGCAGCACCTTTTAGTCGTTTCTGCACCTGCAAGACGTGCCAAGGAAGCTGGCCTACTGGGCCAGCCAGGGTTACTATAGCGATATCTGAGCAACCGACAACGTCAGCTCCAGTTTGGAATCCCTTGGAGGCTAAAGGGAGAGAGAGAGAGAGGGGGGGGGAGGGGGAGGGGGGGGGGGGGGGGGGGGAGAGAAACTGGAATTCAAACTCTTGTTGTTTGTTCTGTATCCAAAGATAGCATAGCCATGTCGGAGTATGGATCATAATCATAATCATATGCCATTAACACTATTTTTAGGGCTCATACTGGCAGGCAATCAGGAAGTACACAGAGTTGAGCGTGCCGCTGCCCCGACCAAGTCTTTGCTACTCAAAATGTCAACATGCTTCAGTATATCCCTGTTGTTGTTATGTTTTCCCTTGCTAAAACACAGGTTGCCACTTGTGTCACCTCCACTCATAATATTAACGCCAGTTAAAATTGTTCCTTGCTGGATCGGTGCGCTGAAGTTTATTTCTGTTTGCGTTGTTACAGTATACTGCATGTGGATTGGAGACACATTGCATTTACACTTCTACAAATGCTTCTCTGCTTCTTCTGCCTGCTTTGGTGATGGGATCTTCTTGAGTGCACATAGGACTAGCCTAGGTAAACCCAGCCCCCACGTGACCTGCTCTCTCAGTTCATAGTGACTGAGAACAGGTCTGAGAGCAGGTCACGTGGGGGATGGGTTTACCCAGGCTAACATAGGACTACCTGGATTCTATACGTTTTTGCTGATCTGATCAGGTCTGTAAAGCCAGTGTACACTATCTCTTACACAATCTTCGAAGGCTCCAGAGACGGTAGGCTACTTCAGCCCATTACATTTTGGACAGAGGAAGTTGTCATTATGCAAATCGGGGGGGACACTTCAGACTGGAAGGAAGTCCAATGGTATTCAACCAATCACAACACCTGTTCACGAAAATTTGATTGAAGCTGAATCGAAAATGTCCAATTTCCATTTTTGCTCAACAGCTAGCTAGCTAGGCTTCAACTAGTTATTTTCCAGTTGGCACAAAGAACACTGAAGTGGGGAAATCAGTGGATACCTGCCTTATTTTGACGGGATATCCTGCCTTATTTTGACGGGATATCCTACCATATTTTGACGGGATGTCCTGCCTTATTTTGATCGGATATCCTCCCTTATTTTGACCGGATATCCTGCCTTATTTTTTGATTCATTTTGAGAGCTGCTAACATACAGACAGGTAGGCAGGAGCATCGTAAGATTCAAAGATTATGCATGCAGAAAGTGTAGAACGGTCTAAGTTACAGATTCTTGTCTAGACGCAAGGTAGCCATCTCACACGGTTCCACTTGATTATGGAGGAGATCGAGCAGGAGTACACTAACACACACACACACAAACACACACACACACACACACACACACACACACACACACACAGAAACTAGATTTAATTCGCACAGAACAAGATTAGAGGATCCAATCAGTGGTGACATTGAGCCTGGCACCCGGTGGAACGGGACACCAGGGAAGCCTAATCATCTCCTCGGCTCTGCTCTGCTGCGGCAGGCCAATCGAATCCCCTTCAGACGAGGCAGATGGTTGATATCACCTTCTCCATTTTCTAGGTGAGATTATCTCCCTGACTTCAGACCTCACTGGATGTTAACTGTGACAGTGGCCTTTCTGCCATCCTGCCGGCGGGGTGCTGATGCTGGGTTTCCCATGCCGTCAAGCTACCTGGGGAGAGGGGCAGGCGGCGAGGGGTTGGTGATACTGGGGTGGGTAAATAGGGCTTAGGTGTAGTGCAGCAAACACCAGTCTATAATTGTCAACGACAAACCCAGAGGATGAAAATGCTAGTCAGAAAATTTACATTAAGATTTTCATCTTGATGCACCGAAACATAAAGATGCTGGTTGCAGATGAAGGTCAGTGGTAACGCAGGTGCAAAAACCAAAGTATTAAAAAAAAGGAAAATAATTCTGCACACTTTATAAACAAAAGACTTGTGCGGAACTTGGATGGATAAAATTGACTTGTCTATTCAAAAACGTATATGCCTACCCATTAAATACGAAGATGGAAAGTGTGAATACAGCTGCAACTTTTATAAACTTTTATAAAGTGGCTATTGTGTGGTGCGTCTTGTCAGAGCACTGATCAAAGCATGTAGCTGAAACATGTATTTTTTTCACTAAAAAGTTGTTTTTCTGAGTTCAAGGAACTTTTTTGTCAAGCGTTTTATTTGCAGTCCACTTGGACTCAAGGATGAACTGGTTAGATTTTGGTGGACAAAGGTCAAAGTTCAAGGTCACTGTGGCCGCATATCTGTCTGTAGAAGGGAGGGGGTGAGGGGCCATAGGATAGGGAGGTCGTAGAGAGTCAGGATTCGATGGGTGTGTGGAGGAGTGGCTAGGGGGTGTGGGTGGTGAGAGGGAGTGTGGGGGTCAAGGAAGAGGGGCGGGCTGGGGAAAAGGCTCTGTAGCTAGGGATATGAAGGTCGTAGAGAGTCGGATTCGATGGGGTGGGTTTGGAGAATGTCTAGGGGGATTTGTATCGTTTGTAAACATTGGAGAAAAACAAGCTTGTGTTTTGAGTTATGGTGCAATAATAACAATTAAAAGAGCACATTGTTTATCTAGAAGGCCTACTCTTCAAGAATATGACTTTAAGATGTAAAAGAAAGAAAGAAAAAAGTTTGTTTACGTTTTGAAAGGCCATACAAAGTTGCATAGTATACCTGCATAGTTGCATAGTTACAGTACAATAATATAATGCTAATGCTAAATGTGTTAATAACTGTTAATAAGCAAACAACTCTTCAATTAAAAAAGGGAAGAGTGATTCCTTCATTCTTCTCAGTGTTATACTCCTCTCAACAATAAGATTAGTCTATACGTCACGATGCAATTTCCTCTCCTGTCCTGCCTGAGATTAAAGAGTTGGCTTATGCTGGGTTTATAAGCAGGGCCACCATAAGGAAAACAATGCAGCACTGGAGATGACATGTGATTGCTGATTGCAAAGTCCTTGTGGGGAAGAGAAGGAGAGACAGGGGGCCAAGGCTGACCCTGATGACGGGTCATTTCCTCCGGGGACACTGATCAAACTGAGAAATTGTCAGAGTGGGTTTACGTCACACATTTATGATCAACCACCTCATCAGATTGGAGGCTATCTGATGGCTCTCCAATATCAGCTGCAGAATCAAAAACAAGCAAATCATGTATCATACAACACTGAAATTATATCATGTTTATGCAGCTCTACAACATACACACATAGCCCTATACAGTATCTGTCCTGGTGTGGAATCAAACTAAAAACCTGCTCTCCAGTCCAGTGTGATCTAATTAAAGTGGCGTACAAGGAACTCAAGTGTAATGGAACCCATCTCCTCCACTCTGCAGTGCTGAAAACAGGGCACAAAACAAGTTTTCCATGTCCAATGCGAGGAATGGGTAACAGGAGAGGAGCGGCCCGCCACTTAAGCAAGCCCTCGCAGCACAGAGAGCTTATAGTGTTTCACTCAGGTAATCAATGTTGTTTTCCGATCTCTTGACTCTCCTGTAGCCTACAACAACCAGGCAAGCAGCCCGAGGACCTGGCCATTAAAAGTCAAGCTGTTGATGTCAAGGCAGGAAGGAGGGCACAGATGACGGGCTGATAAAGATGGTGACCAGGCAACGATTCTGAATTATAGTCATGGACTGCTAGCCTCGCTTACCAGGCCTAGCTCCACATTAGCGCTGTGCCAGCGCGTTGACTGGTGTCCTGTTTATGCATGAGTGCCCTTGTGTGTGTGTGTGTGTGTGTGTGTGTGTGTGTGTATGCACGTGTGCATGTGTGCATGCCTGAATGCATAAGTGTCCTGCCCCGTGCTCGCTGCGCCAACTTGAAAGATTACTTTGAAAAGGCGAGGCTGCACATACGCCGTCATCCCTTTTCCCAGAAGCAGGATTATTTGTGTCATTTCAATATTGGCAGACTTGGAAGTAATCTGGTCAAAAGTGCGATGCTTTGCCAGCTCTATTTCTGGAACAATACATCATCCCATTCAAGGCAGACGATTACTTTCCATGCCTTTAAAAAAAAGCGAATGGGACATGTGGAATATAGACACTAATCAGTCCCCAGTGGACCACAGGGGTGATGCATGCCCCAGGGGCGAGGCTGGCTCTGTGAGGCCCCAGGGGCGAGGCTGGCTCTGTGAGGCCCCAGGGGCGAGGCTGGCTCTGTGAGGCCCCAGGGGCGAGGCTGCAGCTCTGTGAGGCCCCAGGGGCGAGGCTGCAGCTCTGTGAGGCCCCAGGGGCGAGGCTGCTCGCTGGCTCTGGTCCTGCAAGTGAATCATATGATTGGAAAGAACTTCCACTTTTCCAGTGGGGAACTTAATCCTTCAACATACTGTACCTCCGTCACTGTGACACTCTATAGCCTCCTGAGAAACACTGCTTTTTATTCTCGCACCGCCACTCTCTCTACTGCTGTCTGTCTGTCTGTCAGTCTGTCTGCTTGTCTGTCAGTCTGTCTGTCTGCTTATCTGTCAGTCCGTCTGCTTGTCTGTCTGTCTGTCCGTCTGCTTGTCTGTCTGTGGTGAAAAGGTAAGTCACCAGTGGCCACATGAAAATACGTGTTCTACATTGGGACAGAAAGTTATAAGTAGGGCCGGACTGGGTTTCACCATGCAGATTCAGAAGACTCAGAGGTTTATATATAATATATTGAGTCTCTGTGGGACTGGGTCTTTTTTGGTCCTGGTCGTTTGGCATCAACAGGCACGGGCTTGCAGCGAAGTAGCCTTGATGAGCAGCATCTCTCTACACTCTCCATCACTGGGGACCGGCGGATGTTTCCATTAGAACAGCTGGGCTCTAAATGCACAGTCTCTCCTTCAGGGAGACAGAGCGGGTTCCTGTGCTCCTCTGCTGCCTGCAGCTCCTCTGCTGCCTGCAGCTCCACTCCCGACTGTGAGAAAGCAGCAGGCATGATGTGATGGCAACAAGGAAAACACTCAGTTGCTGACCTCACTCCAGTGTCAACAGTAACAGGTGTGCTGAGGCTGGCAAAGTCCTGTTTAGACTTCATATAATCTGCCACGGAGAAGGATCCTTTCATTTGAATGTGGAGTATAGGCAGGCTAACTGCAAGCAAATACATGACGGCGGATCGAAACTTGGGAGCAATTTAACAGTAACAAGTGGTTCATTTGTCTGTTTGCCGATGCGGCAGACGTGGTGAAGTCCTGATCCAAAGATCTGCGCCCCTAAGGTGTCCCTCTCGGCCTCAAAGTCAACATTTTGCTTTCACTAACTATATGGTTTGATCCCCACCTTTGACCCAGTGGTGCAGTGGTGCCTAGAGAAGCGGGTATACTTTCAATCTATGCCCCACCCTCTCTTTTAAGTGGCCCCCGCAAAGGATGAGCAACCTGTGGTATAAACAGTGACATGGAAGACTACTCTTACGTATTCAGTTCACCCCTCAAATGGGCCAGCAGTATTTGTACATTGTCACTTAATGTCTTCTGCTTGACTTCAGGGAGTAAGGCTCATTAGCTAACCTGAGGGGCGTGACCATTTCAGATGATGACCACATGGTTCCTTATCACAACAAGGATGCCAGTCAGGAGATGGGTTTCACTTGTATGGCATCAGCAACATCTTTAGCAAAAACCAGGAACGCACTCATTTTAGCTTGATCAATTTGTACACATTGAGTCACCTGAACTCTGCTGGTCTGTCTCCTCCTCCCTATACTCCGTATCAGGCTACCTGCTCACCACTGCCTATCTGAGTGAGTGTGTGTCTGTCTGTCTATGTGTGTGTGTCTGTGTGCGTGCGCGTGTGTGCCGTGACACGGCCCCGTCTCAGGTACTCCTGAGACACAAGTTCCTGTGTATTCCATTCATGTGGTTGCAGAGAACATTCCAGCGGGTTTGGCGTAGTGGATTGAGTGGTGTGAGCCGTCTCTCTGCACATTTCCCCGGCTGTCTACCACAACAAACTGGTAGTCCATCAATACTGGTCAGTAATGCTGGAGGTCATCAATGGAAACACGGAAAACACGTTATGCAATCAGGCAAAATGGAATATGTGAGGTCGGGGGAAAAAATCATTTTCTACCTCTTGAGGCCAAATATGTCTGGCTAAACATATAACCTAAAATAGGTGTGAATCGAATTCCGTTGTGTGGTCAACAAACTAATACAGGATTTGACCTGGCTAAATTTTCATTGATGAGGATATTTGAGGAGGGTTTGGTGGTGAGGATGATGAGAGGTGGGAGGGTGCCTCGCAGCAGCTGTCCCGTTCGCTGACATCGGCCCGCAGCTCGTCTCCTCCAGCAGCGAATACAGAGATATTACATTTCACCTTCTTTGGCGGTCCCACCTTTTAAAATAGAGCGAAACGTTCCCAATCATGCAGTAAACAACGAGCCATCCTTGTTTACCCTGAAGTGTCACAATCCAATCGCCAGAATAAAACATTAGGATTTTACACATCTGAATCCAGGGATGTGCACAATATCAATGTCCATTTGAAACAAAACCATTTGGAGAAACCTTGCTGCGTTTCCAAAACAAATAAAAACAACTTTGGTTATATGTAGGCATGTAACGTTGGCTATGTTTAGACAAGTAACTTGGTTAGGTTTTAGGCTAAGCTAACCAAGTTGTTTTACTTCAAAGTTGTTGCCTTTGCCTAAACTGTTTAGGCAACAATGTAACTTGGTTAGGTTTACTAGCAACTTGGTTAAGGTTAGGTTGGCTTTACACTGTGAAACGTTCACACAACTTTAGTTGGTTGAAAGTACTAAGGTGAAACTAAGTTGCAAATGATTTGCATGGTCTAAAGCCCTCTGCAACGGACTTGAAACTTATCTGAAACTCAGCTGCAACAGTTGCAAAACTCTCAACTTTGCAAGACTAGTTTCATGCAACAGCCAATCAAAACACTGATAAGTAGGCTATTAATGCACTGATGGCTCTCTTCCTATTCTCCATAATGAAAGAAAGTAGCCAGCCAGTGGCAGAGGAAAACCTGATACAACACATCTGAATTGATAATTATGTCCAACTAGAAAACGATACAAAATAAGATACAAAGATGCAACAATGAATGAATGACGTCCCCACTTGATAGAGTCATCTACTGTAGCAAGAGAGAGAAAAGAAAAAACAATATGACGGATGAAACATTACCAATCTAGCTAGCTTTTAGTGAAACAAGTGTTGCATGAGACTTGATTATTTTCGAATTGCTTTGTGTAAATGTCAAGTTGCATGAAAATTATGTTTCATGCAGTTTGCAACCTGTTGCCTGAAAGTTTCACCGTGTGAAGCCAGCCTGAGGGTTATGGTTTGGTTTGGGTTAAAACAGAAAGTAAAAACATGACATGCCTCGGGGCCGAGAGTGGAGCTGGTGATGAAGAACTGCTTGTGACACGGGACACTAGGCTAAGTTAATCCTTTGACGGCAATAATGATCATTACTGCCCATTACCAATCCCTAATGGGAGCTCTTACTCTCCCATACTGTCTGAAGCCTGTGTATTTCCTATGTGGGCATCCAGGAAGACTGGCCACATGACTGAGACATAGCTGATCTCAGGAGGGTTTCATGTTCTTCCATTGCCGTGCTGAGTTACAAAGGCTAACCAGTGCAGAACGCTGCCACTCACACCTGTTTGTTTGGGACTGGCTTCATTTCAGGGTTTTCCCTACCTTTATAAGGCTTAGACGCAGCAACCAAGTCAGATAGGGCTCCCTTCAAAAAATGAGGTCTCGATCTCAATGGCACTCACCTGGTTAAATAAAGGAGAAATAAAATAAAATAAAATGTTTGGGCACCACCTAAGCCAAATGAATGTAAAATCAATGTTGGTCCCCAGTGGACTACTTTAGCAGGTTTTTGAGGTGTTGTTTATTTATTACCTGCTCTGACTTTTCCAAATGTTTGCACACAGATATGGTAATAATAATGGTCCAAAATGATGTGACATTGCATTTTTCTACCCTAAGTTAACCACCCATCCCCCCACCCCCGCCCAGTGACATGGCACGTTAAACCCTCCAAAAAGCCAGGTAAAACCCTGCATTTGACTGAAACCATAAAGTGACCAGTTTAAAATGGCGCACTAAAAGACCTGAGAAAAAACAATATCACTCCAAGGTCATGAAGTCTCCCCGTCGACACCGCTCAACAACATGTGTGTCAGGGTGGAATAGATACAGCAGCTCTCGTCTTGGCCAGTGTGATGAAATAAGGCTGTCAACTAGTTTTATGAGCGTGTAGCTTAGATCACAAATATTTGCTTTTATATGGTGACATGCCAGCCAGCCAGCTCACACACACACACACACACCCGCGCACGCGCACCCATTTCATTGTGGACACTAGTAATGAGACTGCACGGGGGCAGGACTCCGTGGGCTTTGCCTTGGCATTGTGATTGGTGATGGATGAGTGCCACCAGTGTCTCGGGGTGTAATTACCACGTGACTCCTGCGGGGTGTAATTACCACGTGACTCCTAGCTCAACTATCAAATCCATTAATCTAGCCAGGCTATCGCCTTCAACACCTACACTTGGAAGATGGAACGCCCAGATAGTAGGGGTGTCACGATACACTCAGTTCACGATACGATACGATACACGATATTGGGTTCACGATAACGATACAATGCGATATTTTAACAATATTTTTTTTGCGGTCGATTTGTAAGTTGAGGGGGCATCCTCCACGCTAATTTGAGTAATTTCACCATTTTCATCCTCCGTGTCTGTACCGTCCCTCGTCTGTTCAAACAAAGCAATGAAAAGGAGAGCAAGCATGCAATCAGATGCAGATCAGTGCCACCATGTTCAGCTTCTTTTTCTCGCGATATGAGATTTAATCTCAACGATACATATTGTCACGCTTTGATATCGCGATATATTGTGGGACGATATATTGTGACATCCCTACCAGATAGGGATTGTTTCAACACAAATTGATGAAGTTGAGCTGCTGTATTGGATTAAAGTGTGTAATACTAGAGTGTTTCCAATGATTTAAGCCGGCTACCTGCTGTTTACAGAAGGCATTTATGGTCTGTCTCGCAAGGTTAGTTCTAGAAGGGCCAGACTTCCATAACTACTGTAGAACGGCCCATTCAGTATTCATTAGAAAGTTCCTGATATAAGCAGTTTCAAGTTCAAGTTCAAGTTTCATTTGATCATTGTTATCTTCCTAGACTTCTTGAGTAACTACTTTTTAAGTGTGTATTTTGACTTTTAGACATTAAAGAATTATGCCAATTAAAAAGGTGGTTTGATAGAAATAAATTATCATTAAATTTAAGTAAAACCAAAATGATGCTGTTTAGTAACCATAAAACAAATATTCAAGTAAAGATAGAGGTAGAGGGTGTTGAAATTGAACGAGTCTCTGAGAACAAATTTCTTGGTGTGATAATTGACGAAAAGATGAATTGGAAACCACATATAAAATATATACAAACTAAACTATCAAGAAGCATATCAGTACTGGGTAAATCCAAACACATTCTAGATTACAAATCACTTCGCATTCTCTACTGTTCCATGGTTTTACCATATCTAAATTACTGCTCGGAGGTTTGGGGAAATACATATAAAGGTTCACTGCATTCAATAATACTACTACAGAAAAGAGCTATAAGGATAATTAATAATGCTGGATATAGAGATCACACTAATATACTATTTTTAAATTCAAACATTTTTTTTTTCAACAAATTTCAAAACACAAGGCTCACGGACAAGATTAAAGTGCTTCTGTATCACAATATATGGTGTGAAGCTATGGAACAGTATGAATGTGGATCTCAAGCAATGTCCAAGTATAAACCATTTAAAAAAAAGGGTATAAACAACAGATTTTCAAAGGGTACAGGGAGGAAGCAGGACAGTAAGGAATATACAATTGGTGACAGAGTTATGTGTAATGCTTTTTTTGTTTTGTTTAATTAATTTATCTATGGTGTAAAACTTGGTGTCTAGACCAAGTTGAGATATTATTAACTTAAGTTCGACAAATGATGAAGAGGGGGGTAGGACTAGATAAGTGTTTACTTCTTCCTACTCCTTTTTGGACACATTGTACCTTGAGTGTTGCCCTTGGGACTGAATTATTTTATGTTATTTTAAGTATGGGAAAACAAACATATATGATATATGTTTGATTTGTTTTGTATTTGTTTGTGACTTTTTGTTTTTAACATGTTCAAAATAAAGTATTCATTCATTCATTCATTCATTCAAAGATAGAGGTGACTTTACCTTGTTTGATATTAGCCTAGTTTCTGTGAATATCAAGGGACCATGTCCTCTCCTCGGGCAATCAGATTATTTGCAAAGATAACAACAAAATGGGTAAACGGTTATTAATTTATGGTCATTCTGGTTCCAGTAATACTGGAGCCAAAGTCATCAAATCTTAGTCATCGTGTACAGGCTACATGCATGTGTGTGTGTGTGTGTGTGTGTGTGTGTGTGTGTGTGTGTGTGTGTGTGTGTGTGTGTCTGTGTCATCAGCACCCATTACCTCTCCCACCTCCCCTCTTAGACCTTCAAGGTGCAATAAGAGCCATCTATGGGGCAATGGCAGCCCAGCGCCTGCTCTGATCTTCAGGGGTTCTTCTACCCTCCTCACAGAGACCCCGTTCTAACCCCCCATCATCGGACATCCTGTTATGTTTGGCCGTTTATTCCAGTGAGGTGGTGATAGGCTATAGTCATCTGAGACGGGACGCTTGTAGGTCTGCCATCTAAGGGCACTCAGATGGCCAAGCATTCCTTGGCAAAGGAAAGAGGGAGAGAGAGAGAGAGAGAGAGAGAGAGAGAGAGAGAGAGAGAGAGAGAGAGAGAGAGAGAGTCCTAGCTCCCATAGGGGATGATCCCCTTCGTTTCCCTTATCCACAAGTCCCATTTTGTCCATGCAGAAACCACAATGCATAATTATTATAATTGGCACTTCACTTCACAGTCATCAAAAGGATGGTTGTGTGGAAGGTTGTGTGTGTGTGTGTGTGTGTGTGTGTGTGTGTGTGTGTGTCTCTAATGACTTGCTCTGTGGTGCGCAAAACACTGACCATCAGATGTTCACATCACGGCCAGGTCAGGGGATCGTGGGAGCTGGCAAATGATTAAGTAAATAATTCCAAAATGGAGTGCACTGCACTGCACATGGTACCATGCCATGTCTAGCACTCCTCGGTCCATCTTTAGGTGCCTGGAGGGAACAGCAGGAAGAGAAACTCGACTCTATTGTCTTATTTCATCATGTAAAAACAGGCACAAGTGATTTGAGTCCTCGCTCTTTGTGAGTTCTGCCTGAGCAGACAGGCAGACACTCTCTGGCTCCATTAGCCTATACCTATTACCTATCTGGATGGGAATGACTCCCTTTTGGAGCCAACCTCAAGTGGCCATTTGAGGAACTACAGATTGCATCACTTCCGCATAGGCGTCATCTGTCCAACCCTGAGCTTGCTGCCTGGTAAAAGCACGTGTCACATGTTGATAGCAGTTCCATGACTCCCATGCTGACTTCTTGCCTCTTTCTAAGAATGCAGACGTGCTATCACATCCCGTGAAAGTGTGGAACACAGGGAGGACTAGAGATTACTCCCTACCAGGTCTTCGTAGATGGTATTGATGTGATGATATGTAAAGTTCTTGCCTGAACCGAAGGCAAGCGAAAATGTTCACATCTTGGCCAGGGGGTGGGCTAGCTTGGGGTTTTACCAGGGTTTTACAGAGGAAGCTGCGGAAGTGATCCTGAAAGCTGTAGTTCCTCGAATGGCCACTTGAGGTAGGACCCGGAAGTGACGGCGTTCCCGTTCACCCCCATGTTAAAACGCCACACTTTGTAGCAGTGATTAAGCATGTTTACAGAATGGTCCGAAACACCGTTTTGGCCTACAGTATAGCAGCTAATTTCACCTTTCATGACAACATTATGGGGTGAATTTCTATATAACTCACCCGTTTAGAGTAAAATAGATGATATGACACCCCTCGTCCTATTGTGAACTGGAGCCACAGATGACCCAGCCACTCACCCTCTCTGCTGCCCCGGTGGGAGCCTAAAATGCCTGTTTCCAGTTCAGACAGGTTGCAACATTCTCTTCTGCATCACAGTCTCCTCTCAAATGAGCGGGGATCGTAATTCGACTAGACGTTGGCCGTTTTCCTCATACAGCAATCTTTTTTAGCAGCATTATGTAAGTTCTCATCAGAGGCCTTCTTCCCTTGGCTCGCAATCCACTGGTCGGAAACAACTCGGGGCCGCTGCCTGCAGTCTCCTGGCATTGAGTTTCCTCATCCTGGCATGAAGACATTGCTCTTTGACAGACACACTCAGAGCGGAGTGGTCCGGTTGCTCAAGTGAGCTTTTGTAAATCTCTGTTAACATCCACAGCGAAAAAGCACTCAGAAAGTGGCGTGTCATCATGCACTAATGTTTCTATTCACAACTCGGCCCTAAAGAATCAGACGTTTGCCAAAGAGATTTCTATGTCTGCACATGAAGACGTTCATTCAGAGATTGACATGGTAAATATTGCTGGCAACAGGCGCAGGTGTTATCAGCAGACCCGTATCTAGGGTTTCGAAATTGGGGAGGTCCAGACATGGCAAGGGGAGGCGGGCGCCGCCGGAATTTTTTTGAGGTTTCCCCCCCCCCTTTTTTTAAGCCATATTTAGAGTAATATATCATTTTATTTTTTATTTATTTTTTACCTTTTTTAGCCATATTTAGAGGAATATCTAATTTTTAATTAACATTAGGATACTGTTGTGATGTAATTATTCAGTATTTTCTCCTTTTCTCACTCATTCAGAGCAAAGAGGGAGATATATAGCATGATGATAATGCTCTATATCTCCCTATTTGCTCTGAATACACCAGTTAACATGACACAGACTTAACATGATAGAAATATTATCAGCAAACTTAATGACTAGACTAATTATTCTGATCTGAATGGCATATATCAAGAAACATTGACTCCTCTCTTTGCTGTATAGTGGGAGGTGCATTTTTGAGTAGTATTAAAATAGCATGTCAAGTTCACATTTCTTTATTGCCAGACTAAACAATTCTTATTGGTTGTTGGTTGGTTCAACACATGTGCGTGCATGCGCGCTTCTTCTTCTTCTCTAGCCTACAAGCATGTAACTTCCTTGATTGTTATTGTTGATAATTCTATTTAAATAGGCTACATTTTCATTTCCTGAAACATTCTTAAACAAGAAAGTAACATAGTGCACTGCAAAATATTTTTAATTACATTTGTTAAAAAAAAAAAAAAAAAATCTCTGAAATTATTAGGGAGGTCCGGATCTCCCTGTCCTCATAGCTAGATACGGGCCTGGTTATCAGAAAGACATACGGAAATGACAGTAATTGGATTTGAAGAATGCCTGCAATGGAAACTGCTAGCTAGACCTTTACCCCTTGTGGTTCAAGATTGGCAACGCATTTCTTGTTAAATTAGTGGTGATGGGAGATATTTGAGATGAAGCTCATAGCTACTCTATAGGGTACTTACTGTACCTACATACAGTAAGGTGTGGGTATACATTACCATATGACTGTAGGCGCACACTGGGCCAGGTGTACCGTTTCATCTATTGTTTCAATTACACTTTCATTACATTACGGCGCTTTACAGTATCACATGTAATAGGGATGGAAAACATGGTGGAGCTGCACTGACAGGTGTTGGCTGAGGGAGTGAGACACTATGCTGGTAGAAACCCAGAGACTTTATTTCTTTTATCAGCTGATCGCTCAGCTCCAGTATCTCTCATCTCCATTAGGGCGTGCGTGTGGTTTCAGGAAGGAGAATCTCTTAAGTGGAAACTGTTAGTGACCAGGGAGGGAGTAGGAATCAAGAGCTTGACCGAGGAGCGGCCTCAAGGCCAATTTGGACCACATAGGCCTACTGTGGAGGCAGATGTATCAAGAATTCATTAAATGTGACAGGGACTGGTGGTTTGAGTAGGCAACGGCCATTTTTTATTTTCTTTACAGATTGTAAGCTTTCAAATGATGTCTCACATACATTGAAATCTGACAATAGTTGGAGGAAATTATGCTTATTTGAATGTTTGTATACGCCCTGAACGTTGGTGAACAAGCTTAGTTTGCTAACAAATAGTGATCCTAAAACTGTTTGTTATATTGAGTGTTCAACATCTTTTTTTTTTATACCTTTATCTTGATTTGTGTAATTTCACAGTTGTTTACTTTTTACAGCTTTCACCAGAGCGTGTCACAAATGTCAGAGCTGCACTGTATGTCTTCTATGCATCTGTACATTATACACGGTATATGCAGAAATCCTGGAGTTAAATCCAATACCTTTTAAGACCTTTTTTAAGACTTTTTCAAGACCTCAACGGCACTTTCGTCATATCGGCGATAGCGGTGTAAATCACTAGTTTGATCACGATACAATATTATATCTTCTTTGGACACAGATACGATATTTTCCGATATTACAGTCTGCCACGATACGATATCGATTCAATGCAGGGTCTGTGATCGATATGGGATGATATCATATGCCCATCCAACACCATCAGCACAATAGCTACAAAATGTAATACCTCTCAAATGGCAATTAAGACTTTTTAATTAACTTTTTAATACTTAGAATTTTCCATAAATTGGTTTGTCAACTTTTAATACTTTTCAAGACCCCGCGGATACAGTTATAGGACCTACGGTACTTGTCAATTCTTAAACCTGCAGCTATCATCCTTTCTGCAACATTTTTGTTGTTTTTCTTGCATTTATGTGCATTTGATAATCACAAAAAAGATTTGACGTCATGTCTACGTACTGTGAAATGAACGATAGATACAATGAAATGAATTTTCTACGCACTCTTACTGAAGAATAAAGCCTTTATTTATTTTTTGTCTTCCCATAGTTCAAGTTTGTCAGTCCCACCCAAAGAAGAGGTGGCAAACAGAGTGAAGGTGTAAGAGGTAGAGCAAGTGTTCCATTCTCAATGTGATCAGTGTCAAAACGCACGTCGACACACCATGGGGAATGGCCGTCCAAAGAAGGCCGACTCGAAAAACAAAAACACAATTACAGCAGCTTCTTTGTGGCGTTGCTAGCTTTCCCTTCTTAGTCACAATCATAAATACTCTTAAACTCACTGACTTTCCATAAAGATCGCACTACAGTGTAAACCAGAGGGGCCCCGTGAGTGCTCGCCATGAACAGAGGCATGGCAGTCGTTGACCGTCTCTGAACACTTGGGAGTGGGGACTGGGAGAGGGGGGCCTCTTGCTGCGTGTCCACACAGCTAAGGGCCACTGCATAGTACAGTCAAGACAGAAGAGAGAATGGCGGCCCGCCCTGGCCCACATAGAGGATCTCAATCCAGCACTCAGAAGAGTACGACCTGGGGAAGAAGGGGTGGGGCAACATGGCCGCCACCTCCACATAAAGCAGGGCACAGAAACCTGAGCGGGATGAGCTTGACAGCACATCCATCCAAAATAGGTGCACAGGAGTCAACTGGCCCTGTGAGTAAGAGTGTGAGGGTGTGTGTGTGTGTGTGTCTATGTGTGTGTCTATGTGTGTGTGTGTGCGCGTTCCACACTGCATTAAAAACTAATATCAACCACTAATATCAACCACTCTAGGAACATCTGCACTGCCGAGGTTATGACAGTGTTACAATGTTACAAAAAAAAAAGAGATAGTATTTACATCTTCAACACATAAATTATTTCCCTAACATACTGTATGTGTAAGGCATAATAAGGTCTCTGGAAAAAAAATAAGTGCCTCGGATGAAAAGACGATACTGACTCCAGCATTCGGAAAGATAAGCAAAAGGGAGAATATGCAATGTTTAAAAAAAAAAAAGAAAAAAAAAGGGGGGGGCAAAATCAAGTCCAAAACAGAAAAAAACACACGCAATATATAATTCATTGGTACAATTTTCAAAAATGGCGCACAGCGGGCAAAATATACCGGTAGCTGTGAGCTTGAATAGGCAACCCCTGAAGCTCCAGGTGGTAACGCCGGTGACGGTTGTTTACATGAGGAGGCCAACTCTTAATCTAATACACAAGAGGAGAGGAGGTCCTGTGGGGTCACTGCATGAAGACGCCTTGGAGCGCTAGAAGGTCAGATGACGCGGGATTCCTCACATTCCTGCCTCACACAGAGAGAGATCGAGGAACGACTCCCTCCCGGCGCCCAAATTGACCTTTGCCATTTGTCACGGTGCAGCGTGCTTCGTTTCTTTTGGACCGCTGGGGCCTCCCACGGCCCGGCGAGACACGGGACCAGGCCAAACGGACCTGATGCCTTTTGACGAATAAGGCCCCAAGTAATTCACACTTGATGTCGATATATATACAGTATCAAACAAACAAAAAAGTATAATGAGAAAACATACAAAACGCATATGCAAATATAGCTTTCATTTCACGAAAGAACATACACATTAACTGTTGGTTTTTGCAGATGAAATTCAAAGTATTCATACAATATGCATCACAGAAGAAATAATGGCTGGCTCTGTCTGTTCCGAAGTGAGAGAGAGAGAGAGAGAGCGAGAGAGAGAGGGGAGGGACCAGGACAAAAACAACAAGAGTTCAGTTCATATCTGTCATATTGATAGTTGCACACACACACACACAGGCAGGAGGCTTGGATGAGTGAATTAAACCTCTCCAGTCGGTTGGATCATACAAGTTCCTATCACCGCCACCATCCCACTCCAGTGCTGTTGGGCTGGTTTCAGTCTTTGGGTCACCCCATGTTGTGTGCGGGTGCATGAGACTCTGTCGAGTATGTCATTCCAGTGAGTTAAAAAGGAAAAAGAAGAGGAGGGAAAAAAAAAGGTAGGACATTGGTTCATTGATGGAGAGGTCCCGCCTACCCTGACGGGGGGGAGGGGGGTGGGAGGAGTCGGGGAGCCCCATCAGTCAGCCAGGATGACCTTGACAAAACTGGCCACGTCTGTGTCTTTGGAGTCATGCAGGGTGAAAAAGGGATGTTGCTGTGTAGAAAAGGAGAAACATCTATGCTTAGACATCAGTTCCTGGACCTGATAACTTATTCCACCCCTGTAGAGATCTATTTGATAACCTATAACACCCTGTCCTGTAGTAAACTACAGCCTCCTCAAAACTCCTCAAACTCACATATTATCATTTCTTATTATTATAATTTATATATAATAACAATAATAATAACAATAATAATAATAGTAATAAATGAATAATAATAATAATAATAATAATAGATGAATAATAATAAAGAATAATAGAAAAGGCTGTCTGCATCTGGTCCCTGGGCCGCAAGTTGAGTATTACTGTCTTGGATAACGGTAGGCTGAAAACTACTTCCCTAAATGTGTTTGCCACAGGCTTTTCTTAACTCTGCCGGTTAACTGGGGGTGCGAAATACACCCTGTCACTAACTGTGGAGGCGACAATTTAATAATGAGGAATGAAGCCATTTGGTGCATTGAAACCAATAAAATATAATATATAATAATAAGAAATACTAATATAACACCACAACATGGATTTACACCAATATAACACGCACACACACACACACACACGCACACACACACACACACACACACACACACACACACACACACACACACACACACACACACACACACACACACACACACACACACACACACACACACACACACAGAGAGAGAGAGTGCATTAATTGGGTAAAGCCTGGCCTCTTGTGGACAAGAGCAGGAGCACCTAGATTTCACAGTGGTGACACAGATGGTGGCAAAGTAGGGACAGAGCAAAATGCATTCAACTGTCTAATGCCATTTTTGGATAAAAGAGGGATAAAACCAAAGAAGCAAACTGACCATTAATTCTGTGTAAGCTGGTCTCTCAATTGGCTTCTTTCTTAAGCTGTAAAGATGAAGAAGATAGAGGCAAACATAAGACAAAATGCCAAACAAATATCCAACTGTAATTATAGCCACATAATAGAAAATAGTCAAATGATGCCATCTGATGATGTTGTCTTGTTGCAGTGTTGTAGTCAAGTGACTATATCTCGAGTCGAGATTTGAGCCCCCAGTGTTCAAGTCCGAGTCACAAAAAAGAGTCTGAGTCGTGAATCCACATGTACAGTAGGTGGAACACATGTGCCTGTCTATATCAATTAAGATGTCCAAGTCCTCGTCTCCAACTTCCAAGTCCGAATGGTGAGTCCAAGTCCATGTCCGAGTCATCTGTGCTCAAGGCCAAGTCGAGTCATTAGTCCAGGACCCGAATCCTGGAGTCATTTTCAGGACTCGAGTACTACAACACTGGTTGACAGGATGATGGAGTTCCTGGAGTATTTCTGATTCTGAGATAGTCAGGGCTCTTTTTCAGGCTAACGCTGACCCCTACTGGGCTTTGGATGCCGCTGCATTAGAGCAAGGCAGACAAGCAGCATAACCGCGAGAAATGTGCAGAGATGGAGAGGCTCACCATTGGGTGCTGAAGTCTACAAACTCTGGGGAGAAGCGGTCGGCAGGCAGCTGTGGAGATGGCTCGTCCACCACCTGTTTGAGCTGCTGAAACGGGGTGCCCCACGATTCGTAGGGGAACTTCAAAATGGCCAGCTCGATCTAGGAAGCAGAGACATCCTGGTTTAACAAGAATCCTCCACATTGTTCATTTAAAATCTAATATTTTTCCCTTTCCATTTCTTGACTGGATTTTAAGATTTTGATCAAGTAAGTAAGTAAAACTTTATTTCTATAGCGCCCTTCACAGCACGAGTGCACAGAGTGCTTTACATAAATAAAAACAGCATCAAAAAGAAAACAAGCACAGGAATAGCACAAGAAGGGGGGATCAGGGTTCAATATGATGTTATGGTCATGTTAGCTGGGTATAACTATAACGCTAGCTGAAGATGATCCTTCACAACACCGAAGAGTTTTCAAAGGGCAATATATATATTTAAAAGAAAAATCACAATATTTATAAAGTATGAATATTTATATCCAAGTTACTTAATCTCCAAAAGGCACTATAATTTGTTTGAATGTTGTACTACCAATCATTTTGTATATATGTATTTTAGCTAATGGACCTTTCAGTTCAGAACAAAAGTCTTCAAATATTATAATATTTGCAGAAACTTTGACAGAATTGTAACATTTTCCAAGCTTCCCACGGTCTCAAAATTGTAAAATATATTATTTGCTAAATAGCAATATGGGATAAATTAGACACTTTCGTGTAGCCAAAGAAAGAAAAGGTGCCTGTGAGCCATATTAAATATTAATCAAAGAAAGCATGGATTATTTATGATTTTGCACCAATCTGGCCTCATTGTCATAACATACCAATCATACCAGGGTGACGGTGACTCACCATCAGTGTTGGATCGTGTGAGTGGAAATTTCTCGTACCGATACTGGCATCTTTTTAACATGATTTAGTAAACGTGGTTTTCGCCAAAGTGTACTGTACCATCTGATGAATTAAAAGAAACAGTAACGCTGGGGATAATTATGATCATCAACTTCAAACAAAGCGGGGTCTCCCACTACCACTGTGCCCATCACAGCAGTAGCTGCCCAGGATCAAAATGGATCACAGTGGAAAAAGTGCAAGAGGCTCAACTTACACTGGCAGAAAGCGGCTGGGGTGGCTTGTCTTGAATGATAGAATACGAGTTATCATCCAACAGAGTACAGAGAAAGGTCTGGCTACACAAGGCTAAGCTAACATTTATGCTTTTTTTGTGTAGTTCAAAGAAAGGTCTTTACACACAGTCAGTTTTTTTCGTCTGAAAATTTACTCGCATCAAATAAATAAATAACGACCTCACTTGTGTCAATCATCGTTGACACAGCGAGTCTGTCAAAAGCCAAAAGCTGTCTATCATATTATTACAATACAACAATACTGGTGTTGACAGTAATAAAAGATGCAAAATCAATCTAAATAATAAGCATTTTGCTTTTAGGAGCATCGTGCCAGCGTGCGGCGCTGTTCCAAAACATGTCAACGTGTGACGTTGCCTGGGAAACGCACATCCCATAATACAACTGTTTGCATCGCATCCCATAATAGTATGATGATACTTGGGATGCCATTGCAAACATAGATGCGAACAGGTTAGCTAAAAGTTTAGCGTCGCCAGCGAGGGCCGCCACTGTTGAGGTCGGGGTACGTTTAGAAATTCCTCCAGGCCTGAAAAGTCTTCTAGGGGAAACACTGTGAACTACTCATCTAATGTTTCCTGGCATCACCTGCACCAGGAACTAAAGGCTGGCAGCGCTGTGCACGGGGCAACTACTTGTCAAAGATTGATGTTTTTGTGTTTGCCAACAGCATAAGCAGCATCTGATACAAGCTCATAGTAGCAAGATGGTGAATACACAGTCAGAGCGTCAATCATATTACTGGCGAAGAGACAGCCTCTGCAGTTGAGTTGGACTTTTCCAATATTGCATAGTTTGTATTTCCTTTTACTAGTATTTTGTTGTGAAATTTAACCACATCTTTATCCAAATTTTTATGCGGACAAAATGTTCGAGATGTTAAAGTTTAGAAAGCAATCAAAGTACTTTAAAGCTGTATGTCTGGTATGTAGCGAATAGCGTCACATGCTATTGCTTTACCCAATACATGTAAAGCGGAATATAAGAGCACTGACTACAACTTGACAATAACATTCATTTTGTGCCTATTTATTATTAACTTCAAGTATCAAAAAACGACACTGAATGTGCAGTGTGTGCAGTGCGGTATTGATGCCACTGTCAGTACCTGGAGGCGCCGAATTCTGACAGCGAGCCTGACTCACCATAGTGATTCCAAGACTCCATATATCTGACTTGACGCTGTAGCCTTTCTGGTTGAGGTCAGGGTTGATCCGCTCAGGCTGAATCAAGAAGAAGAAAAAAAGAAGAAGCCAGCAACAGGCAAAATTATTTAAACAATTATGATCAACTTGATTTGATATGCATTAAAACAGATTTACAAAACAGCTACAGACCAAAAAAAGAAAAAAATACCAGATTTAAACTCAGACGTAAAGAATAAAGAAGGCAAATACTGTATATACCGTAAATTCCGGACTATAAGACGCACCGGTGTATAAGCCGCGGGACCAAAATTGACTATTTTTTTCTTCTATAAGCCGCACCGGACTATAAGCCGCGGGTGTTTTGATGTTTAATTACCATGTGAAAGGGTTCGTGCACAGAGAGGAATGTCGGGAAAGAGATCGCTGTTTGGGGAAGCTCCCATTTATTAACATTTCAACAAAACAAAACAAAAGTCAGGTCACTAATCCCCAGACAAAATCACACAACAATAGGCTACCGTATATGTGCAGCAAACCTGTAACCAGAGAAGTCAAGTCACTAATCCTCGTCTTCCTCTTCTTCCTGCGTACTGAAACCACCAAAGTCCTCATCTTCAGTGTCGGAAACGAACAGGTTCAGGGTGGCTTCGTCAACCACTCTCCTCTCTCCTTCATTGTCACTCAAAACCAACGAACTCCTCTTCATCAGTGTCGGCATCGAACAGCCTCTGAAGCCTCTGACGGCCCTCAGCGCCAGCTGTGGCGGCGTCATCCTTTTCATCCCGCAGCAGTCCAGCGTTTTGGAATCCGTTGGTGATTGTGGATGTTTTCACACTCCTATAATATTCCGTGATCTTCCTTTGTGTGAATTCGCCGAAGTTTGTGATTTTCTCCTGGTAGTCGGGAGGGAGTTGTTCAGTAGTTCTCCCCCGGACGGACAGTCCCTTTCGTCTCATGAATCGGTAGCACCAAGATGGCCCACCTCTGAAATGTTCAATTTTCATCTCGGTGGCGATTGTTTTGGCCTTCAGTCGGATCTGCACCGTGGAAACGTCTCGGCCGTCTCCTCTCTGGGTCAACACCCAGTCCTCAAGGGAATCTTCAAGTTCCGGCCATCTGCTTTTGTGGCCTCTGAAGGACTTTTTTGTCTTATTACACTGAGACAGTTCCTGCTGCTGCTGCTTCCAACGTCTCACCATTGACTCATCGATGCCCAGGATACGCGCTGCTGCTCTGTTTGTTTCTTTTAGTGCGAGTTCGACTGCTTTCAGCTTGAAAGCTGCGTCGTGTGACTTTCTGCGTACCTTCCCCATGGTAAGTGAGAGAGAGACTGCTTGTCTTGTTGTGATTCCGGGCTGATGAACTTTGCTTACCGTAATTACCATATGTAAGGGTTCACGCACAGAGGGGATTGTTGGCTGTTTGAGGAAGCTCCCATTTACCGTATTACCGTAACATTTCAACAAAACAACATAACACAACACCTTTGTTTATTTCGACAGTGCACACAGTGTCCGCGGTGTGGTGAAAAGAGGGCAAGAGAGGAAATTAAAACAGAAGTGGATTTATAGTTAGAAAGAGTGCTAAAAAAGAGAGATTTTTTTTTTTTTTTTTTTTTTTTCTGAAAAAATCCATAGATAAGACGCACCGTTATATAAGCCGCAGGGGCCAAAAAACGGGAAAAAAGCCGCGGCTTATAGTCCGGAATTTACGGTAATGAGAATAAACTAGTTCAAAACAAATTACAAAACTTTAGGTGATGATTTTAAAGAACGCACTGGTTCTGCTGAAGTTCCAGGCAAGATATTCAGAAACCTAGAGGTTTGAATAGCGAAAGCCTGATTACCGTCAGTTTGTAGTCTAGACTTCAACATGGCGAGGGAGCGCCATGTCTGAGGATCTCTGGCTGTGCTCCAGCTCACAAGGGGTTAAAAGACCAGTTGCACCAGCTGAAGGTAAGCTCTATGGTGAGTTGTCTAAAGTCTACACTAAAAGTGAAACCAGTTAGTTTGAACTAGTAGAGCATAAACAGACCACTAACCAAATCATTGTCGCCGACACTGACATTTTCCCCTGTCGCACTTTTAATATAGAACCCTTTAATATAGAACCTCCTAGAGCTACAATGAACTAGTATCATCTAACCATGGCTGACATCAAGAGTGACATCAAGAGGTTTAACAGTTATTTTCAACAGTATGTATTCTGTAGATGAATACAAATAATCATCCCAAGTGTGTTTAATACTCATGGTAATACACATGGTCACCAGAGTCTGAACGCACCACCGGGGAAGCCTATAAAATGTAGCCTAATTTTGGCACTGATGCCTAAATCTGATGCCTGATCATACTGTTCAAAATTATGTAACCCGTCATGGAGGACCCGTTGCCGACATAAACCGCTCTGGATTTCTCCTTCCTGTTCCTCCAGCAAGTTAAAAATGACTGTCAAATTGATGCGCTGTGTCAACGGTTATTTGACCAAAGACTTTACACCTAGTAGGAGGTAGGTCTAAGTTTTAAGTTGTAAATTTAGTCTATTTAACTATTTCAGTTGATGCAACCGTTTTAGTAATGCATAAAGTTAGACTTAGTGAGACTTTATGTTCAAACTAGCCTACATTTTAACTTGAGATCAGCTGGTGCACCTGGCTGCAGCAGGCCTCACTCAGCCTTAAATTAGGACATTTCTCAAACTTTACTTCTCCTGCACCTCAACTGGCCTGTAGCAGGATTCCCTACCCCGATTTTCCCTGGACCCGCTTACCGCCATGTAGGGCTTGCAGCCTGCATCCATGGTTTTGGCTACGGAGTCCACCAGGTGGCCACTGATGCCAAAGTCACACATCTTAACCTGGCCCTGAGTGTTGATGAGAACATTGGAGGGCTTCACATCTGGAGAGGGACGGTGTTGCAGTATGATGAGAGGAGGGACAGCAAATTAACAAGAGGAAACACTTGAGTATGAATTTCCTGATATTGCAATGTGTTTGATGTGAGTAAACACACTGTTTACCTCTGTGTATCACCGACAGGTTATTGTGCAGGTGCTCTAATGCCTTGACAATCTGTACAGTCAACAGAGATTGAGATTAGAACTGAGGAAGACGTTGAATTCATCATCAGTTATCATCAATAAATCAGTATCTTAACGCCGAGAGGTGGAGAAGACACTCAAATTATCAAATCATCACAATTAGGGATGTTAATGATTATTCGATTATCGATTAAGAATTTGATCGATCAAACATATATGAACTGTACTGATTAATCGACAATGCAGGCTATGTGCTATTTTTTCCCCTTTTATGATGAAATGATTTACCACTACAAGGGGGCAATACAGAGGAAAAAGAATGTCAAGCAAGCAGGCAAAAAGTCCACGAGAATTACACCAAAAAAAGACAGCCGTATAGACCAATTATACGCCTACGTCACAATGACAACAAAGCAAGCTGCGCGCGCATCGTGTAGGCAGAAAGCCGTCAGCCCAGCATTCACAGATGGTGAAAAAGCCCCGCTGTCAGGACTGCTCTATGCCCATCTGCAACACACAGTTATATTTTAGTTTTAAAATGCAGTTCTCGGCTTACTACCACAGCTTATCGCCTAGTGATAAGCAATGTTATGCATCGAAATTAACGTTGTTTAATGGGATATGTCTTACAGACCCATACGCACTGGCGCTGTCAATTGGCCAAGCCTAGTCATACATATCGTGCATTCCTTTATAACTGGGGATAGCGTAGATAATTATTCTGTAACTTGCAAAGATATATTGTTATGTTGATAATGCACACAACTCAATAATGACATTATGTAACGTTACTTGGTCGTTAACTAACCGAGCGATGTGGCTGAGCAGCCTACAGTTTCAGGCAGCTTACCTGATTATGAAATGAGCACTACAAAGTCGGGCATTTTTAATGATGTCCTCGTTCCAATCAGTTCAACTCAATAATGACATTATTTAACGTTACTTGGTTGTTAACTAACCGAGCGATGTGGCTGTTACTAGCAGCCTACTACAGTTTACCTGATATGAAATGAGCGAGCACTGCAAAGTCGGGCATTTTTAACGATTTCCTCTTTCGGCTTGCAACCAAAGACACCTACGGTTAGCATTAAAAGCAAGGACTAAAGTTTTACCGAATCCCGTCAACTCATACTGCTTTTAATGCAGTAGGTGTAGGTGTCTTTGGTTGCAAGCCGAAAGAGGAAATCGTTAAGAATGCCCGACTTTGCAGTGCTCGCTCATTTCATATCAGGTAAACTGTAGTAGGCTGCTAGTAACAGCCACATCGCTCGGTTAGTTAACAACCAAGTAACGTTAAATAATGTCATTATTGAGTTGAACTGATTGGAACGAGGACATCATTAAAAATGCCCGACTTTGTAGTGCTCTTCATAATCAGGTAAGCTGCCTGAAGCTGTAGGCTGCTCAGCCACATCGCTCGGTTAGTTAACGACCAAGTAACGTTACATAATGTCATTATTGAGTTGTGTGCATTATCAACATAATATATCTTTGCAAGTTACAGAATAATTATCTACGCTATCCCCAGTTATAAAGGAATGCACGATATGTATGACTAGGCTTGGCCAATTGACAGCGCCAGTGCGTATGGGTCTGTAAGACATATCCCATTAAACAACGTTAATTTCGATGCATAACATTGCTTATCACTAGGCGATAAGCTGTGGTAGTAAGCCGAGAACTGCATTTTAAAACTAAAATATAACTGTGTGTTGCAGATGGGCATAGAGCAGTCCTGACAGCGGGGCTTTTTCACTGTCTGTGAATGCTGGGCTGACGGCTTTTTGCCTACACGATGCGCGCGCAGCTCAATGTTGACAAGCTGTATAAGGGGTCTATTCATTGTAAACATTGTAATGCAATGTATACAGCATGAGTTTGCTTGGTTGATTAACTTGTTGAGTATGAATAGAGGTGTAAAAACCCACATTTTTTTTTATGTCAAAAGCTGTTTTTTTTTTTACATAGAGATTCATCAATAATTGATCGTTAACGTGACTGATCGGTCGAAATTGGTTAAAATTTGCATCCCTAATCACAATGACAAGGCTCTCAAATAGTAAGATATGGCACAGAAGTCGTGGACGTACTGCTACGGTGATCTTGCCCAAGATGTCCTCGGGGATGGTCATGCCTTTCTCAATAACCTTCTTGTAGAACTTATCCAGAGAGGTGTCCATCAGCTCCATGCAGATCCAGACATCCCCCTGACAACACAGACGTCAACCGACAATGAAGAGAAACAAGACGCTCAGCACTTCCGTAAAAAATGCAGCAAGAAGGCAATGCCGACAGGTAGATGCGTGAGACGCAGACATTGCCTTCACCTCTCTGAAGAGGGCGCCATAGAAGGTGACGGTGAAGAAGCAGTCCACTGTCCTCATGGAAATGTCCAGGTCCATCAGCAGCCTCTTCTGCTCCAGGGTGTTGACTGTGGCACGGATCCTCTGCGGACAGAAACGCACAGATCGGACTGCAAGTTTCATCACAGGTGCTTAATCCCAATGGGGTCTATTGATATGCCAGATGAAGGTCTTGTGACCGAAACGTTGCAGCAATAATATTAAAAGCCTTGAAGTGGAAGTCAGTGTGCGGGAGTCCTCTTTTTTCATTTGATCCTGCCTTTTCCGACGCACCTGATGTACACCATTGTGCAGAGATTTCCTCTCTTTGATACTGTCTATTGATTTACCAAAATGTCCTCAAATATGATCAACAAAGCATTTAAAAAAACTATGAAACTTAGCTGCACTTCACAGTTGCACCAGTCAAATCACCAGAGATGACAGATGACACCTTTTCCAAAGATATATAACTACCCCCCCCCCCCCCCCCCATGTAACCCATAACTACCCCCGCCCCCCCATGTAACCCATCATACGTAGATCTGATCTAAACGAGTGCGATCTAAGGCAATGTCCACACGGAGACGGAAGCGATCTTTTTTTTTTTCTATAAGAAAAGTTTTCCATAAACACGGAATCGTTTGAAGAAACCACTGAATACCACTGAAGCCACTGTAGTATATATGCCAGGCTGGTAAGTGGCGCTGTAACGCTGCCACAACCGTGTGGTCGTCAAACCGCTCACTTCACTATTCACGTTGTATTTGCGAGGGATATATATAGAGCATCCCGAGTATGTCCGTTACACTCAGGGTTTACATTTCATTTCATTCCATTTTGTCCAATATTAAAATATTCCATAATTGCATGTTGTATTACAAATAAATATTATTTCTATCTAACACGTTTAGCCTGATTTTGTTTGTGTTATTGTAAAAACTTAGCCGCCGCTAAGCCTTCTGGGAAATATCCGATGAAGGGAGGGGAGGGGTGGATGGGAAGAGTCAGCTGTGGAGCCCTGAGGATGTTGGACACGCTGTTCTCCGTGTCCACTTGTTGCTGACGGTGGTAATAGAGGAGCATTATATTTTGCTGCAAGAGCCCCAACAGGCTCAGTAGCTGCTGTAGCACGAACGCTAGTGCACTGTAATTGTTGCTGGCGGAGAGAGGTGGGACTATGGCGTCATCGGTTCAGGAAAGATGCGTATGGGTTGTAAACACGGAAATGCAAGGGTGGCGTCTTCAGATTTATTCACTCTGGGACCCGGTTTAAAAAATTAGCGTATACTCCCAGAACGTATAGTCCCAGAACGCTGGTTCCGTCTGGACGAAACGTCTATACGAGAAAAAACTTTAGCGGATACACCTAAACTCGTCTCTGTGTGGACCGATGGTGTGGACATGGCCTAAGGTTGTCAAAAGTATCAATAGTATCAATAAGTATTGATAAAAAAATGTTTTTAATGGATACAATACTCATTTGCAACAGATTTCAATAAGTATCGATCCTACAAAATTTTAAATGTAGCAATAGCAGCAGTGGTTTCTCTTAATGAAAAATCAAACATACTACTGATTTTCCCCTCCCTATCATTGGTGGGTATCTGTTGCTCCAACAAGCTAAAGGTGTTCTGATAGGCTGATGACTAGAGCAGGGCTAATCTGCTGTGTAAGGGCAAAGTTTTTAATGAGTTGTATCGGGCCTAGATTATGGAGACGCATGCGTCTGTCCGTCCATCTGTCTTTGTCTATTTCTTTTATTTTATTATGACAACCTTAGTGCGAGCCGAGCGCACATGTTGGGTACATCTATGAGTCATGGTGCTATTTTAAAAGTCTGGTGCATCTACTGAGCAGCCGAGTCAGGTAACTTGAGCAGCGAGCGGCTGGCCCGGGCCTACCTTGACAGCCATGATAACGCCACTGGGCACATGTCTCATCTTGTCCACCACGCCGTACGCGCCCCTCCCCAGCTCGCCAATCTGCTCCAAGTCATCTGCCTTCACCACAAAGTTCTGCACGGCGGAGAGAGCGGGTCAGCTTCATGCATGTAATTCAGCTCAGCAAAAAATAGAAGCGCACGTCTCAGAAGAACACGGAGCCAACGTTACCTTATCTCCAATAGTGACGCAAGCTTTCGAGTCGAGGTCTCGAGGGGGGCTGCAACGAGAGAACAGAGTTTAAATGGAGCACCAACGGTCATAGTAATGATGTCATTATCTGCTTACAGCTTATTCATGAGACACATTGTGTCTCCAAATCTATGCGGGTATCTCCATAATAAAAAAGTAAAAAAAAACATTTTTCGAGATCCCCCAAGGAGAATAATGATGTTTGCTGCCCTATAGAGGAGCCTTACGCTGCTACTGCTTGTGTCGGCGGGTCAAACACTTCTTTGGACAGCTTCAGTCCAGGGTTCTTCTTCTTCCCTGTCAGATAGGAAATGAGAAAAGCCTTCGTGATTGACCGGTCAATATCCACATCAGTCTAAGGATCGTGGAGTTGTTGCTTCTGGAAAGTAAGGAGTACTTTAAAGGTTACGTTCAATTTGCAGTTGCCATTGACAGCGACTCTTGCCAATCATCTGTTATGTAACTGGAGATTAGGTGTACTCAAAGCTGAGGCCCCACAATGGAGAGACGGTGGCCTAAATGACTAATGGGTATTGGTATGATGACTCAGATGCAGAGAAAGGGGAGGGATGGTAAAATACAAGGGAAGCAAGACGTGCTTCCTGTCATCTCCTTCCTGTCATCATGATTTCTTTCTTTCTTTCTTTCAAATGCTGCAACCAAATCACCCGTCAATATATATGTTGTTGAACTATCTCAAGTTTAGGACATTATAAATATTACATTTTTCAATAGCTGGAACTGGAAGCAAACATGGTGCAGCAAAACCGTGGCGCTCTGGGACCCTTCTCTGTTAGCGTAGTGACAGCAGCCCATTCATAAACACGTTTTACCAGCAGCCATGGGACTTCCCACAAGGGGCTGTGGGTCTCTGCCAGCATGACACAGGCCACGGGCCTACCAGGAAGACGCGGGGGAAACAGTTGAGCTCTTCTCGACATGGACACTTACTGGTGCTCAGCGTGTTTGTGCCCGTAGCAAGGTCGACAGGAAAAACACAACACATTCTTGACCTTTGTCTGTCCTGGGACTTTTCACACACAGGGATATGATGAGAAATAGTTCAGACATGCCTGGCTCTTAAGATTATGTACAGGCTTAGGCCAGGCTCCAAAGTCAACTCATTCTACCTCAAGTCTGGGAGGTTAGTTTCATGTAGCTGACAGGCGAGTCACTAAAAAAATATGTACCGTATTTTGTGCAGATTGGAGGAGCCCCTTTTTTTAATTAGCAAAAGGTTGCAATGGGACAGTTTATTGGTATGACTTAACATCATTAGAGGTAGGGCTGCACGATTATGGCAAAAATCATAATCACGATTATTTTGATTGATATTGAGATCACGATTATTTAACACGATTACTCATTGACATTGAGAACATCATGAATTTATTGAACATTTACACTGCCTTTTTATTTAACATTGGATGTCTTTGGATTTTAGATATAATTGAAAATAAATAAGTGAAAATAAATAATAAAAGTGCAAAGATTTAGAAATAAAATAAAAACTAAAATAAATATACAGTATAGGCCTACTATGTTGCAGTGAACTGCCACAACCAACTGCAACTATTAATCTACATTCAATATGTTGGTAAACATCTGAACTAGTAGTCCTTAAACCTCAAAACTAACCAAATGAGAACACTAGTAACGTTCATTTACATTACATTAAATTACTCATTTGGCAGATGCTTTTATCCAAAGCGACTTAGGTCGTTTAGGTTCATAATAGGCTATTGTTAATGTTTATCTGTGAGCTCGTTAGCTGTTGAATATGCGGTCGCATTGTAAAGAGTGTCCCGAATCGATGACTGTATGCGGTGGCAGTAACTAGATGGGGCTTTGTATTTTTGTTCGTTTAGCGTTTATTGCTTGGTCATAGACCACTTTGTGAGTGGATTTCAAGTGATAGGTTGTGTTGCGGGGTGCAGCCACGACCGCGCATATCTTGCACTGTTTGTTCCAAGTCTGTGGCTGTGATTGACAGGTGGGTCAAAACTCGCATCGCAATTCCGTGCTGTATATTCGCATCGCTCTTGATGTGTGGACCTTTAAACTCGGCGAAACCATAGTGTTTCCACCCCACATACGTTGTTTTACCTCTCCTCTCGACCAGCGGCTCTCTTTCTGTGACTTCTCTCATCTTATTCTTGTACTACCACAGAAATAAGCGGGGAGGAGAAGTGCAGTGGCTCTCTGTTCACATGACAGTCATTCCCAACTCGAGCGGTGTGTGTGTGTGTTTTGGGCTTTGGGGGAGGGGCCGAGCACACCGCTGCAAAGGAAAGGGTGCGCTCGATTTACAACACAAGACAGAACGAGAGTCACAAGAGCCGCAAAATCGTTGTATGTCGATTGTCTTGTTTTCATAATCGTGGACAGCCCAAATCGTAATCATGATTAAAATTCGATTAATCGCCCAGCCCTAATTAGAGGCATGGATACCAGCTGCCCGCTACTATTGAATTCAAATTATTTACCGTGCACTTATGAGTCATACTGGTCCAGTTTGCAGGAAACATGATTTGGCAAACCCCTTCCTTGCTTTTTTTTTTACTTCCTTGCTAAACCATGCTGTTAGGGAAGTCCAGCTCACAAGGATTTAAGACAATGTTTCCTCCAGGATTTTTTACTTTTCTATAATAGTATGTGTTTTGCACCATTTATACTCTCCCAGGCCAGAACATTTGCATATATCATCTTTAAGATACACTACCAGTCAAAAGGTTTGACACATCATATTTCTCTTCTTCTTCTTTTTTTTTCTTTACCATTTAGATTAATAGTAAAGACATCAAAACTATAAAATGACACAAATGGAATAATGCTTTGACCAAAAAAGTCACAAATCAAAGCTATCTTTATATCTTATCTTCATATTCTTTCAAGTAGCCACCCTGACTTGATGACATTTTTCATGATATTTCATGTTCATTTGAAGCAGCGGGGGCCAAGATTTAGCAGCGGGTGGCCACCGGCGGGGCCAGATGTACACAGAGGAAACCCTATAGGTCAGATTTGATGGCCTACTACAACTGAAAGTTCAGGCAGGCGTATTGTGTGCCGTATCCCTAAAAATAGGCCTACAAAGTGTCTTGCCAGACAGGCGTTTCTATGAACCACTACGCCTACAGTAGGCTCATGTGGTTGGGGAAGATTAAGTGTGATTTACTCACACATGCTCGGTTAAAAATAGACTGTGCATTTCCTCTGGGTGACATAAATAAAAAGCATTCAAAACCTCCCTCTGACCTGACAAATAAGACAGCCTTTTGTTCACGCAAACAAAAGTAGGGTAGCTAGCTAGCAAGCCAATACAACACACAGCCCAGGCTCTCCCTTCACAGTGCGCCGCAGAAAAATAAACAGATGGCGTAGTTTAAAAACATGCCACCGAACCCGAGTAGGGCCGTGTCTATCGCCGGTACTCAATACCTTAAATGTATTGACCGAAATAACCTACCTACCAGTACCAAGTAGTATCAAAACTTCTCCAGTCAAAAACAATGCCAGCATTTGATCCTTTTTGTACACAGATCTAGAAAAAAACAACTATTTGTATTAGTGGCCGATTTTGACCGATACCGATAACCAATATTAAAGATTGCTGTTATGGCCGATAACCGATATTTCCCGATGTCGATATGATCTGCAAAAAAACAAGTTTCTATGAGAAGCAAATGTTGTACAATGTTGTACATGTGTTGTAAAACACATGAAAACACTATGAATTTGAAAAAGTACGGTAATGCATTTCTTTATTTCCAAAAACATTTGGAAAAGCCCATAGATCATAGATTGACCGCATTGTTTCCTCTCAATGTGAACATTTTGGCTGATGCAGATAACCGATATTAACATTGCAACATCGATGCCGATATGTTAAAAAATGACTAACATCGGCCGATACCGATGCGATTGCCGATATATCGTGCATCCCGAATTTGTATGGTTTTGCTGGGAGGCAATCACCGCAAGCGATTTAATGTGACGTGTGACTGGCCCACTTCTACCGCAGCAGCTACAACCCATACAGTCTGTGGTGGTGGCGTTGAGTGTATGTGACAGAGTTGGCATTTCAGCATGCCGAGATGCCACCAAAACTTTGAAAAGTATGGCTAAAAAAAAGATTAACGAATGAAGTATCGGTATATCTTTAAGGGGACTGGTATTGGTACTGGTATCATTTTTTTTTATGATACCTAGAGAAACTAGAAACTAGAAATGAAGCCTGAGAGAACATGGCTTAGAAAGAGATAACATGTTGGTGGCGGTGCTGCATGAAAACAACTACCACAATAATACGTGACACACACATACAGTAAATTATACTGTAGTGTACACATCACCTTTTTGAATGAAGTGGTTGGAGTAATTGCAAGACATGCCTTGCATGTTTCCACTGAAGTCATAATGGACTTGAAATACTAGTCGCTCTCAGGTAGCAACACCAGGCCCAGTGCAGTGCATGCTGCGAGGTGGTGTGTGTCGTACCCCCGTGGCCCGGACTGCAGGGTGGGATATGACTCACACACCCAGTCAGACTGGACACATCCGCTCAAAACACAACAGCTGTCAGGACCCTTTGGGACATATGATGTCACTTCACTTGGCCTGCTTACTGCTCACTTTCCTCATTGGGAAGAGGCTAGCTTCCCTGCAGCTTTCTGTTGCAAGACCTGCCTTGTCCCCGAATTGAGACGATGATCCGAATTGAGACGGTGATGCCGTGACATGGGCCATAGCTTTATAGTCAGTGGATATCAAGGAGACACAGTAACAGGAAGTGATTTTCCGGACACGCCGATAACAAGAGAAGTGTCTCCTGAGTGCAGCAACGCATACACAAAGAGGAATTTCTGGATTGTGTTTGTGCATGGGATCAAAGTGTCAATAGCTGGGTGGCGAGTCACCATCAGGAAGCTTCGGCCTCAGTCTGGGCCCATATATGGACAATGATGAGTCATGCACAGATAATCTTCCACACACCACCCTATCTTGCAGTTAGGGAGAATCCAATCTCCGAACATGCCCGAGCAATGCTGTGAATTGCATTGCAATGAATGCACGGTTAGGCCCAGTCCACCGGTTCAACACGGAGGACCGCACCGCACTCACTGTACTGGTCAGGGGGGGGGGGGGGGGGGGGCACCTTTGCTCTGCACAGTAACAACAACAGAACAGAACCTGTGTAGCAGCTATGCAATACTGCTTGCAGCCAGTGAAGTGTCAACAAAGAGCGCCTGCCTGCACTAGGTATTGAGGCTGCAAGTCAAAACATGCCAGGGTAGGCCAAAGGCTGTGATTGCCCTGAACAGCGCGCACACACACACACACACACACACACACACACACACACACACACACACACACACACACACACACACACAGCCCTCTCAAAACAATGTGTACTCCCGACCATGGTAACGCTACTATGATTGTGTAACAGCACAAGCGGTGAACTTGAAATGCAAATTGACATCATCGCGCTCTCTGCAGCTGACGCAGAGGAAGAACCTTGATTTTTCGAGGGGTGGAAAGAAAATTGTAGTTTTCACCATTTTTTTTTTTTTTAACTCTAAACACATATATATATATAGGCTACGTGTGGTGGTTACGTTAGCCAATCAGAAGGATCCGACATAATCATTGAGTCATGAAATCCAGGAGGCCGAAAAATAAAACACCTGTGGCCCCCTGGGCTTTCACCTAAAGAGGAGAAACCAATCTGTACCGCTCCAGCGAGCTAAACAGCTGAGGGTGCAAGTCGGGTTGTTTAACATAGCCTGGTCGAAATACCTCTTTTGTCGTGAAAATGTGCTCAATAAAACACAACAGCGACACGCGAATGCCCATTGCCAGAAAGCAAAAATAATGCGATATAAGCGCAGGAGGGATATCTTCATGTTCCAGTGTGGCTACTAGAGAGGCTTCGCATAATGATAGAAAGCAGGAACGACGTCCTGGCTAGCTCCCCCCCTCCTCTCATACATGCAGCTTTCCACCTGGTAAGGTTACGATTGTCAATGCTAGCTAAATTACTTCCACGCAAAGTGCATCGCATAAATGAAATCGCATGCATGGCTAACATTATGTTTGAAAAGCGGGAGAGAACGAGATCCTTACCTCCTTTAGAAAGAGACATTTCCCCTTTGCTTTGATGAGGGGGAAGGGAAGCACAAAGACTTTTGCCTTTTTTTACTCCCTCCCTCCCTGCATCTAGCCTTACACCCGCTCAGGATCGGTGGCTTGTCGTGCAAAAACTAGCAGCGATCAAAAAGATTGTTTATCTTCGTGCAATCTCCGTGCTTCTATCGCCAACCTGCAGCGGTGAGGATCGATTAGCAGATCGATGCACAACTTTAAATGAAGTAGGCGCGGGCTATACAGTTCGAGTTAGTTTGCTAACAAAAACTGCACTTTTAGGGTGGCCAAAGTCTGACAGCTGAAGGTTCCACCGACGCTACTGCGTGATGACGTGTTTCCTGCCTCATGCGCAAAGGCTTATGGGTTGTGTAGTTGCTATCGTAAGCACAGATTTTTTTGTACAGATGATGTAACAGAGTATACTTTGATTAGATTAATTACAACAATGCTTTTAATAGATTATACAATGCCGTTTACTTTTGTTTTCTGGCAACTTTACTAACACTAGATTTTGGTAAGTGAATTATAGGCAATCATAGACATTTTTTGCTTGTTTTTATTCAAGAAGAAAACGACACCACAGATGTAGTTTCTTTAAAATAGATCATGTGTAATACTAAAAACAAAATACAACAATAATAATAATAATAATAATAATAATGTAGTATTAATACTAATACTAATACTAATAATAATAATAACAACAACAACAACAACAACAACACTGTTTTGCATGTGAGCTGCAGGATACAAAGGAAGATTGATAATGGGATTGTACTTCAAATACATTTCGGTATGTAAACGGCAAGGTATATAGGCCTAGGGTATGTTAATTAAGGATATACCTAGTGGCATGAATTAGACATACAGTATGTGGACTCTTCATTTTCTTACTTCTTTACTTCTTTACTTCATGTTCATGTTCTAAAATGAAACCAACAGCAAACATTTGAATTCAAAGCAGAACTTCTACCTATGGAGACAACATTAACCATTACATTAATGAGTTCATAAAACCATTCAATCAAGGAAACAGCCAAACATTAAAAACCATAACAAATACAGTACAGATAAAGACCCCCCCCCCCCCTCTGAGTATGCATACAAGACTGAAAACCCACTGTGAGTATTCTGATCATCATTGCTCAGCCACTGAATTGTTGTTATAATGGTGAGTCAATAACTGGTAGCAGACACCTCCTTGCTAAATAGTCGGAATACAAATAAAAATGCACAAAGTGATCATTCATGGAGCTGTCACACACACCTAACCAATAAGCAGGTGCTGTGTGTGGTTGTGTGGGTGTGGAGGCCGGACAAGCGATGGTGGGTCGACACAGAATTCCTGTCCTCACTTCCTGGCGCTGACGAGGGTATGGTAGATTGGTTTTACTACAATGTGCAGATAGAGGGAGCTGTCAATAAGGTACTCGGATGCGCGGCGCTGCAGGTCGGCATCCACCAGGAAATCCCCGGCCTCCTCTGTGCTTTGGTGGAAGTTGTAGACATGGCGAACCACCACTTTCCCTTGCTGCCTTGCCATCACGATCACCGTCTTCTGGAAGCTCACACCGGCAAAGTCTGGACTGGAAGTGGCCGGTGTGACGATGATGCGAGGTCGACCCGCGTCCGTGCGGGTGGGCTGCATGGCGCCTATTTCAGTGTAGGTCGACCGGACGCTGAGCGGGAGCCAGCGAGGGGAGAAGAGGGCATTCCATGTCACCCTCTTACTGGAGTCGTGGCCGCTTGGCCCCAGCTGGGTCTGGAAGCTGAAGCTGCGGTCGTCACGCGTGGGGTTATTGATGACCCAAGAAGACCCCCAGGAGGGCGACAGGTAGTTACGGGGGGTGAAGAGGCTGCAGTTGACGTCAAAGTACTTGGCCAGCTGGATGGGCGAGGCAGAGTGGAACTGGAAGGCTAGGTACAGGAGCTCACGCACGGACTCGTAATACTTCAGCATGAGAGGGGACTGCTTCTGCAGACGGAAGAGGTGCTGAGGGGGGATCATGGCGTATCGCACGGACCTCAGGGCACTCTCCACCGTGAGGCTGGCAGGCTGGTTCTGACCAATCCAGGCCTCCACCGCCTCGTAGAGCTGCAGCTCGCTCTGCAGAATGAGGTCCGAGCGCTGGAGCAGAGACAGCAGCAGGTCTTCGCTGATGGAGCCCCATTCTCCGCTCTGCAGCACAGAGGACAGGTTCCAGGACAGGTACTGCAGGCAGCTGTCCCGCAGGGCCAAGTCCCCAGTTTGCAGGGCGTACTGGTACCAGCCCACCACGTGGCCCGTGGGGGAATCGCTAGACAGATGTTGGGTCATGTATTGGGTCAGACCCTGCTGCAAGCTCCAAACATGGTACTTGCTGGCCAGCTTATGCAGAGGAATGGCCTGATCTAACCGCACTGAGATGTCACCACAGTACAGATACCTGCAGGGGAAAAAGGATGGAATAGTCATCTTAAGTCATAAAGCTATATTTGGAGGTAGGCATAATTCTGTCTTCTCTCCTCACGTCTGAGTAACTGAAAAAACGCACAGTCCGATTTAGCCTGTGAGTCACGGATGTAATTTTAAAATATTTCACAAGATTGAGCTTTTTATTCTCTTAGCACAAAGTAAAGTGCTGAATGAAGAGCAATATTTGTGGAAAATACTATCGTCTATAAGCAGCCCCACAATGTCCTGAATTGTATTTTGGGTTTAACTAATTAAACCTAATAATAGTTATTTAATAAATTGTAAAAAAAAAAAAAAAAAAAAAGTGCTCTATGCTCTATGCTTTTTGTCCCTCTCCTCTCCGTGAACTGTCCACCTGCTCTCCTCACCTGACAAACTTGTCAAAGACAGCAGCACAGTCAGGTGGCTCCCTCAGAAGCAGAGTGCTGGCGTTGTGGCTGAGCAGCAACTCCTCCAGCACGTCACTCTGCAGGGTGAGGACCAGGCTGTGAGCCTGGATCACCTTCACCTCGTCCGTGTTGACGGTCTGCACCCGGAGAGTGACGTCACTCCCGTTCCCCATGGTCAGCAGCGTCTCCATACGCTGCACCAAAGCCATGGAGTGGTTCAATACCGTGGCACCATTCTCCAGTGCCAAGTCCGGCTTCAGGGCAGCTGTGGAGGAGAGGGCAAAATAGTGGACGAGTAGCAACACCTGATAGGGAGAATCACCTGTATACCTGTATGGGCTAGCAAATAGCTATAAGCTGTTTCTGAAATTGTGAGTCTGTTCTCATTTATCTGGACTCTGATATGTAGGATAGACCCTGATCTATTCAGCATTTGCATCAGGTCCCTAATGGATCTTATTGGCCTTACTCAGCGTGCTGATATTTCTTGCACAGAAAAAATCCTGTGCTGTTCAACCTTGCATCAACCTTGTCTGACACATCCTATAACAAGAATGTGAAGTGTCTGTCTGTCTGTGAGTGAGTGAGTGAGCGAGTGAGTGAGTGAGTGAGTGAGCGAGCAGAATTGTGTTCGGCCACAGCTATGCCATTTTACGTGCGATCGGGCTGAATCTTTCAGGAAGTGTAAAGAGCACCCCTGCGGGTGACCTAATCGAGCCGGATCTTTGAGTAGCGTAATTAAAATAAAACTAAATGGGCAAAAATGGCAAATTAGTGGCCAAAATGCCTCAACACAGCTTCAGCGCCGTGGAGAGCTCCAGAGTGGAGCAACAAACAGGTGAGCGCAGTTTAAATCAGCCAGTGAACGGAGCAGCACACGGGTGAGCTGAGTTGTAATCACCCACTGAAGAGGACGATGAAAGCCCTCTGGGGAGAGAGAGGAGAGGCTCCATGCCAACTCTGTGAGCGAGGGCTGACTAAATGGCCAGTCCCACCGGGATGGGTATTCTGCCAGTCCTACTAGAAAAGTGCCATATAATCCCATATGACTAAACCACAAAATGATGCCCTCTATCAGTGAAAAGCTGAATTGCACCTCCTCCTATTCTTGCCGTCTCAATTAATAGATAAAGAGAGTAAGGTGCCAGGTGGCTGACTCAGAGAAGCTCAGACGCCAGGTGTTCAGGAACCATTTCCTGACTTTGCAGCGCCATTACAGATGGCTGCTTAGGGTCCTCCTGAGCGTAAGTGCAAGTGGCACATCACACATGAAAGACTCAGCGAGAAGCTGCTGTCTCCATGCTGCTCTGCCACAGCCATCGCCCAGCCTTATTGGCCCGGCACTGTGGGTTTTTAATGAGACACATGGGGAGTACTCTCCTGGCTCCCCGGTCTGTCTCCCAGTCTTCATATCTCCGCCACAATCAAGCTCCTTGGCTTCAAAGTCACCCTTTTTCCAATTAGCTAGGCACCCTGCTGAGCCAGCTGAGCTGGGGGGGGGGGGGGGGGGGACAGTGACAAATGACTTTGGCATTCTTGTTTTACAGTTCAGCCAATTGAAAAATTGTGAAATGTATTTCTCGTATGCTACCTATTCTGATGCTGTGAGGGGGGGGGGGGAATCTGAGATTCAGTTCCAAGAAGAAAAATGACAGTTATGAATAAAGAATGACAAAGTGTCTCTCTTCAACTGAAGCTCAGGAGGGCTGAAAACACGAAGTAAAACATTCTGCACGGTTCCTAAATATTATCCACAGTTAGATGAATGTGTGCTCCAGAGGAATCCCAACAGCAATACTGATCTAGAATCTGACAACACATGGGAATGTGGCCTTCAGTTAATTCGGTCAACAAGTCTGATCTACTTTAGAGAGATAAAGTAAGTAACCTTTTCTCCAGACGTTGTACTGTATCACGGAGCTGGCGCACAGGCAGGCAGCAAATGGACTTGCCTGTGTTTCCCTGCGCCCGGCAGACAGATAGATGAGGACAGGATGAGTAGAACAGATACAACAACCCCGTGCCCCAAGGCTGGGTGAGAGCCATCCTGCACACTGCCACTGTGTGCCCTCCTACCCACTGACAGTATGGGGGAAGCTAGACTGAAATAGAACAACACAGCTTCCCTTACAGGATAGCCTATATAAAAAAAAGGAACAATAATGGACAAGACTCGGTTTAAAACTGATGCTGTATGTGATCTTACCTCCTCCAACTGTGATAGAGTGGAGGTGGAGTGAGAGGAGCAGGGTGCCCACATAGACCCAGGCAGGGATTCTTCGTTCACATGAGCGCACCATCATCATTATCTTCTTCTGAGTTTGTCCCACAGCTGCTCCTCCTTGGTCCTTTCCTCTCGTCCTGTCTCTGTGCCACTCTTCTCCTGCCCCGGCGTGTCCTTGCGGCGGTGCCTTAGTGTGGTGTGCGTGCGGAGGGTGTGCGTTGCCCTGTGTGGCGCCCGGCTCCCGGTCCCGCACTCTTTATGTAGGACGCTGCATGGCCTTTCCCGGGCGCATCTCCATTGATTGGTGGAATCTGGCAGGGGCGTTGCTATGACGACGGATTTGATTTTGAATTTCTCCCTTTTGGATGTTATACATGGCATTGATCGGTGGCACCAGGCCAGCCAGGGACTCGGCTTAATGTTGGCTCGAGTTTTGAAATTAGGGTTGGTTAGGTGCTATTAACAATCAATATTTCATGTGCTCCAGGTTTTAAGGGCATGCTAATGGAGCCGATTTCAGAATAGGAAAATGAGGTTTATGATCTCTCAGTAGAGGGCAATCTGTGCAATATAATTAGTCAATTAATTACAGCAATTTACCTTGGAGAGTATCTGTCCAAAAAGTAATTGAGGCTCTAATATGTGTCACCACTGCAACTGCAGTCAATCTAAAGTCATAATTCGTTTATAGGATTTATTTTTTTTAGATGGGCACGGTTCTTTCTGGCATTTTAATCTATCACTAATGGCAGGATAGGCCTAAGTGCATTAGGTTTGGGTCTGCTCATCAGTTGAAGGCAAAGTTTTGTTTATGCAATTCAAGTGCCAATCAAATTTTTATTTAGTCATATTAGGGGCATATACACCTTGAAAAATTCTACCATATAAAATAGGCTTTTGCACCTTTCATAACACATCATCACTCAAAACACAGCTCGGTTTGACTTCAGTGTTAATAAACAATACAAGCTGGGCATGCATTTAATGGGCTGCTACAGCCAGTTGGAACATGCTAACCTCCATGATGGGGCATTGACAATCAATACTAAACACTTTAACTACTCAGAGTGAGCTTAAGAGTCACATGATGAACCATACATCCTAAAATAACACGCTATAGCTGGGATATATGGTGCAAGTGAGTTCCAGTGGCAAGTCCTGTAGCAGATATGACATTGGCGAATAACCCCTGTGGTCGTGACTTTGAGGTCAAAGAAATGTCTAAAGGGGGATTTAAATGAGCCTTTATTTACCAGCTCAGCTAGCATCGATCCTTCTGTCACAGACTGGCCGGTCAATACTGGGATCCCTGTTCAAATCTTCTCAGAGAGATGAGCTTACTGTCAGCTTGTAACAGCTGACTGAGATGAAAATCAATGCATCAAGCTGCTAAGATGCCATTACTCCGATTAAAATATTTATAGTGACATGCTGCATTCAAATAAATGTGTATAAAATGTCTGTCCAAAATCTAAATTCGGATATGACACCTACAGACAATGAGAGGCACCATTTTCGATGGGAATTGGGTTGTGGTGGCGCCCTGAGGGCTGCCAGGCTCCAGTAAAAAATGCAGAAGAAGAGGTGTCCTGGGGCACCCCTACCTGAGCTATGAATAGCCTGACAGGTTCTCAGAGGAGAGCTGTGCTGCTGTGTCCTAATGAAGCTGCTAGATACAACAAACTGGACTATACTGCTATAGACAAGGTACCTTATCCTATAGCATCCATCTCCTCAGTCACGTTCTGAAGGTAGGTGCAGTTGCATAAGAATGATAGTCATGTGAGTGGAAAATATGGCTGCATGGGCTCCAATACTGTATGCTTAGATGGGTTTGCCCATTTACTGTTAATACAAAAAACCACAATCCATGCAATTGTTGTGTAGCTCAGCTGTAACATGGAAACGTGTTACAGCAACCAGGGTTGATCAGGCCCTAGCTTGTGTCTAGTGGCCTGTGTAGTCCCCCGCCCCTCCTGATCCATAGCCACCTGGCTGCCTTCTCTGCAGCCCCCCACACACCTCAATGGGTCTATTTCACATTAAAGTCGAGCTGAACCCAAAAATGACTTTTCTTTTCTTTTAGTTCAAATACCTGGGTATGCAGTGCACCTATTTAATAATGTATGCATGCAAAGAAAATCACAACAATCTAATTTCTTTCGTTTTTCACACTTTTTCACATCAAAAGTTCATTTTTCAAGATTTCATTGATAACAATGCTAATGTACAGTTTGCTGGCGTCACCTAGTACTATCAAATTTCTACCCCATTTCAACCAATCATATCACGACATGCAGCTGTCAATCAAATCTTAATTTCAGGATAGTTTTCTCTTCCAAATGAAGTAGAAAATGGCGCACTTCGGAGATTCCAGGCCAACGTGCTGCACTCTCCGCTCGGCAACACGAAGGCAGCTGGCTGCCTGCGGCTCGCTGAGCTCCACTCAGCCACTAACCTCTCGTCAAAAGGCTCTTCCCGAGGGGAGCGCCACAACACTCTGAATCCCACTCAATTTGGAGGCGGAACACGCCAGGATTGGCCAAAGCCCAATCCAGTCCCCAGAATTGTCAAATAAAATCATCGACATGATACTATGACCCGCCTCTCAACCTGTCATCTTAGACAAACTATGTTTTCAGTCTGAAACGGACTCATATGCACGTGACGAACGGGTTCAGTTCGACTTTAAACCCAAAGCAGCCATTTTGTGTCGAAAAGGCAGGAAGTAACACAATATAAAAATGATGGGGCTCATGCACTGACATTTATGACAGTGCGCATGGACCCATATGCCATCCCTGCTTGTAAACCCAAACACTCTAGTTGCGTGCATTAGGCCAAATCAGAGCCATATGGGCCAGATGTAAACCCAGTAACCCAAACCAACACTCTCCAACATTTGAACTGACTTCTGCATGAACCCCATTAATGTTGTGCTATTTTCTCCATTGAGATCAGCTTCTATTGAGGATCTGCTAACCGGACCACAGACACTGGGGATGGATTGACAAGCTGCTGAATTTGTGTGAGAGCTCCCCTCGGGACGACATCCATTGAGGGATCGATGCGCCTGCGCCACAGGGGGCTCCATCACATTGTGTACAGTTTAGTGCTGCCTAAATGTTAGCATGATTAGCATCAGCAAGGTGTCCTAGAGATGACCTTGTTGTGCTGCTGAAACCCTGGGGATGCATCAGTCAACCGGGCCTCCAAAACATGACACAAATTGCTTTTGATGTAAACATTCAATACCGCATGCTGAATACATTAAGTGTAAAAAAAAAAGCAACATAAACATAATAGAATAATGTAGGAGATGCTGCAGTCTGCTATCAGCTCATTTCAAAGCACTGCAATGTGACATATTATAGACATTTAGTTCAATTATATTCTGTAGGCTTTTGGTGTTTTTGTACGATAGGGAATAGTGTCTGATTTCAAATTCTCCAATTTTTTTTTACAACTAGGCTACATGAGTGAGTAAGAAAGAGAGATGATCAAGGTCGTGTGTGTGTGTGTGTGTGTGTGTGTGTGTGTGTGTGTGTGTGTGTGTGTGTTACACACTACATACAGTACACACTCACCGATTCAGTTGAGACAAACAAGCAGGCGGAGGGAGACTGGGAGAGAGTGATGAAAATATCTTCAAAATATTCTGTTCAGATACCATCATAGGCTATTCAAATGACAGCTATTCATAATCTGAGAGGACCAATTTGTTCCAACTAAAGTCACCGATACAATCTACACAAAACAAAAATATTCTTACAATATAAATATAAGAAGATCAAGCAGCCATTATATTATGTTCCTTATACTTCTTTCAGTCATATGAGGTATGTACGTTTATTCCAGAGTATATTTCTAACTCACAGAGTAGGGACAATCTAAACGCCTCAAATCAATGACATTGTCCAATGCTCTTATTTATCAAATTGTTAACTGACATGGCCGGCAAAAGATCGATAACAAGATCCACTTTGTTGTCTAATCTGATTTGTTGTTATTTAATTGGAAAATACAGGAGTCATTTTCTCTTCTATATCAATACTACCCACCAGGTGGCTCTCCAAACTGGATGCACAGTCTCTCCCTTATAATGAAGACTGGGTCTCTCTTACATGAAATAATGCCATAATCCAATGGGGGGGGGGGGGAGTAGGCCTACACCAAATGATTACTCTCGTTCTATGTTTCTATGTCATGGTGCTGGGAAATGTAAAGTAGGGCTTACAAATGAAGGGCAAAAGCACACTAAACTAGCCACCGACAGTAGTAGGCCAATACTTGAGTTATCCTGAAAATGAACTAAGTAGGATATAGGCCACAACATATAGGCCTATTATGTGCTGAAAGTGGGTCAAATTTACCTCCAGTTGCAGCTTCATTAAGTGATGAAGTCATTAATTTAAATACACTTCAAATAATCAATACAATTGAGAAAACTATTAGAACTTGATGTTTGACTTTTGTTGCCATGTCACTCTGAGTCTGCACTAGTAGTCTCACTTCAGAGGTGAGTGGGCCCTTTGTCTGCACTGGCTGAGACAAGTAGACTAGGTCCTATAATAATCGCATGGAATATGCAAAGCTGCAAACACTAGAAACCTCCGGGAGGTTGGGTCAAGAGACAGAACGCATGCTGTTTCAGTTGAGGTGCAAGGATAGGAACGAGGCTACTACAGGAAACCTACGTTGATTATGGCTGCGGGCAGTGCGGGCGAGTCCACGATAATATGGTAGCCTGCAGCAATGAAAAGGCAGTGTGGGCGGAAAAAGGACTGAGTGAACAAGGATCCAGCCTCCCCAAAGTGCTGGGCATTTGAGCGGATCAGGACTTGGTCGAATTATCCCATATACTGGACTAATAACGTCCACAACACAGTCCCGGTCAAAGCGAACTTTTCCCCCTCTCTTTTTCTTAATTTCTTTTAAAGGGCGGATTGATCTTTTCTCGAACACCTGAACCACCTGTTGGAGCGGCGCAACTATTTTCATCGTTATCAGCACAGGTAAGACGCTAGGATAGGATGCCTCTAACAAGAAATTACACCCAGAAATATTAACGTTATGTATCATAATATTCCTATGGGCTTATTTTAATTTGTGTAGTATCCCCTTCTAAAATGTATTATGTGATTAGACCTGGTAATGATTTTGCATAAGGAGCAATTAAGCTGAGCAAGGGGTTATGCAGCTGTAGCTTATTTCACCTCTATTTCGAATGGCAGCCTATCTCGGGAGCAAATATGTTGGGCTGCATGATGTCCAAAGCTTAAAAATGTTTGCTACTGGGAATTACACTGGGTTTTAGCCTTTAAATAGGCTACTAGATTTTTTTGTATGCAAAATGGTGTGGTGAGCACATGGCTGAGAAGAAGTGATACAATTCACTGCAAAATCGTGTAAATGTTGTACTATATTTACTACAGCAATAATGTGTCAATTCAGCAAAATCTGAATATTAAATGTAGAGAGAGAGAGAGAGAGAGAGAGAGAGAGAGAGAGAGATATTCTAGGATTCATTAGAGACTTGGATGGAGTTATTTGGTCAATAATTTGTGTTGCAGAGTATGTGATTCCAAATGATCGTATAAGAATTCCTTGGGTGTTCCACACATGGGTGAACAAGGAATCAGTGACGTGGTGGTAGGCAGCCTACTGTTTCAGTAGACTACCCTACCACCACCACCACACCATGTGCTGTGATATAATCATCCCTGAAACATCCCCCTTTTTCTGTTTTTAGAAAGTCAATAGGAGTCTTTTGTATGACAATCACATGTCAATCATTGCTTCATCTAAGAAATGCAAAAATAGTCCATGTCTGTCCATACTGCAGGGATGCAAACTAGTGTGACCTTTACGTGGCAGTCACCTGTTTCATCCCAAATTTGGGCACCTAAGTGAATGATTCCTGAGTAGTTTCACGTCTGCCCTGGTATCCGATCTGTCACCTTTTTGACCATCCATGAGTTTGCATCACTCATACTGTGTTATTCTTGTTGCAGCTTTTTGTTTTGCATCTGCAGTGAAGCCATGGTCATGGATCCTACCGAGGCTCCGAAAGGGTGCGGTCCCTCCATCAGCTCCCTATATTACAACATGTGTGACCTGCTTACGCTGTGGGGGATCGTAGTGGAGGCCATCGCTGCTGCCGGAGTGGTGACTTCCTTAGTCCTGTTCATCATCCTCATGGCCAGCCTGCCCTTTGTGACGGATAAGAAGAGGAAGGCTATGGTCGCCCTACAGGCCAGTGTTCCAGTCTTCACCCTTGGACTCTTCAGCCTCTCCTTCGCCTTCATCGCGGGCCGGGACTTCACCACCTGTGCCGTGCGGCGGTTCCTCTTCGGGGTGCTGTTCTCGGGCTGCCTCGCCTGCCTGGTGATGCACGGCTTGTGGCTGGCCCTGCTGGAGCGGCGTGGCCGGGGCCCCAGGTGGTGGTTGCTCTGCCTGGGAGCCCTGGCTCTCTGGATGGTGGAGGTGATCATCAACACCGAGTGGTTGATCATCACTGTGGTCAGGAGCCCCCTCCGAGGCGTGGCCGGCGTCTCCGACCTGTCCTGCCAAATCGCTAACCAGGACTTTGTGATGGCACTGACCTATGTGATGGCTCTGCTGCTGGCGGTGGTGCTGATGGCAGTGCCCTCGCTGACGCACAAGCACAAGCAGTGGCGTCGAGACGGAGCTTTCATCCTGGCCACCGGGGTCGTCACCATGGCCGTTTGGGTGGCCTGGGTCGTCATGTATATCCACGGGAACCGGGTGGCCGGGAACCCCACCTGGGACGACCCCACTCTGGCCATAGCTGTGGTGTTCAACGCCTGGGTGTTCCTCAGCCTCTACACCATCCCAGAAATCTGCTTACTGACCCAGGAGGGCCCGGAGGAGGAGGAGGAGCAGCCCCATGACGGAGACCACATCCACCCTGCCAGGAACCTGGTCTATGACAACATCCTGAGGGAGCAGGAGGTGCCCGTGCCCCATCAGAACATATACATGGAGAATAAGGCCTTCTCTATGGACGAGGCTAGTGCAGGTATAGTTATACATTATGGCCTATCATTAACCGTATGCTATTAGCAGTTGAACACCTGTTGTCTTTTCCATCAACAGAAAATGTCATGGAAATAATTGGCAGATTGTTACTGTTTTGCAAAGCATCACTGTCAAACCGTTTTTCTAACCCAGGAAAACAAGCTCTTGATGGCAAATATAATTTAATGCAAACAGCAACTTGCCTGTAGACTAAAATGCCAGCCTAATCATGCTTACACAAGCAGCAGGCGCCTGGCAGTAAAACAGGAATATAGCAGAATTCTTTTCACAAAGGAAAGCAGTTGAGGATTTTTTTTCCCGTTCATACATTACTGTATGTACTGTACTACTGTATGTAGATATTGGTAAATATCGGCCATAACCAATTAATATCGGCTATTGGTATCTATCCACCAAAGTTTTCATATCGGCGCATCCTTAGTTTCCAGAGTCACAATGTTAGAAGCTTCATGCTTAATTGCCTGTCACAATGTCAGAAGCTTCATGCTTAATCGAATTAGCATGCCAGCCAGTGAAGCTGTTGACTTGTAAATGTATCCAAGAGGGTTTTGCCTCCCATGCAAACTGTTCCAGGTGAAGCCAGGTCGTGCCTGGAACAATAAAGTGGACCCGATAAGATCTGTGCTGTAACACGCACATTTCTTCCTATTAAAATCCAAAACGATTATTTAAATGCCCGTGGCCTCAGGCCAACCACCGAAACGATGGATTGTTTTTTTCTCCCCGTGTATTACTTTGTGGCGGTGCCCATGAGAATCTACTTATAGGATCAAGACAAATCTGTGCCATTCACGCATCACGCCCTTTTTAGGACAAAAGTCTGATCTACTTAGGGCTGTGTCCTTGGCCAATATCATGAGGCAGGTGCAGCAAAAGCTTGCTCAAACACCAATCGCCATCATAAATTAAAGTTATAATATCTCTGAAGACGATCTGAATGCAATCTAATGTATTTGCAATGATTTGCTTGGGAAGCTGACATCTCCAGACTATCATTTATATACACACAATAGAACTGTTGTCAATACAGATGAAACAATCAGTCTCAGGTTTCCCAGAGCTTTTGCCTGATGACAAACACAAACCAATTAGAGAGACAACAGGGAGATGTTGGGACAGGTTTGGTGAATTTAGCTGGCTCTGAGATCAGGGACATCGTCTCTCACCTGTCCTCTGACATCAGGGACGTCGTCCCTCACCTGGCCCTTGTCAGAAATGGGTCATATACTGTACTTAGGCACTTTTGGAATTTAGAATCCTATGGCATCTTGACACTGTACCGTGTCTTTCTGAAAGATGCAGCAAATGGTCTCATTAATGACAAACCAGTTAACTGGCCGACTTGAGTAAATGTCAGCTGTTGCCATAGAAACTGTGGTAGTAAGTATCCTCTTCAAACACTGGCAGATGTACCTAGCGTGCATTGATGTTTCTGATGTTTCTGGGCCTTGCCGATGTAGAACTTGGACTCATCCCAGAACTATTCCAAAATGATTCTATCTCATGTCCGAGAGTCGACTAAATACATTTTTTGACGGCGTCAGATGCCACTCTGTTATCCATACTGTACTTGTCAGTTTGAGAATTCTTCTTCTTTCTTTGCAATCCTCCTCCCACTTTTCTTCAGCACTATCCAAAGGGACAGGGTCTCCATATGGCGTTCTGAACGGTCAGCAGCTACGCAGCGCTGTGTACCAGCCCACTGAACTAGCCCTGATTAGCAAGGCTCTGGCTAACGTGAGTATGTTCAAAACACATTATAATACGCCCTGCACCAATCAACGTGATGATGATGATGATGTCGTCATTTCTTTGTGGGTTTCTACAGAGCCAAGTGTTCCACAGGGCTACGCCCCCCACTTTGAGTCCGGAAACTCGCGTCTCCCTCCCTCGATCCACCGACTCGCCTTCAGGACTGTCCAATGCTGCAGGCAACGCGAGTCGACAGCACATCACACATAAGGAAGTGTGAGTAGACAAGACAGCACATCGGACATAAGGATGGGCCGATACATCGCAATGCAAAATGCAGAACAAGGAATTGTGATATTAAGTACATTTTATTCTGCTGTAGTAATCACAAAGGAGACGGCTGGCCCATCACAATTTCACAAGCTCTCCACTGAAATTATATGATTTTAAATAGTGTTTAAAACAAACAATTCCATTGCTGGACAGAGTCGTGGCTCAGAAAGAAACATAAATCTGTACAGTCACACTGTAGTCACTGAGCTTTTATTCGTTATTACATCGTATCGTGGTTGTATTGAAGCGCATATCGCATATCGAAATGTATCATGGGATGAGCGTATATCGTCCCATTCTTATCGCACATGCACCCAGTTGCTACCGCGATGAAATGAAATGAGAATTGCACAACGCTGATGCACAATTTGATATTGTATTCCCCTCTCTCTTCCTCAGGAACATGGTCTGAATAAGTAACCCCACCCAGTTCCTGTCTTGCCGACTTCTGGTTTTTCTCTCTTTGGTTCATTTCCCCGGGTGTTTTCACGCACTGCTCCTCTGTGCTGTGTCTGTGTGCACGAGGGTTGGGTGTCGAAAACGAGATGAGGACCAAAACGCCGATATGGGAGATGGATGATGAGACCTAGAGGCTATACGGTCTGTGGGATGGACACCGCTTCTACTTCACTCTGGCCTTATGGCACACATGTGGTCAACCTTCAACCAGGTTTCCATTTGACATGGTTTTCTTAGGGATTTGTGGACGTGCGTTGGCGCGGTATTCAAGTAAGTCGTCAGCAGAGAGCGAGAGAGTGATGAATTGTTTGAGGTTTACGGTACCTAATGGTCTCTGCTGCGTCCACACCTCCCGGACTCTGTCTCTCTTTCTCAGATTTATGATGTCAAAAAGAAATATTTCCCTGCTTTTAAATTATTTTTATTGAACTGGAAATACAGGCTAGTTGAAAACTTTAAGCAGTCTTTAAATCACAAGTGGTTAAACAGCCTAGGAGGCCCTACCCATGAGTTAACTGGTATATTAGTTCTTATTCACAAACACATTAAAAGTTGTTGTTTATTGTATGATCACTAGGATAACCCTGTTCATAATGTATGTATTTTTGTTTTCTCTATTTTCGTAAATCTGGCTGTAAAATAGGTGAATCTGTTGGTTAGTGTACGTTATGTTGGTTCACTTGTAAAATTACATTGTGATTATTTCTTATTATTAACTTATTAAAAACTATAAGCGTTATTTAATCATTTGTGGCTGTTGGCCCTTTGTATTGTAAAAAGAGGAGACTGGTGGGCGACGCCTCCACGAAGAGGCGGGCGTGGGATAGTGGAACAGGAAGTGTCAGTGTCACATGGATGAAAGTGTGCACCTCTCACAGCAGTGTGTTATTTACATATGTGGGCTTGATAAGCTTAAAGCGCTTTACCTGGGGCCCCTTGCAGGGACAGACTCTGCTATTGTGGTGTGTGTGGGCTTAGCTTAAAACCACTTCATGTGGCGCTGAGGGTGAACTTGTGGGAGTCTCGCTTTTACTGTAAGCCACCGGCCAAAAATAAAATCTGCGTTCACTGACGGCAACAGAAAAGTCCACACAATGTTCTTTCCTCATTAGAATTTAGGAGCTTAATGCTCTCAGTCCCACCGAGGGAAAACAATTATTTGTTGCGTTGTTTGGGGCAGTGGAAGGGAATCACATGAAATTTCTGATTAAACTGCAATACCTGACAATGGCAGCAGCGGTAGAGGGGCTGCTGGGAGCTCTGTGTGCACATGTTGGGTTATGTAAGAAGCCGAGTGGGCAGCAAGTAAGCTGTGAGCACAACCACACACATCTTTTCACATTGACAAATTATTTGTATTATAGTGAGTATATTATGCTTTTTGGACTGCAATGACTTAAATAGCAGCCATTCAGATTTGAGATGCGTGTATGTTCAATACACTGCTGCAACAGAACAAAAGAGCTTTCGCACTGACAACTGCATCTTTGCCTTGTTACGACTTCTCCCCCTCTCTGCAGGGAGAGGTATTATTCACATGTCATTTGCCGCTGCGCGCACACACACACACACACGAAAAGCCTCAGAGTGAGCTGTGGCTGCCTAGCAGCAGAATGAGTAGGCTTTCTCCCAATCACTCACTGTCCTCCTGTAGGCTTCTGTCAGCAGCCAGGAACACGCGCTCAGAGAAGGAAATCACTCTGAAATGGATTAAACGTAGAGCAGACAATACAGATTTAAACAAACAAGTGTTCGAGTCCATTTTGCTTTTGGGACCCTTAGGAACGACCCGTAGCAACCTTACCATGACCTTGGTCATGGTAAACCACAATTGCTCAAGTGACATCACTGATGATGTCATAGCACTGATGTCATAGACGATGTCACAATGTCTATGACATCATCAGTGACATCACAATTGCTCAAGTGCCACGCAGTGTATGCGAGCTGCAGGGCGGGCGAGGCCAGGCAGCGGGCGAGCCTAGTAGGGATCGATGCCTAGTATCTCATGAATGCAGAACTGATAAGTTGTCTTTATGGAGAAGTTTATTTTTATTTTATTTTACCTTTATTTTACCAGGCGAGACAATTAAGAACAAAATTCTTATTTAAGTGGGAAGTGGGACTCGTCACTTTAACAATGTTTCACCACACTATTATGGCCTTGTTATGAGAAGTGTCAGGAATGTGTTCCTGGTCAGTGACTTCAGTTGAAATCAAAAGCACTACCTTTGAAACACAGCAACTGTAACTCCTAGATGAATAGCTGTCTTGTGCACATGGTCGCTCGTGGCTGTGTGATTGGGTTCAGCTCAAAGAGCAACACTACCAATCACAAGCATCTGTTCCCACTCAATACATTTCCTTGTCACTGTGACAACCCTGTGTGGACAACCGCACATGCACACGCGCGCGCGCGCACACACACACACAAACAAACACGACTGAGGGTTTCACCACAGTCAAACTGAAATGAATGAATAGACAGGACAATAACTATTCAGTATTGAGGCAGTGTTGTAGTCGAGTCGCACTCAGACTCATTTTCAGGAGGACTTGTGACTCGAACACTGATGACTTGGATTCGAGTATTCATATATTTCGAGTGGGAAGTTGGAGACGAGGACTCAGACTTGATTGAGTTTTTTAGTTTGTAATACGCCCTAATAATTTGGCTTAAGATATTGATAGCTGTCATTGTGCACGGGCATGGCACGTGTGTTCCACCTACATGTGGATTCATGTTCAGTAACTCGGTCTGCACTCAGGTGATGGGGACTCGACTCGGACTTGCACACTGGGCACTTGAGACTCGTCATATATAGTGACTTGACTACAACACTTTTAAGAGGTTATATGTCATGTATTCTTCAGTGGAATAAACTGTACAATTATTCAAATGTCTTTTATCAAGAGCGTACGATTTGTCTTCAGAGCTAGAATGTTTTTGAATGATTAAATAACCAGTCTGTGGTCAAACAAAACATCTCTGAACAATAGCAAAGGTCTAAAAACACAGTGCTGTTTGGCCTGGAAGCCAGTAGTACTCAGACAAAAGGCCTCATTCATGACTGGAATGAACAGAGAGGGTCAACCATTAAGGGATTACAATGTAGCTGTGCCAGGGACCGTGTCTAATAAGTGCTTTGCGTTTAAAAGGCTGATTTATTTGGGCTAGAAGCTGTCAGAGATATGTCCAAGGTAGGAGGTTATGCCAAATACAAACAGTCTCCTGCATTTCCATTTCCAATATTTCGCTTACCTGCAGGAAAATGTTTTTAGGACATGGTTCTGAAAGAGTAAGCTCAAGTGTGCTCATTTTGTACCTGGTCGCTGCCGCTGAACGAGTACAGAGGGCACGTGGTTGAAGGTGATAGCCTAAGGCTTACACAAAACACAGAGGGACTTTCCAATAAGTATAGATTTACTTAAAAAGTCTAAAAATAGCCACATCCCTCAGCTTTCCCTACAAACAGGATCACATAGTGTGGATTGAGGTTTCTACAAGACTGCCATCTAGTGGGACCACAGCAAACAGCCACAATTTCATCTTTGACTTTAGGAAAATCCATGTGGTTTTATTGTCTATTCCATCCAAAAGCACTATAGATTCAGAAACAAATAGTAAAATAATGTAAATGTACAGCAAACACCACTGTAGACCAAAAACATCACAGGCTAAGTCATAAATGAACACTTGCCAGTGAACAGTCACGAGTGTGTATATCAGGATACAATTTCAAAACTTTTCCATGACTTTTCAAGGATCCATATTACAATTGATATGTAATGTGAGGCGTTGACTCTGAATCAATACCAAAAATTACTAAATCTCTTTATATTGGATTTTAGTGCTTTAGAGTCACTGCATCACATTAAACGGAAGCTATTGAATTAAAACATGAATTTCCCATAAAAGATTAAACATTAATATAAAAAGAAGCCATTTGAGGTGGTTCTGGCATCTGGCAAGGATGCTACCTGGGCACCTCCCTATGGAGGTGTTCCAGGCACGTCCAGCTGGGAGGAGGCCACAGGGCAGACCGAGGGCTAGGTGGAGAGATATCTCCAGGCTGGCCTTGGAACGCCTCGGGATCCCCCAGTCAGAGCTGGCTAATGTGGCCAGTGAAAGGAAGTTTGGGGTCCCCTGCTGGAACTGCTACCCGACCTCTGATAAGCAGTTGAAGATGGATGGATGGATGCAGCACCAAACTGCAATATAAAGAGGTGTGTCCTATTTGTCCAGTGTGGTAATAATAATAAAAAATAAAACTGTCACGCATCGACATGTTATATCAACAGCTACAGAAAATAAACTTGCCGTTATAGATGTTCAATTACACGGAAGGTTATCCAAGGGAAATTACTGTAACAATTGCATTACACATAAGAAAATTCCATGACTTTTCCAAAATTTTCATGGATTTGGCTAATTTCATGACTTTTCCAGGCCTGGAAGAGAGATTTTGAAATTCCATTACTTTTTCAGGTTTTCCATGACAGTGGGAAGTGGGAACCTTGGTATATTTAGTTGCAGGTGGTATGTCTACTGTACCAGGCACTTCAACAGGTAAGCTATTCATCATTTGAATATCCTATCATAGCAACAAATATTCCTGGTGAATGTTGACATTTCCAAGATGCTTTGGAACATTTGTTTCTTTCTCTCACAGTTACGAACACTGTGCGCTCATTTGAGAGCAAACAGTGGTGCCAAGTCTAGTTTTCTGCATGCCGGCATCTTATGAGTCTTTTTAGTTCATACATGAAACTGCAGCTAGCTAGCATCTAATGGGTCGAAAATAGTCGGTCGAAAATAGTTCCTACATGAAATTGCTCACAACAGGGTCTGTGGAATATCTTGAGTAACCGGGTCATGATTTCGGGAAAGAAACATTGCTGAGTGCCATCCAGTTCCATTGTATTCGAGAGAAGGCAGAAATCTGTATGACTGATATCTCCAAAATGCAGGCAACTAACACAAAACGATCTAGAATGGATAAATGGCACTACAGATGAGCAGAAAAATAGGTATTTTGGATTTTAAGGTGAGCTGTCCCTTTAAGGTTGGCTGCAAATCCTGGTGGTGAGTGACTTGAGGCATCACTGAAGGTTCTTGAGCTTGTCCAGGCCTTTGGCCCTGGCCTCTCTCTGCTGCTGCTTCTGTTTCTTCAGATGGCGGTAGGCCTCCACCACGCGCTGCCTCTCTTCCTCCAAGAGTCTCTGTCTGGCCATGGACGGCTTGGCTGTGGAGGCCACTGTGTGGCCGAGGAGAGAGTTGAGAAGCAGCTGCTTCGGTGCATTCTGGTGGTTGGAGGGACAGAGAGAAACCACAGGTGACCACTACTTAATCAAACTTCCACACACAGAATGGCACTGAAATGTGTGATTATATGGAATTACCTGGGATTTAACCACAGCTTTTTTGGGTTTGACACTGAAAGTAGGCGGGGCCATCGCAACGTCACCAAATTCAACGTTATCTGCATAATAAAATAAAATAAAAATAGAATATTACAACAATGATATAATGTCAGTTTGTCACAGGCTTTCTGGGGGGCATTTTGGAGTAGCTAAACACATCAAACCAGTCAGTGCAATTTCAGACATTACATTTACCTAGAAGTTTAAAAGTTTGACAATTGCCGTTTTAAATGGGATTAAAAAATAAATAAAATTATTGTTGTAATTGTTTTCATTATTGCAACTACAAAAAAACGTCTCAAAATTGAACTGACTGTTATTGCCAATTAGTTCTCAAGAATTTCGCTCCATTTGACTCCATCTAATGTTCTCTGTTTACAAGTCTCCTGTTCCTTGATGTAGGATATAATACAATTCAATGACAGCTCGTTTAACTTCATGGTAGTTTCTGCTCTGGCATGTGGAACCTTCTATGTGTGTAGGTGAAATATGCATTTCATCAGATGCACGTCCAATCAACTGAACTGAACTCCAATCAAGATATAGAGACAGATTAGGAAACTCAAGGAATTTGGAATTTTAGATGCATGTTAACTGAATTTAGCGTGTCACTGCAAGGGGGTTGAATACCTATTGACTCAAAATATTGAACTTTTAATTCATTTGTAAATAAATAAATAAATCCACTTTGACATTTTTGCTATTGTATGTAGGTCGGTAGGGGGTCAAGGGGGTTGAGTGCTTTCTAAAAGCACCGTTTATTCAAGATATTCACCAGTGTTTCACATTTACGAAAGGAGATACCTATATCAGCGGTAGAGAAGTTACAGAGACTGGTTATCTCCTATGTTAGGAAACGACTGGGACTGTCGTAGCAGTGTGGCGTTGTATGGGAAAGGGGTTTTGGAACTACCTGCATCTAGCTTGGTTAACAGAGGAGTCTAAATGCACAAAGGTAAGTTTGGCAATATCGCTGATGGAACCTTAAAGGAACACTCCGCCCATTTTCAACCAGCTTTGTATCATTAGAACATCAGTAGTATATCAGAAAACTGTAAACGGTTTTGAAGTCTGTCATTTAATTTGACAGTTATTGAGTGTTAAAGTGTGGACCAGTGACATCACTGGTCCACACTAACTCAAATTAATAACTCATTAACTCAAATCAACTCTCAATAACTGTCAAACTAGATGAATGATGAATAGTTTGACAGTTATGGAGAGTTGATTTGAGTTCATGAGTTATTCATTTGAGTTATTTGTGGACCAGTGATGTCACTGGTCCACACTTTAACACTCAATAACTGTCCAATTAAATGACAGACTTCAAAACTGTTTACAGTTTTCTGATATACTACTGATGATCTAATGATACAAAGCTGGTTGAAAATGGGCGGAGTGTTCCTTTAACACCACTGTATGGAACCCAAAAGAAGCGGTGCAACAGAACAGACCCAGTAACTGCTCAGACAGGCAGATTGTAGGACAGGTGCAACAAGGGGGAGGGGAGGCTTTGGTCTGGGCAAGTAGGTCAGGGAACACGAAGATTTCTGAAGTAAGGAGCAAAGTGTGCCAAGCATGTCTCTCAGGCAAAGAGCTCGTCAGTGGAGGAACTGAGTGAAGATACAGAGGAAGGAACTTGAACGCTGAAAGGAGTTGTGGGGGTAATGGAGGCAAACCCAATTAGATTAATTATAGGTGCAATCTGTGACGTGCTTCCATCTCCCCAAAATCTCAAGACAAGTGAGGTAAGTGAGGACCGGGCCAAGGGACACCTTGTGTTCAGACATCGCTACTCTTAAACATATTTTGTCAGGATGCAAAATAAGTCAGGCCCAAGGCTGATACACCTAAGATCATGAACGAGTTTAGAAATGATTGGTTAACGCTGGGAACTAGGAATAGGCTTAATTAAGTATACTGAGAGTGAGTGCAGCAGAGCTGGATCTGGGACACCAGATCTTACTGTTGAGTCTTCTGGAGGTGGCATTGAATTCAACGACACATTTGTTATGGGATATATAACCCCAATGACCGCAAAAACAACCATGTTACATTTAGATTGGGTAGCTAGTGAATGGTGCTGCCTGTCTGATGTTCCAGCAGGTTTATGACGGCCCTCTGTGGTCACCGTTTATGGGTGAGCACACCTGCCTTTCAACATCTGAACCGGGCGTCTGTATGCACGCTTGCACTGCATTATGGAAAAAGTGTTTACCTATGAACATCTCTTTTTCCATCTCGTCCTCTTGTCTGTCCAGCTTCCTCTGCTTTAGCCTTTGTAGTCTCACTTTATCATACCTGTACCAAGACAGCAGAGAGCATGAATTCAATTACAAGCACATTAGGTATAATGCAACCACTGACTTCCAAGAGAAAAGCATTTGTTGATTTAGGTGTAATTATGTTGACATTGATACAATATGAGTGTGTGTGTGTGTGTGTGTGTGGGGGGGGGGGACAAAGGCCTGAGTCACGCCCTCTTCCAGGTTCGGCATGGGACCTGAGGGATTTCATGAGGGGGCCTCAGTGAAATGTTCTATGGTCTCTCCTGGTTCTGAATATAGCTGAATGTGCAAGTTAATCTCTTTTCATATGGATTCTACAAAACCTCTATGGGGAAATGAATGGGGAATTCACTTCCTCAGGTCCCATGGGCAATCTCGCGAGGCACTCCATATAGCTTTCTCAGGAAACGCGTCAATATTTGTGGTGAAATTGTACTCACTCTTTCTTCTTCTCAGACTTGCCCTTGTCTGCGGGCTTCTCTTGTTTCTCTATGGCCAGTTCAGGCTCTCTCTGCACTTGGTTGTTGGTGAGGAAGAGGACGTGCTGTGTCGCGTTCTCCATGCGCTGCACGTATGCTTTCACGCTCTCCTTCTTGCCCCTCTTGAAATGTGGGACAGGTATGTCTCCGACCTGGGAGTCTCCCGGCTTTCCTTTGGGGATGACGGCTGAGAAGACAGAATACATGTGGACGACATAAGACACAGACTCACAAGCGATACACTCATCAAAGGCCATGAGAGCCGATAGAAAAACGGTTTTGGCATTTTATTTTTTGGGATATTATTCAAGTCTCTTGGGGGGTGTTGCAGTGAAAGGTTTTCAAAAATCCTATGCATTCGTTTTTTATCGAACGTCCCTTGTAGTGGACATCAGGACTCGGTTCATGTGAAAATGCAGATGAAAACATGGAGTTGCAGATGCTTCTGGCCCAAAAGACTCTACATTTTGGGGTATCATTTGTGATGGTCTCCCTCTTGCTCATCCTCAGCTGATGCCTCCTCCTCTGAACTCTCAGCAGCATCCTTTACTGTAACCTGTCCCACTTCATCCTCATCTGAAAACTCTGTCGGAGCCTCCTTTTGAGCACAATTATCTCCGCTTTAGTCAGTTCCCTGTCTCCTAGAAATGTTATAAAATCCAAGTAAAAAAGTAAGGTAGCAAATCCTGTTGTCCACCACACTGGACATCGCCAGGAAACAGTGTCATATTCACATATTCAGAGGGTGACTTTTTTTGTATACCACTGAAAACGTACTCAACTGTCGTTAATATACCCCTTCTCTCAGATCAAGCTGCAGAAACACCATTTCTGCACAATTTTAAACACTTATCTCTCTCTTGCAGCCATAAAATGTTGTGGTTTGTATGGTATTTTGAAGAGACAGGTCGTGTTGTCATGGTTACAACCCAACAAATGTGATATCACTGAAAAGCCCAGGATGTCCTCTACACACTAGTCTCGCTTGTCAGACTAGTATCTTCATTTCGCGCTGTACCAGCGCAGGAGTGTGGCTCCTCTTACTCTCACTCTGGTCTAGCAGCAAAAAAGGCTGTTATCTTTACAACCATCCACCGAAAGTACCAAGCAGGCCTGCTTTATTGCACAATCTAAGTCTTCGTCAAAACGTGCCCTTCTCAGCGTGTAGCAATGCTAGCTACCTTGTTGTTGTTGTTTCACAGCGGCAGAGGCATTTGAGAGCGACATGCAGGGAGCAGAAAGGGGTTTCCCTTGCACTCCGACTGAAATGGTCAGAGCCAGTGGCAGAGCTTGGACCCACAGTATGCTTCTGAGTCAGACTATCTACACACTGCAACAGGTTTCAGCATGATATCAATGGTTATTGAAATTAAGACCAGACAATCATGTCCACCACAGTGGACAAAAATTAATTTCCGGATGGGTCTCAAGAGGATATAAGGTAACGTTAGTTCTTTTGTGTCTTCATTCTGACCTTTTTTCAGTTTTTTGGTCCTCGCAGATCCCTTCTCCATTCTCTCCTTGCTCTTCATAATCTCGCGGAGCCTGAAGGGAATGTGCTCGAGGTGGTCTTTTTTTTGCTTGGGTTTGTTAGGTTTCCCATCTTGCTTTAGCTTCTTATCACTGAAGTGAGGGAGGTCACAGTCCAGATAGCATGCAAGAAGGGAGGAAATAAAGTGTTAACATTAAGATGTCTAATAACCGGGGTTTCTACACATTTTCAATTTAAAAATTACATGTCTGGTGTTCAATATGATTTCTGCAGATAGACATCTTGCACCTGCTAACTACGGCATATGATATCATAGATAGATAGATAGATAGATAGATAGATAGATAGATAGATAGATAGATAGATAGATGTATATGAAGACTGTTCTTCACAGCCACACATCAGAATAGTGAGGTGATGGGCAGGGTTCCTACACGATTTCCATTCAACCTAAAAACAAATATAGACTGGATAATTTATTTGGGTCGGTATTTGGTATAATGGATGCTGACAGTGGCTGGGTAATAAGATAGCATCTTTGGCTCTATCTATCTGAACATTATTCTTCACAACAAAAACTGTGGACTCAATGGGTCTACAGTAGACACTTATGTGTGTATCGATCTGAACCACAACATGTTCCATAGTTTTCCAGACATTTGTTCAATTAACGCTATTCAAGATCTTGAAAATAATGTTTAATACATTTTCATACTTTCAGCAAACCTGCGTAGGAACCCTGAATGGACGATGCTAACAAGCGAGCTGTCGTTCCAGATAGCATGCTAACAGCTAACGCTAGCTGGACTACTAAATTGCAACGTTACCTTGGATTTTTCCCGGTCTTGTCAGTTTGTTTTCCTGACTTATTCAGTTTGTTCTGCCGATTCTTCCCCATGTTATTGCCTGTTATTTGGAGGCATTACAGTTAATGTTACCAAAACAACAACACGTGTGGTGGAGCATGGAAAGCCTTTAACCTATGAACCTCAACCTCATGAGTCAGTCCCGCCCGAGAGAACGAAACGAAGAGCTCTCACTCTGCCCATTTGTTTGTGGTACCGCAGATCCCCGACGGGAAACTGAGTCATGCTACAGTTGCTCACACTCACAAGGTAGGGAAAAATATACATTAGAAGAATAGGAATTATAGACCATAAAAACAACAAAATAGAAGAGGTGGCCTGGTCACAAATGTGTGCCCCCTTCTCCAACAATCCTTAAGTACCATTGAGTATAGAGTAATAATAATAAAGATACGTTATTATTGAACATGTTAAAGGTTTCTGACTGCACTAGTCTCATTGGTATCTGGTATATAATTAAAAAACAAAAAACAATCGTCGTTTCTAGAACATGTCTATCTATCTGCTCAGGCTCAATTTACCACTGCTCATTGCACAACAGCTACCATTATGGTGCACCATTAACCACAGTTTGGTTTGACTGAGAGGGGGGGGGGGATGCAGTTTTAATATACGATCTTTGATATGGGAAAATCGACTCGTTGGCTGAACAGATATCCGCCCATCTGCCACCACCAGAGGGCGTAGTAGGAGTTTTATATGTATTTGCATACAACAGTGACCCAAAACGTTTGGGTATCGATGACCTTTTACAATTATACCTCACCTTTCACATATTTTGTCAGGATGCAAAATAAGTCAGGCCCAAGGCTGATACACCTAAGATCATGAACGGGTTTAGAAATTATTGGGTAATGCTGGGAACTAGGAATAGGCTTAATTAAGTATAGGTATAGCCTACACAGGATACTGACTACAGGGTATATTCATGTTTCATACTGTTGAGTCTTCTGGAGGTGGCATTGAATTCAAAGACACATTTGTTCTGGGATATATAACCCCACTGACCACAAAAACAACCATGTTACATTTAGATTGGGTAGCTAGTGAATGGTGCTGCCTGTCTGATGTTCCAGCAGGTTTATGACGGCCCTCTGTGGTCACCGTTTATGGGTGAGCACACCTGCCTTTCAACATCTGAACCGGGCGTCTGTATGCACGCTTGCACTGCATTATGGAAAAAGTGTTTACCTATGAACATCTCTTTCCATCTCGTCCTCTTGTCTGTCCAGCTTCCTCTGCTTTAGCCTTTGTAGTCTCACTTTATCATACCTGTACCAAGACAGAGGAAAAGACTAAAGACACACCTTTTCAGGCTCCATCTGGGCCTTTCTTGAACTAACTTAAAAAAAAAACAAAAAAAACTTGTACCACTGTTCCTTCAGAAGTTGTAGTTGTCATAGACTGTGTTGCATAGTTGATTGCTCTATTGCTGACAAAAATGTGTTATTGTAAGTCGCTTTGGATAAAAGCGTCTGCCAAATGATGTAATGTAATGTAAATGTAATGTGTGTGTGGGGGGGGGGGGGGGGGGGGGGGGGGCTGGCACACACACACACAAAGGCCTGAGTCACACCCTCTTCCAGGTTTGGCATGGGACCTGAGGGATTTCATGAGGGGGCCTCTGAGTGAAATGTTCTATGGTCTCTCCTGGTTCTGAATTCTATGAAACCTCTATGGGGAAATGAATGGGGAATTCACTTCCCCAATTCACTTCCGTATCGATGACCTCTTACAATTATACCTCATTATACCTTTCACAATATCCTGTTTGTACATTGTAAACATTGTAGCTGTTCCAGATAGAATACTTGTTGATTTTGACTCATCATAACCGAAATTGCAGAGGTTTAATCTAGTGTTTACATATTTAAATGCAGACATTCCATTTGAAACCTGAAAATACATGTAAAAAGGAATGTTCAACTGACACATGTGCCTATTATGCATTTATTAAAAGCACAATCAAATTGAAAAAGTAGAAATAACCACCTCACCGTTGTACGCCTCCGCCAACAACAGACGCCAGACTCATACAAACACAAATACCTTGAAGCCCATGGCGCAGTGGTGTGGGCATTCAGCCTTATGGCACTTTAGGCAATGTTTAGGAGGTACCACAACAACACGGCTAATCGTTTTTTCATCATGGAAAATGGCCTGACCCCTAAACCACCCCAGCCACTCCCCCTACCCACACTTCGAACCCAGACTCTCTACAACCTTCCTATCCCTAGCTACGGGCCCTCACGACACCACTTCCCACCACACCCCCCCTAGCCACTCCCCCAACCCACCCCTCAAGTCCCGACTCTCTACGACCTTCCTATCCCTAGCTACAGCTCCATTTCCACAGCCCGCACCTTCCTTGAACTTCCTTCTCTTGTGTGCAGAGAGAAGGGAGAGTAAGAGAATGCATGTGCTGTGTGTGTGTGTGTGTGTGTGTGTGTGTGTGTGTGTGTGTGTGCGTGCGTGCGTGCGTGCGTGCGTGTGTGCGTGCGTGCGTGTGCGTGTGTGTGTGTGTGTGTGTGTGTGTGTGTGTGTGTGTGTATGAGCACGTGTGTGCCTGTGTACAGTGTATGTACAATCATGACGCAGTAGATTAGTACTAGTAAACCACTAATGCAGCTCAATCTGCGAGACTGCTGATGAAGGGAGAACGTGCTGTTCATGTCAGTATGTTCCCGGCTGACAGACATGATATAATACTGCAGGTGATGGGGAGTGACTGAGGAGCGTGTAGCGATATCGATATTGAACATTTTTTGAACGATACCCAGCCCTACTTACTCCTTAAAAATGGGACATCAGGCTTTCCAATGACAAAAGATACAATGCTGTCTGATGATACAGTAATGGCAGAGATTTGACTATAGATTCACATATATATATATATATATATATATATATATATATATATATATATATATATATATATATATATATATATATATATATATATAGTGCGCTACGCGAGCTTGCACGCTCGCACGCTGGGCTAGCTGGCTCAGCCTGGCTGGGGGCGTGGTCAGGGTGGGGGTAAATCCCCTGTTCTCTCCATTCAGCAAAGTTAGAATTTAGCTGCTAGCCCAGCCCAGGCAGAAACAATCGGGGACTTAACCACCGCAGTAAACGCACATCTGAACAGACGTCTTGTGTTCTGCTCTAGAATCCCCAAACCTGTAGTTTAGAGCTGCAGCACCGTCCTTTGGTGAGTCAGCACATTGAGATATATGGGCGGTTTTACCCCACTCGCGCGCCAGCCGTATAGCATTTTGTGGGCGTTCCCACACATGCCGACTGTCTATATTGCTCACCTTCGCATCACTGATGACATCACTCATGGATAACATAATGATGACACATTTGCTCTTATGACATCACTGATGATGTCCCAATGCCGCGTGATTTCTAATAGGATAAGCAATAACCACGCCCTGTGGCACTGGGATTGGCCAGGAGCATTGAAGCTTGGGACTAAAGCACCTGGGGTTTTTCATCTTTTAAAATAAAGATGTTTAAAAAACTATTGTTTGTTACATTTTCAGTGCTGTACCTTTTCTCTGGGTAAGAATTGAGCTTGAAATTAACGATATGAATACATTATATTATATGAGCTATGAACGTGAACACAACACCGTTTATATTATTGCATGTTTTTGTAGATTGTGTACATTGTGTAGATTACAATTATTATACTTATTATTATTATTATTACTATGCTAAGGAAGGTAGGTGACCATAATTCATTTCAATGTCCGCTCTCGAAATCGCTGTCCGTTCTCAAGAGCTATTCAGTTGGTTCATGAAATCGCTGGGCTGCGTGCCCTCCAGTGTTGCTCCTCGCCAATCCCGGCGCCACAGGGCGTGGTTATTGCTTATCCTATGTGGGGTTAGAAATCACGCCCCAATGCCTATGAGATCATCAGTGATGTCACTCGCTGATGACATCATCCAATGTGGGACAAAAATGGAAACAAACAAACAGAGCCCACTTCCCTTTTATCGAGCACATTGGTATCTTCTGCTTGGGACTTTTCCCGTGCCTCACTTAGCGTTAAGGCAAGAGACTGTGGAGGGGTGTAACTGGTACCTCTGTTACAGTTAAATGACAGTTCCAAAAGGGGCTACAGTGAAGTGGGCTTAAGAATGATACTTCACCACGGCCTCCACTCCATCACCACGTCACCTCACCTACCTTCTGAAGTCTACTATCATCTCTACAGTTTATCTCGGATGAGGCCGACGACCGTTGTGTCGTCTGCAAACTTAGGAGTTTTACGGATGAGTCCCCTGAGGTGAAGTCGTTGGTGTAGAGGAGGAAGAGCCAGGGTGAGAGCACACACCCCTGGGGGGCACCACCAGTGCTGGTTAGTCGGATGCCGGATATGATTTTGCCCAGCCTCACCTGTTGCGTCCTGTCTATGGACTAAGAAGACATTTCTGTGTGAGTTAGTAGATGATGTCAGAATTTTCATTTTTGGTTTAACTATTCCTTTAAGTCCCAGAGGCAAAAGTAAATAAGTTAAGGGCATATTTGCCATTACCTGATCAATGTAACGGTCCTAGAATGTCATGTGAATCACTTTTGTCTGTCCAGGTGATGGGCGGCACATTGGCTGATAACGTCATAATCTCCTCAGGGTCGCAAGAGTATAAGAGGCCTCCACTGAGATGCATCAGACACTCACAACATCCGTGTCCTCAAGATAATCTCAACTGAGACATACAACAACACAGCTGGTGAGTATTGGCATTAAAACTAAGAAAGCAGAAGTATTGGATGGTTCTGAGCTGACCTTTACAAAAAAAAAGTCCACGTGTGAAATCAGCGCACATGTGCCTTTTGGTTCACATTGGTTTTCGTGTGAACTTTTTGTTATTTTTTCTCCGCAATGTATTTTGACATCACATGCAATCTATGATAATATTGTCAATAAACATGACAATATTAGTTTCACATGGGAAAACCTGGTAACACTTTATAATAATGTTCAGTAGTAAGTCATTTATAAGCTATTAGTTAATGATTTTCTTCATTTACTAATGATTTGCTCATCATTTGTTCATGATTAACAATTGTGTATAGAGACAGGTTGGAATGACTTAAAACTTAATAATCTACAAATGTATATTAATGTTTTGTAAATGATTAGTTCATCATTAGTTCATCATTAACTAATAGCTTATAAATTACTAACTACTGAACATTATTATAAAGTGTTACTGAAAAGCTAATTTCACATGCAAAGAGACAATTCAAAGGACATAATTTCATATGTTCACATAATGAAAACTAAATTTGAATTTACATGTGACTTTTTGAACAAGTCCTTTTTTTAGCACTATTTGAAATGTCTCATAACAAAATGTATATGTCCAGAGACCCTTCACATGTCCCTGCTACACTTTGTTGGTAACGAGCCAAAGAAGGTTGAAAATGAGTTTTGCAGGTATTTTCAGATTTTGAGTGATTTGATTACTTTAATCTCCAGTACATCATGTTTAATAATTATTTTCATAAAACAAAAAATAAAGTATTTATTTGTATGGTTTTGGTGGAATGCCACTGTAGAAAATATTATGTTTGTAGAATATTTAAAGCCATTTTTCTCACATTTTACTTTTAGACACATAACATTAAAATACTCATAACTTTTGATCTGAGAGAGCTATCTCATTCATTCAAAAAGTTATATATAGGGGAGAGTTTCTAATTTATGGAAATATCAAAAATGGTTTTTGCAGAACACCATGCTAATTGCAGATAAGCTAATTATTGTACACTCAGAGTTTCAAACTTTCCTCGTAAAACAGTTGTGCAGCTGTAAGGTTGAACTGCCTGCTCATCTTCCAAAGCACCTGTCACTAGCAGACAAGGTATGCGATTGAAGCATTTGGTGAACTGTTGTCAGCTCTTCCAGCAAATTCAGCATGTCCTCACAGTAATCAGATTATCCAAGGTGCTGTGTGAAGGCATTGTGGAGTGTTATCAGTACCAGTGACCATGGGATTATAGGCACCGCCATCACCTGTACACATGTCTCTGTCTTCATTCAGCAATTTATTGATTTACAAATGTTTGTTTTAGTCCTGATTATCAACCAGTTTTTCTTTTCTTTTCCCCCCTATCTGTGTTTACAACTCGGTGATCATCTACTTGCTACAGTCTGAACATCAGAAGTATGGATCTGAATGTTTTCAAGCGTGAAGGAAGGAGCAAGCGTGACATGAAGAATAAGACTGCCAGCAGATTCACCGCCCCAGGATCCCCAGATAAGAGCCAACCCAGGTTCAGCGCCCCAGGATCCCCAGATAACAGCCAACCCAGGTTCAGCCCCCCACGATCCCCAGATAACAGCCAACCCAGGTTCAGCCCCCCAGGATCCCCAGATGAGAGCCAACCCAAGTCCACCGCCCCACGATTCCAACGTAAGAGCCAACCCAGGTTCAGCGCCCCAGGATCCCCAGATAACAGCCAACCCAGGTCCAGCCCCCCAGGATCCCCAGATAACAGCCAACCCAGGTTCAGCCCCCGAGGATCCCCAGATAACAGCCAACCCAGGTTCAGCGCCCCAGGATCCCCAGATAACAGCCAACCCAGGTCCACCGCCCCACGATCCCAACGTAAGAGCCAACCCAGGTTCAGCGCCCCAGGATCCCCAGATAACAGCCAACCCAGGTTCAGCCCCCCAGGATCCCCAGATAACAGCCAACCCAGGTTCAGCGCCCCACGATCCCAACGTAAGAGCCAACCCAGGTTCAGCCCCCCAGGATCCCCAGATAACAGCCAACCCAGGTTCAGCGCCCCACGATCCCAACGTAAGAGCCAACCCAAGTTCACCGCCCCAGGATCCCCAGATAACAGCCAATCCAGGTTCAGCGCCCCAGGATCTCCACATAAGAGCCAACCCAGGTTCAAGCAGAGGAACACCTGCCAGTTCAAGAGCACGCCTCCCACGAGAGGCATCATTGGGTAAGCTTAGTGATTTGTCTTTATTTAAAAAAACTAAAACAAAAAAACATCTTTATCAAACTACAGTTTCTCACAATAACATATTTTTCAGCTTTGGAGAGGAGATCCCTGGAATGGAAGGTCTTGGCACTGGTAAGAGGAATCTCACAATGCTTAGGCCGCTGTACCTCCACAAAAATGAATTCAAAACAAATGTCCTTTTTGTTAAACACTATGTTCTTTCTCTTGCAGACTTTAATACAGTCTGCCCTTGGGAAGCTTACAGTCATCTGGAGCTGCATGATTTGGCTCAGTATGGGATCATCTGACTCTGCCCACTCTTATATCAGCTACATCTACCAAAGGGAATGCATCTGGCAAGTTCAGCAACGGGAAAATTCCTGAGATCAACCCAAACAACCCGGCTCCTCAGTATTGGCGTGTTTTGAATTGTGCATCGTCCACCAGATCGTTGGCACACAAAATGCCTATTCCTCCATGATCCTGGATTCTGTTCTTTGCCTTAGGTCTTTTATACGCTATTTATATAAATTAGTACTGTACTGTATACAGATTTATTTTCATACTGATGTCCATAATCCATTGAGTGCTGATTGTGTCTTTTTGTCAGTGTCTGAGTTTGTATTTGTATTTGGAGCTGCGCACAATTAGCAGCAGCATGGAAATGTTGGAGTAAATAGAATAAAGAATAAAGCTTGGAATTGATGTTTTTATTCAAAATGTTCTCATGAGTCATCATCCACTTTCATCAGCTTTAATTTCCCTTAGTGCTAATTTGACTATGAGAAAGACAAACTTGTGTGCTCTTAAATAGGGATGCACGACATTGGATTTTTTTTCGCCAATATCCGATATGCCAATATTTTCCAACTCTTTTGGCCAAATGCAGATGCCGATAATATGTACACATTTCTCCCCACCTAATTTTGGAGAACATCAAGTCTCTCCTGTAGTGGAATTAACACATTATTAAACCTACTCTTATCGTGATGGCCCACTGGCAGATGCTGGAGACATATAACCTACATACAATGTGGTGTGATTCAAAATGTACACATTCACTGGGCAAAATAAGAAAATTACTACAACTTAGGTTACCAACAACAGTATATAAAATATTCCATATTTTTTATTTATGTAAGCATTAAGCATTTGGGCCAAATTAAATCATAATTTTATCTGCCTGTCATATCAGCAGAAATGTTAATTTCCGGCCGATGCCACTATTTCATTTGAAAGCATTTATCGGCTGATACCGATCAAGTGCCGATATCATTGTGCATCCCTACTCTCAAACCATGCTCAGTGTCTTTTCTTAAAAAAAGTAAGAAAAGAGGGTCAGGTAATGGGGTGAAAAACAAACCTAAACAATAAACATTATCATCGATATAATGCAGCATGAAATGAGTCCAGTACGCAGCTATTATGACCAAATTGGTAGGTGCTTTGAAGTCATGTCATGATGTGCCTTGGCACAGCTCACGCACAAATAAGATTGTGTGATAGAACTGCAAAACAACCTGATCAGCACATAAATTACATCAGACAGCATGTCACAAGTAATTTATATTGCTAAAACATCTTTTTGCCCATGTGCTTATTCATTGATTGTGTACTTATACATTCCATCAGTGTAAGGTAGAAGAATAAAATCTGAATAAACTGATCCTTCAAGCTCACAATGCCAATTTGCACTGATTGAATTGAAACCTTGATAATATGTTTGTTTGTTTGTTTGTTTCACTTTTGAAGCCAAATTATTTTGGAAAATAGGGCCTGGAGTGCAGTGCCCTCGATTTATTATGTATTTTGGCTGATCATAGGGTACAAAATATTTTTTGCACACTATAATAATACATGTTATAATACATCCTATAGATTTAGGCAAGGTATCGTTGGCCACAATCTGGGAACCCAGAGTCTGAATCAGTCTGACGACTAATATGACTCTGGGACTGTGGGATATCGGCTGTCTGTCCCAGAGTCATATTACAGACTGATAGACTCTGGCTGCCCAGATTGCATTGGCCATGTACCATGTTCATGGGGTTTTCTTAGCCGTTAAAAGTGATGAAAACAATTCACAATGATTTCAGCATTGTCTAAATACATCATATCCTATATATCTGGATAGGCATACCTTTCTGAAGAATAGGATAGCATTTTCCAATGGAGCTTAGCTTGACGTCTTGGGGACATTTTAGCTGTATTTCTGGCCATTTTTTTGCCAGGCTAAAAATGCACTTTGGTCTGTCAGCTTGAACTGTGACCAGCAAAACAACAGTCGCCCAGGTCTTTGGAATCTAGCTCACGAGGTGTTTCCTTGTGGTCCTTAGCCTAGCACAGGTGACAAGCAAGATGGAAATCAAAAAGTAGAGTTGCCTACTCATTAAGTGAACACATATGAGCAGTTGTGTCTGTTAGTTTAGTGATGTTCATCATCCACTGTTAGAGTAGGCTATATGCTATTAGCCTTATTCCACTGGATGCTATCTAGCAGACGTGTAGTGATAAACAGAGTCAGAATCTGGACCCCCAGTATGATGATGCCAACTGTCCCTATCAGGCCCGTGTGCTGGTCTATCCAGCGGGAGATTCCCCCCAGACAGCCGCCCAGGAAGATCACACTCTGAGCAGAGAACTCGTCCAGCAGCTGGGCTCCTACACCGCACTGCGAGTTCCACACCGTGCCGTTCTCCAGAGGGTCTACGCAGCACGTGGCCGGGACGCCGCAGGCCAGCACTCCTGGAGCTGAGCAGTTGTAATATCTGCAGGAAGGAAAATGCTTGTTGATGTTGTACATCTGTATCTGCGCTGCGCAGATAACATGGCCGACATTTTGTTGTTGTTTTGCAGGGAGGGATCATATTTAGACCGAGCCGAGCAGCCAGTGTAGGAATGGAGGAGGGGGCAAGGGCAAAAATTCGCCAAGAAATCTCAGAGCCAGAATGCCCCTAACAACCGTGATCGAGGGGCAGTTAATTTCCATTTAGCATCCGCAAGCTGGTTGCCAGAAGATGAAGATGAAGAACACATGCACACAAACAGCGCTGTTGTTCACACTATGCTTTATGCAAAAAAAAAATTAAGTGCCCACAAGATTGTATAAATGCCTCCATTTTCTAGACATTGGGGCCATAGTCCCCGATATGGAATAGGCTTTCCAATGACAAAAGATACAATGCTGTCTGTTGATACAGTAATGGCAGAGATGCGACTATGCTTGTTGGTGAAATACTCAAATCTATCCTGGGCCATTATAACAAGACAAGAGCCTATCCTACTGTATCCCCATTTTTAATGCATCATTACTCAATGACCAATCAGATTCTACTCACATGTTGATCTCCCAGTCACGGTAGTTGTCTGCCCCACAGCACTGCAGGCCTGACTGGATCTCATCTGTGATGAACCTCAGATCCAGGTCATCCTGGTAGCCCACCATGGCCGCTAACATGCCCGACCGCAGGTAGTCTCCTATCTGACCATGTAGACTATATGCCATAATGGCAGCCAGCACCTGGGCGGTGATCAGCACCAGTACGGCGGCAGAGAACAGCCTCAGTAAACAGCAGTTCTCCCTCAAGGCGCCCACACAGCCTGACAGGCACAGCACCGTCAGCACCAGGCCCAGAGTCACGAATATGAGCATGGGGTCGGTACCTATGCTGCCGATCTTCTCCTGGGCAAACGACTCTTTGTTGATGAGGCCCCACAGCCCCAGGCACAGAACCAGCAGGCCCAGAACACTGAACAGCAGATTGCTCATGAACAGGAGGTATTTGAGGAACAAGTCAGTGAGAGAGTAGTTGCCGTGGGGTTGCGACCTTTTGGAGGCATGGTTGTGCTGCTCCTGTCCAGTATTTGTTCCTTCTTGTTGGAGATCAGTGCTGTCACCAGTCAGTACATGGCTCAGCTCCTCTGCACCCTCTTTCGCCTTCAGACAGACACAGAAATGCAAGTAAACACCATTGCTCTGGAAAACGTCAAAGTGCATTGAACTACATTCCCTTCAACCAGGAAAGAGCTACTTACCTTTGGTATGAGAGGGCTGGTCTCATTCTCTGTGTTGGCCCTCCTTGACCAGGGCAAATTGAACCATCTCATGGGCAAATATCCCCTCATACTTGCAACCACTGGGAGACGATCCTCCCTCTCCTCTTAGCTGGTCAAAGTGATACAAACTAAATTATAATTGAACATGGAGGGAGCGTCTGCAGTAGGAACAGAAGAGCATGTGAGTTGGAGTTGAATAATCATGCAGTGTGTTGCCCCCGGCTGCGAGGCTTGGGATTTCATCATCATGTGAGAGTCACAGTGAGGGGATTAGTTGGTCAGAGCACGCCTCAGAAACTCACAGACAAAGTAATGTGATTCTAATGCAGGAGCCATTTGATGGAAGGTGCCCTCAGATAAACCAATAATTCATCAAGATTTTCAATGTTATTATTACTGCACTTCTGATTTATTACCGACAGTTGCAGTGACTTTCATTGATTGTGATTTAAAGATAAATAATAATAAATAATAAGAGAGAGATCTTCAGGGTTGAAGTTAAGTTAACCTAAATTGAGTTTAACCACCTTTTTTTTATTAACAGATACAGAATAGGGTTGCACCTTGTTAGCCTGATTCAATCTTTACAAACTACATTCATAGTACACATTTAAGGAAACACACACACACGCACACACGCACGCACCCACCCACCCACCCACCACACACACACACACACACACACACACACACACACACACACACACACACACACACACACACACACACACACACACACACACACACACACACACACACACACACACACACACACACACACACTCCACCCCGCGTGGGAACATCTCACTCAAGCTGAAATGTACAGTATATCCACTACAATAAACTACACTACTACCACTGGTTCAACTGTTCATTCATTGTTCAGTAGCTCTGTTTGTCTAGAAATAATAGTGTCGATGGTGTAGAGAGCAGTTGTGTGTGTGTGGAGTGGACCAGCAGGTGGCAGTATAATCACCGTTTCTGGCTGTTGCTTGATGATCACGTGACGCAGTGTGGTCACTGGACTTGCGCTTCCTGTTTCATACTGAAGCACCGTGACCAGTGAGACAGATCATTGCAAGCAGCACAGTAAAACCCATAGGTAAAATATTTACAGTCTATGGGTAAAACCTTGTAAACCATATTTTCCAGGTGAGCTACTTAGGGCAATATGGTGGAATTGGGTAAATAACTTAGTTAAGAGTGGGTAGGTACTATTTGGTTTAAGTTGTGAGTTGTTTCCAAATATTTAAGGATCAGAAAAACGTTAGCATATCAGCTAATTTAGCATTACAGTACCCTGTGAGAGAAGCCATGTTGTGTTCACTCTGCTTAGCATCATGACTACTAACCAGTGAGTGAATGTTGTAGCTGGTGCTTGTGAATATTACAGAGGCATAGGGAAGAACATGCTTTGTGTGTTAAATGGAGGCTAGTGTTGTGGTATTTACTTGATCACAGACTGACATTTGGTGACTTTATTTTATTTGGTTGAGATGTTTCTCATTGTATCAATACTAGGCCTAGGCGTAGCTCGGCCTCGATGGCCATTTTGTGTCGAAAAGGCAGGGTAAACACAGGTGCAAACAAAACACTAATGAGGGTTTCAAACTTCCATGATTGGAATTTGGAAACCCTCATTAGTGTTTTGCTTGCACCCGTGTTTATCCTGCCTTTTCGACACAAAATGGCCCGCGTGAAAATGGTCTAATGTTGCTCACCAAATGTTATTGCATCATTGATGTCACAATGCCTCCGTGTGTGCGTGCGCACGTTTGTGTTCACCCTTATGACATCACTTTTGACATCACTGATGACATCACATCATTAGCTAATTAGCCTATTTAGAAAATCTGGCTCCGTCAGCTCACCCGTACTTCCCTTTACACACCCTGAAGGTTTCAGTCCGATCGCACGTGAAACGGCATAGCTGTGGCCGAACACAGAACTTGAAACATGATAGAATTCCTCACGATAACCATACCGTTTAAAATTTTCATTATGATTAAAACCGTGGTACCGTGATTACCGTACTGTGATTACAGACAGTGCTTTGAAAAACATGGTAAATACTGTCCATCATCAACCAAAGTTGGCAACAGTATCCCAGATGCAAACGTGCAGCCTTGGAGAAATGATTTCAGTGAGTGTATCAATCCTTTTTGGGTATGAGTGTTCAATATAGCATGTTGTAAAATGATTTCAGTGAGTCTGTCAGTACTTTTTGAACATTTTCAGCAATATTTTACGAATACCGTGATAATACGATAGCCGTGATAATTTGGGTCACGATAATCGCGATGTGAAATTTTCATACCGTTACATCTCTATACGGTATATATTGTTTTCCTACTGTTTTATACTGAAGCACCGTGACCAGTGAGACAGATTATTGCAAGCAGCACAGTAAAACCTTGTACACCATATTTTTTTCCAGATGTGTCTTCATTGACCATCAGCCATGTTGTACAGATGTACATGTTTCAGGAATGAACTGCTGAATTGTCCCACTCTGATGAGTTAGGAAAGGCTCCTGAAGCTTTCCCCTGTAAATATGGACAATCACATAACTCTGTTATCTATACCAGCAGCTGAAAAAAAGAATACAGTAATTCATGATTCCACACAAAGGATTACAAAGTCCCGCCTTTACCTCATTCAAACAAAGCCTCACAACCCCCACCTGAACCATCTGTACTACAATTGGGCGGGGCATCAGTGAGTTCAAAGGTGTGACCACTATATAACAGCTGTTTACCATTGTTCTTCTTCTTTAGACCTCGGCAGCTGTGATCACCAGAGACATTTTCTACAGAAATTCCAGGACAATTGACCAGGGGGACTAGGCCTCTGATCAAGGCTTCTTTGTGCTCTGATCCAGTCTACAACTACTGCGCACAAGCAATTCTGGAGACGCAAAGACTCCAAGTAAGGCTGAATCATCTGGGCAGAATTAGATTAGCCTTATTGTTAGATGTGTAGTGCATATGCTACTGATCACATGAATATAATCTTAGAATCATTGAGGACGATTGTGATGATTTCCTTTGTTTATATTGAGAAGGCAAGTGATTAGTTGACAAAACTGGGAATGTGTGCACATTTCTCTCTCTATTGATCTCCATTTTTCGACACAATCCTAAATTCTCTCATATTCAACTGACTGACATTTAATAACTCTGGAAAACCAGGCCGAAGGAGCCATGCTTATTCTCTCTCACTCTCACTCTCTCTCACTCTCTCTCTCTTCTCCTTTTGAACAATTTCCTAAAGAGTTTGAGACCCTAAATGTGAAATTGAACCCTGCTGTACCTACAGAGCTGCTTGGTCGGCGGAGAGACATCTGGTGTAGGAGGGGAGGAACGTTGTTGAAATGAATTCTTCAAAAGAGGTGAGGAAAAATATCACTGTTGTATCACTGATGTTAAACATGAACATACACTCACGCACACAGGCTGTGGCTCAGGAGTAGGGATGTCAATTTTCGGTTAATTTTAATTTCGATTAACTGACACCATTAACCGGTTAACCTAACGGTTAGTTTAGCTTTTTTTTCTTTTCTTTTTTCTCCATTGACTCAATGAGCTCATGCCCGAACAAGGCGTGCTGGAAATGCCTTTATTTTATGTTGGCTTTGCTGTGTGCTGTGCTGCGCTGCTTTCAGTCCGGCACTCAGACTCGAGCTCATGCCCTCACGGCGCACGTTGCTTGTTGTCTATTTAGATGCTGAAAATGTTTTCTGTGGGTCGTCATCGTTTGGGAACAAGTACACAGGTACTGATTGACAGCATATCGATTTCAATCATTCGGCTGGGTGACGGCATTGGACCCCAGCGTGCAGACGTTACTTGTGGGAGAGCCTCCCTCCTCCAGTCAGTCTCACAGTCAGCAGAGCGACTGGGGACTGGGGGAGGGGTGAGCAGCACAGCAGCACACTCTTCTCTGTCTGTGTGTGTGCGCTCCTCCTCCACGTGGACTCGCTGCCTTGTGTGTTTTGCTGCGCTGGGCTGAGGAATGCGCGGAATGCGTTTGATCAGGCAAGTAGGTACGCTAGAAAATAGACATCAACCATATTTATTACCAAATCAAGCTCTATTAAACCTTGTGCCATGTGTTAATATACTTATGGTTACATTGCTGAAAATGAAGGAGGTGGAAAAATGCCAGATTGGCTACACTGTTGTATATAAATGAATATGCAAATTGACCGTTTAACCGACATGCTTCACCGACCAAAGACGTTCTCGGCGGTTAACGGGTTAACCGGTTAACGGTTAACCGTCGACATCCCTACTCAGGAGGTAGAGGCTGGGGCAGCTGTGGCCAGGAGGTAGAGCGGGTCATCCACTAATCAGAAGGTCGGTGGTTCGATCCCCGGTTCCTCCAGTCCGCATGTTGAAGTGTCGTCGGGCAAGACACTGAACCCCAATTGATCCCGATGGCTGTGCCAGCACCCTGCGTGGCACCTGGCCGTTTTTGGTGTGTGAATGTGTGTGAATGGGTGAATGTAGAAACATTGTAAAGTGCTTTGGATTAAAGCGCTATATAAATGCAGTCCAGTCCATTTACACTGTACTGATTCTTTCTTTCTATCTTCCTTTATGGAAACAGAGAGACACCAACAGACCCAAACGTCACACTGGAGAGAAGCCCTACAACTGTGACCAATGTGGGAGCAGTTTCAGTGAGTTATGTAACCTAAAACGTCATCAACGCATTCACACTGGAGAGAAGCCCTATCACTGTGACCAATGTGGGAGCAGTTTCAGTCAGTTAAGTCACCTAAAAACACATCAACGGATTCACACTGGAGAGAAGCCCTACCACTGTGACGAATGTGGGAGCAATTTCAGTCTGTTAGGTACCCTAAATAAACACAAACACATTCACACTGGAGAGAAGCCTTACCACTGTGACCAATGTGGGAGCAGTTTCAGTGAGTTAGGTAGCCTAAAAAAACACAAACGCATTCACACTGGAGAGAAGCCCTACCACTGTGACCAATGTGGGCGCAATTTCAGTCTGTTAGGTACCCTAAAAAATCACAAACACATTCACACTGGAGAGAAGCCTTACCACTGTGACCAATGTGGGAGCAGTTTCAGTCAGTTATTTTGCCTAAAAAAACACAAACGCATTCACACTGGAGAGAAGCCCTACCACTGTGACCAATGTGGGATCAGATTCAGTGTTCCAAGTGCCTTAACAAGACACAAACGCATTCACACTGGAGAGAAGCCCTACCACTGTGACCAATGTGGGAGCAGTTTCAGTGAGTTGGCTCACCTAACAAGACACAAACGCATTCACACTGGGGAGAAGCCCTACCACTGTGACCAATGTGGGAGCAGTTTCAGTCGGTTAAGTAGCCTAATAAGACACCAACGCATTCACACTGGAACAGGCTACTGGTGTGACCGCTGTAAGAAAATGTTCACTCAGTCATCTAGTCTGAAGAAACACCGCTGCATCTAAACTGCTGAAGAGCGCCTCCACTGTCTGCAGGGGGAACAAGCTTCTCTCTGTCCAACAAACATGTGCAGTGGTTCCCAACCTTTTTCATCTTATGTACCCCTTGTGCTGTTTTGCCTTGCGAGTAGTACTCCCTCACTCATGCGTGTTGGTGACTCCCCTAAATTTGTTCTATCAAATTCATTAACATTTTAGTATCAAACACAACTGATTATGAAATTAAAATCATTTTAATGACTCCCCTTTAACACAATTTGGACAGTATTCATTTCAATTGAAAAAGTTGACCGTTGTACCAAGACTTCCGGAGTGTTTGGTGCTCTGGTGCTGCTGTAGATGAGCTGGCTTCATTTCATTATTTGTCAGGAGGACAAACGCCCTAACGAAAACACTGGCTGCAGTGGATCCGTGGACCTACAAGTAAATCCATACAGAATAGACGTTTCACTGAACGGACAGTGTTTTGGGCTTGGCCTCTCTTTTTTTCCCTTTTGTCACTGGGTCCCCCCAGAGCCATCTCCATTCACTCCAATGGACCAGTTTTTTTTTACTCTCAAGAGGTCCAGGAAGTAAGGTCCTGGATTAAGCAGCACTGTCGAGTTGCAGCAAAATGGACAGTTTGTGTTGTACTTTGAAAGGGATTTTTTAAAATCAAATTGTACATTATCACCTTTATTTGACCCTTTCCTGGCTGTTCATTGGCTAATGAGTCACATATTTTGGTCCTCCGCTGAGCCACTCTCTCTCTAAATTGCCCTGGGCCCCCCTAAAGCTGAATCTAGAGCGACAGAAACTGGACGCTTGAGCCATTTATTCATGTTTGCTAGTTTTGACATGTGTGAGCGTGACCTCCTCACAGAGTGGTGTAAGTTGACACCTGCCAGGGGGAAACTAGTATCATTTTAGAACTGGCCCTATGAAATTACTTGGAATGTGTTGAATTCAGGTTCACCTTTTTCTTTTTTCAAGTATCTACATGGAGTTTACAGTGACGTGTAAGAGCCATTTATCCATTTGTTTGGTGTTTATTTTTGGGTGTAATACACTTTTTGTACCACCACGTGGTAGTTACCTGCAATGGGACAGCAGGTGTCAGTAGCTCAAGTAGGCTTACCTGTGTGATTATGATGTCTTGGATGCAAGAAACTGTTAAAATATTCCTGCACAATAAAGGGAGCAGCAAAAGTAAATGTTTTTTTACAATTTAATTGGTTTGTGCACGTGTCAATTACTTTCACTGACATGCAACAATATTGGGACTTATTGGAAAGGCTCCCGCGTACAAATAGATACACCGTAACCACCCATAACTGCATAGCTATTTACACCCTATTTACAAGCAGGCAAATGAAGAGACAACTATTAGGGTTATGGCAGGGGTTTTCAAAGTGTGAGGCTGTGGTCCTCCCCCTAGACAAAGTTTGTAATAAGTTCAATTCCTGGATGCGTATGGGATCAGTAATGTAGACAAAACTATACCATTTAAAAATGACAGAAGTCTGTGAGGTCATTTAAAAATGACAGACAGGAGTCTGCGAGGTCTTTCTTTCCCTCAGTTTCTCTTCTCACACAGTTACTGCTGTTTTGGCTTTGATGGAAGGGCTGGACTGGTAATGGACTGGCCCTAGTATGATGGAATGGAATTTATATCACCACAAGGAATATAACAAAAACATATCATTTATAGTGTGACATTTCCATCAAACATCCACAGAGTTAGGAAAGTGCAAGCTATTCTCTGAGGAAATTCTGTACAGCTCTTTATAGCTGACAGAATATAATTAATTCACAGAGAAAATCTAAAAAGATCTGTACATGATTCATTGCTAATGTATAATGACACACACATAGGCTAAAAGATATGTTCTGATCATTGATGTTTGTTGTGAAAGCAGGAGATGCATGGAGGCAATCAAAATCAACACATAACAGTTGTATCAGCAGCTAAGAGGACAGACGGACCTGAGGACCATGTAGCCTACTACAGATACTTTTTGTACTTGCGACCTGTGTGTGTGTGTGTGTGTGTGTGTGTGTGTGAGAGAGAGAGCGTGCGCAACTGTGCATGTGTGTGTGTGGGTGAGTGGCACATCCAGGGTGGGAATGTGGGTGGATGCTTAAATGTGTGTGGGGATGATGTCACATGTCATGATAACTGTCATGATAAATTTTATGTTATAGTAGATGTGTTGATGCCCATGGTGATGGGCTGGTGTTTCTGTATGTATCACTGCTACTGTTATCTGTATGCTGCAGCTTGAGCTTGTCGTCCACAACAAGTTTCTCCTAAGGGAGACCAAATAAAATAATCAATCAATCAATCAATCAATCAATCAATCAATCTTGTTATCTGTATTGTGCCTCAGCTAACACCATAATGAGCCAAATTCATCAATTACTACAATGGAATATGTATGAAGAGGTGGCCGTAATGTACCAGTGATTAGAGACATTTGAGTATGTTGAGTAATTGGTTTAGGAAGATGCAAAAGAACCCAAATCCAGAGACTCTTTAGTTGTATTCATGTGTGTGGACACAATACCACAGATGGCACTATGCCAAAGAGTCATTACAGTAGGTTTCATGGTGCACGATGGACCTGACTGAGAACTATGGTACTGAATAAGTACTATGGACAGGTATATATCCTTTTAATTGTAGACTCTTTAATAAGACCATCTGATGGTTCCCTGGTAATGAATACAATTGTAGATTGTAACTCCTGTAGATTGTAAGTTACCTGTATTTCAATTGTCGGGACGACATTTTTCAAGAGGGGGAGAGTGTAGGATGTATAAACAGAGACACCCCTATAAAGATAGATAGATAGATAGAGTACTTTATTAATCCCCTGGGGGGAATTCTTGTGTTACAGCAGAAGCCAATGTCAGTACATCTCAGTAAAAAACACACAAAAGAAAAAGCCAATGTCAAAAATATGTCAGACATAGAAACCATGTCAGAAACATGTCAAGAAAGCACAGCATTTAAGTTATCCTATCTACAATAAAGTTAAATAAAATAAGATAAGAAAATAAAATAAATTGCACCCGTAATTTACAGCTGTAGCAAGCACACATGTTCTATGTGGCCAAAATGGACATTGTGCAACATCATTATAATTATAAAGTGACATACAGCAACAGCAATGGTGAAATGAGGGTTCACCAGCGTATCTATGGGAGGGGTGTGGAGGAGAGAGAGAGAGGGAGTGAAAGGAGGAGTCTGCTCTCCCTGCATGTATCTATGGGAGGGGTGTGGAGGAGAGAGGGAGAGGGAGAGAAAGGAGGAGTCTGCTCTCCCTGCATGTATCTATGAGAGGGGTGTGGAGGAGAGAGGGAGAGGGAGAGAAAGGAGGAGTCTGCTCTCCCTGCATGTATCTATGGGAGGGGTGTGGAGGAGAGAGGGAGAGGGAGAGAAAGGAGGAGTCTGCTCTCCCTGCATGTATCTATGGGAGGGGTGTGGAGGAGAGAGGGAGAGGGAGAGAAAGGAGGAGTCTGCTCTCCCTGCATGTATCTATGAGAGGGGTGTGGAGGAGAGAGGGAGAGGGAGAGAAAGGAGGAGTCTGCTCTCCCTGCATGTATCTATGAGAGGGGTGTGGAGGAGAGAGGGAGAGGGAGAGAAAGGAGGAGTCTGCTCTCCCTGCATGTATCTATGAGAGGGGTGTGGAGGAGAGAGGGAGAGGGAGTGAAAGGAGGAGTCTGCTCTCCCTGCATGTACGCAACTTATTATATATGTTTATTGCAGTGGGGACAAAAGACCTCCTGTAACGCTCTTTAGTGCAGGAGAGCTGCCGGAGCCTCTGACTGAACACACTCTGTTGTCCAGTCAGTAGGTCATGTAGGGGGTGTGTCACATTGTCCATTATTTTGAGCACTTTCTCCAGCATCCTCCTCTCCACCACCATCTCCAGGGGCTTTAGAGTAGTTCCCAGCACAGAGCCAGCTCTCTTTATCAGTTTGTTCAGTTTCTTGGAGTCTCTGGCTCTGATACTGCTGCCCCAACTGATGGCTGCGAAGAGGATGGCACCTGCCACAACAGACTGGTAGAAGGTCTGCAACATCGTGCTGCACACCTTGAAGGAACCGAGCTTCCTCAAGAAATAGAGTCTGCTCTGCCCCTTCTTGTGTACAGCCTCGGTGTTGCAGCTCCAGTCCAGTCTCTTGTCCAGGTGGACGCCCAGGTATTTGTAGCTGTCCACCCTCACCACCTCCTCACCCCCAATAAAAACAGGGTCCCCCCCCCCCTGATGCAAACCACAACTGCAGAGTCATCAGAATATTTCTGGAGATGACAGGACTCTGAGTTGAATTGAAAGTGTGAGGTGTACAGGGCAAAGAGGAAGGGTGAGAACACAGTCCCCTGTGGTGCTCCTGTGCTGCTAACCACCTGGTCGGACACACAGCCCTTCAACCGGACAAACTGTGGTCTGTCCGACAGGTAGTCAATAATCCAGGAGGTGGTGGAGGGGCCCACCTGCATCACCTCGAGCTTCTCACGCAACAGTGCAGGCTGGATGGTGTTAAAGGCACTGGAGAAATCCAAAAACATCCTCACAGTGCTGCCTGCTGTGTTGAGGTGAGAGTGGGCCCGCTGAAGCAGGTAGATGATGGCGTCGTCAACTCCAACCTTGGGGCGGTAGGCGAACTGCAGTGGATCCAGGAAGGGGGTCACCTGCGGTCTGAGATGTGCTAACATCAGTCTCTCCAGGACCTTCATGATGTGCGATGTCAGTGCCACCGGTCTGTAATCATTCAGGGCAGCTGGGTAAGGCTTCTTAGGAACCGGAACAAGGCATGAGGTCTTCCACAGCACCGGAACCTTCTCTAGGCTCAGGCTGATGTTGACCAGGTGCTGTAGGACCCCACATACTGTAGCTGTCCTGCGCAGGTCTTCAGTACCCTAAAGTTAGAAATTAGATTAAATTTCAATTTCTGGAATTATTTTTCATTTTAAGTTTTATTGTGTTCAATTCAGTGGTGTAGTCTACGTGATACGCAGGTATACGCACTGCAGTATACCCACTAGAAAAGCTCCAGGATTTGAGTCTACCCACTTAAAAATGTGCAAGGATACGTAACAATATAGTTTATAGTTTATTATTTGTTTCTGATCCACCATACAGTGCATCATATTTTGTATTGACATGTGTTGAATTCAGGTTCACCTTTTTCTTTTTTCAAGTATCTACATGGAGTTTACAGTGACGTGTAAGAGCCATTTATCCATTTGTTTGGTGTTTATTTTTGGGTGTAATACACTTTTTGTACCACCACGTGGTAGTTACCTGCAATGGGACAGCAGGTGTCAGTAGCTCAAGTAGGCTTACCTGTGTGATTATGATGTCTTGGATGCAAGAAACTGTTAAAATATTCCTGCACAATAAAGGGAGCAGCAAAAGTAAATGTTTTTTTACAATTTAATTGGTTTGTGCACGTGTCAATTACTTTCACTGACATGCAACAATATTGGGACTTATTGGAAAGGCTCCCGCGTACAAATAGATACACCGTAACCACCCATAACTGCATAGCTATTTACACCCTATTTACAAGCAGGCAAATGAAGAGACAACTATTTGGTCCTACCTACTTAGATTGTGAGTGATGATTGGTTGGGTTAGGGCAGGGGTTTTCAAAGTGTGAGGCTGTGGGCCTCCCCCTAGACAAAGTTTGTAATAAGGAGCCCCCCTCGTTCAATTCCTGGATGCGTATGGGATCAGTAATGTAAACAAAACTATACCATTTAAAAATGACAGAAGTCTGTGAGGTCATTTAAAAATGACAGACAGGAGTCTGTGAGGTCTATTTTCCCCTCAGTTTCTCTTCTCAAACAGTTACTGCTGTTTTGGCTTTAATGGAAGGACTGGTAATGGACTGGCCCTAGTATGATGGAATGGAATTTATATCGTCACAAGGAATATAACAAAAACATATTTATAGTGTGACATTTCCATGAAACATCCACAGAGTTAGGAAAGTGCAAGCTATTCTTCTGAGGAAATCCTGTACAGCTCTTTATAGCTGACAGAATAGAATTAATTCACAGAGAAAATCTAAAAAGATCTGTGTACATGATTGTATGCCAATGTATAATGACACACATATAGGCTAAAATATATGTTCTGATGATTTATGTTTGTTGTGAAAGCAGGAGATGCATGGAGGCAACAAAAAACAACTTCTGTTCTGCCTCAGCTAACACCATAATGAACAAAAGGCATCAATTACTCTATATAATTTACATAGGACAAGCTCTCGAGCTATTCGCGTAGCTTCCTCTTTTAACAGCATGCCATGAAATCATGATGAGTAAATTAATTTGAAAGCTTTGGGAGAATGACAACAGGAAAAACAATTACAGCCTATATACACAAATCCTGGGGCCATGTATCAGGTCTGTGATCCTATGGATACATACTGTACTGTACTGTAGGTCTGATTCTGATGAAACCTGGATGTGTAATGTATCTTCAAACTGTGTTCTGGTGGTAAACAGGCGCACAGATTAGCCTGATGGGGGCACTATAACTAAAGGTCAACATTTCAGAGTGAAAGGTTGCTACAGCAACTGCTCCACCGCTGCATTGATTCTGATGAAACTTGAAGAGAGGATCATACACCTTGTCACTGATTGGTCCAAACGTAGTCTGCATAATTTGTGGGGGATGACACATTTACTTATTTTATACTTGGCCATTATTTACACACTGCTGATCCTCCAATGTTCCTGTAGTCCAGTGATACTCAACTTGTGGCCCGCGATAGGCTGCAGAGTGGCCCCCCGATCATTTTCTAATTCACAATGAAAACTAATGTGAAATAAAGTTTGGCTGAGCTCCAGCTAAATTGTAAAATACCGCCGTCTGCTCGCCACCCAGGCACTTATATGTACTTAACTAACTTAACCTAACTAACTTAACCGAACTAACTACCCTGTTTGCACAAAATTGTCATACTAAACTCTGGCTGACACCCCAAAAACCTACAGTCCACTACAGATTTTTTTTTATTAATGTTTGTTTATTAACTGGCCCCTGGCCTCCTATCATTTTACAAAAGTGGCCCCCAGGGCAAAGCAAGTTGAGTGCTGTAGTCTTTACCCCTCTCTGTCTCTCCCCATGTTTTGTTTGTGTGTCTTGGAGTGGGCATGGTCTCCCTGCTCTTCTGGCTCAGCTGCCTGTCATTAGCTCATTACCAGTCCACTCACCTGCTATCCATCATATCATCAACCACAATATATCAACCTTGGGTCTTCATCCACTCCTCGCCAGGTTGTTGTCTACACCGCTTGTGGTCACGTTGACTCATTTAAGGCCAACTATGTAGAGTTCCTGCAACCCTCTTTTTGTGTTTTCAAGTAGCCTAGTCTGTTTTCCTCATGCTTTGCCACCGTTTATTTGTTTAATTGGATGCACATTTTGGAGATTTGTGACACAACGGCAACATGTGTGTTTGAAGCCCCACCATCTGTCAAATGATTTTGCGTCTCAGGTGGACACACATCCTCATCCAAAACCTTGTCTGTTACAATATGATGTCATGCAACAATTATTTCATAGCTCATAATAAAAGTAGGTGCACATTGCAATGTGTTATGCCTCACTTATAATGATGCCGTTAAACTTATGCAAAATGATGTTCAAGAAGATGTCATCAGACTATCCCATATTCACTTTTAAAGTAATTTAAAATCAATTTAAAGTCAAAACAGACTTTAGATGATGTAATCAATAAGTCTACAGTACATGGATACACGTGCACTAATGAGAAATTCACAGCTCATTATGAATTTAATTTCAAAATAAATAAGTAATTTAAGGGTCCCAGTGGTAATATCACTAATAATACCCAAACGTCGGTCTTACTAGATTCAAAATGCATACTCTATTATCACGTTTGATTTGTTATGTAATTGCAATGTACTTAAACTGTACCTGTCCCCCTCTTCACCTTCTTTCCAACTGTGGCTGACGGACATGATCTCTGTCATAAGGATGGAGAGGCTCAGATCCCTGAGAACCAACTCAATTAAAAAGTTTCAAACTATTTGGAACCGGTTTCTGGTATACCTCGACGAGGTTGGGGGCAGTAGGTGACTTGCCCGATTGGTTTCCCTTTGACCCCCTGAGTGGGACCCCATGTGCAACGTTTCTTTACAAGCACATAAGCACACTATGGACGGTAGCACTATATTATAATTGTTGATTATTATGTTTTTGTTTTTCTTTCTTTTCTTTTCTGTGTCTGAGCTTGTTCGTTTGTTTTGTTTGTATATTGTTCAAATTGAAAATTGAAAAAAAAAAATGTTTTTGCCTGTGATATGATGCATGTGATGACCTTATATAGTGTGTTATAAGAGACACTTAAACTTGCTCAGATAGGAAGTAACAAGATATATTTTTCATGCGTCAAGGCTTGAAGCCAATCCAGAGTGCATTTACACACACACACACACACACATACGCACACACACACACACACACACACACGCACACACACACACACACACACACACGTCACTCATGTACTAGGCCTGTAAATGATTTCACTCAGAAGTCAACCTGCTGGTAATTAGCTCACCTGCTCTTTATCTGCTGGATCAGTAGATCTTTTCCTATGTTGGAGTTCAAGGCTACAGAAAATTCTCCATCTCACCGTAATTCCAAAGCATTCTGATGCGTTTTGGCCTCAAACTGTGATTTCCATTTTCTGTTTTCTCGCTCAACACCTGTCTTTCATCCTACCGTATCATCCAAAGAGATTCAACAAGTAGGCTACTTTCGGTAACGCTTTAGAATACAGCCCGCAACTTACTGGGTAAGTACAGGGTAACAAAATCAGAATTTATGAAATGAGGGCGGGGATAACAAATTGAGAAATTATATATAACTTATACCATACCTATTTTTGTAACTACTGGGTACATTCTATTGTTATATCATAGCTATATTTGTAACTACCGGGTACTTCTGTTGTCACAGGGTACATATGACCTATGATAAATAATAATTTCAATTTAGGAGAACTTATACTGTACTTATACCTATTATAAATGGTAACTATACAGGGGCATGGGCTGTATTCTAAAGCAATGTTAATTCTCTACTTACATGTCATTACAGGGTAACTACAGGGGCATGGGCTGTATTCTAAAGCAATGTTAATTCCCTCCTACTTACATGGTTAGTTAAAAATAACTACAGTATAAGTTCTCTTTTAATTTCTCCCAAAATTCTACGTTCTATGTCAGTCTGCCACACACATCATGTAATAATAGTATACAATTGGGACAACTGCCCAGCCGCAGTCCAGTTCTGTAGGCTTGGGTGCTCTCCAGGGTGCTGAAACCACGTCCACTGCACTGCATAACCCACGGCAGGTTTTGACAACTGTCCAACTTGCCGTCCACCACGGGTGAGAATCTACGTCAAGTTTCCCCCGGGATCCGAAGGTTCTCCAGGCAGGAGTCAGCAGGCTATAGGAGATGGTTAGCCATCAGTCTGCAAATGATCTGTGATTTCATGAACCTGTTTACCGACACATTGATCCTGTTGATCCACAGACTGTCAGTGCTGAGTCTGGATTCTGCTACTTGCTGTCAACACCACGGATCCTCACCACCTCCTGTCTGCAGCAGTGGAACCAACCTCAGTCTGTTTCATTGACCAACTGACTTTTTAGGTCATACGTTTTGCCAACCTGTCCCTAGAGTTAGCCTGGAGGTGTTCTCTTTGTTTTTTAACTTTTACCCCTGTTTGACTCTGAACAGTAAAGCTTGTTTTCTCTCTTGGGATTTGGGAATTTAACCTGGACGTGTATTTGTGTTGAACATTTTGAGTCAGTAAAGACTCTAAAACACACCTTTTTGTCTCCATCTCCTGCATTCTTGGTCCAGCCTTTACACAACCATTACCACAATAGCTACCTTATAGTAAAAAAATTAAGAAAAATAACCACAGTATAAATGATCTTTTAATTCCTCCTGAAAATAGGTTCTAGATCAGTCTGCTGCACATATCCTGTAATAATATAATAGGTACTGTACCCGATAGTTAAAAATAACTACAGTATCCTACTAAATTCCTCACAAACATAAATTAAGATTATTTCTCATATCAAGACTCTAACAACAGAATAGGTACCCAGTAGTTACAAAATCCCTAACCATAACCCTATAGTGCACAGCATTGTGTTGTAAATAAATGTACAATAATACAGTAATGACATGTAGGTTACATCAGGCCCGGTTTTACAGGGGTGCAAAAGCACGCATTGCACCCTTATTTTAATTGTCTGCATGCTCAGTTGAAAAGAGTGGTAAATTTACACTAAAAAGTCTTACAGTCAGAATAGGTACCCGGTAGTTACAAAAACAGGTTATAGTAGTCCTCGGTTTGTTGCCCCCTTATTCCATAAATTCAGATGTTGTTCCCCTGTACTTGCCCTGTAATTACAGGGTGTATTCTAAAGTGTTACTGTACTTTCAACCTTTGTGAAATTTGGTCCTGTTTTTGGTTGCAGCACCGAGAAACCTCGGAACGTTTCCCTGCATGTCCGTCTGTGCCCCATGCACCTGCAGCTAATTCTCCATACTGAGACGCATGTTTCACCGGCATGGAAACAGCTAATATCAACACGAATGGGAACATCTGATTCATACTGTAACCCCGTTTACAGGCAGATGAGGTAAGATACGAGTCACAGCTTCCTCTGTGACTCTTTGTATGAACACTGACAGAATCCCCATGGTGCACCTTCCTTCTGTTTGGCGCCAGTCTGTCAAAATACTACCTCATATATTTCAGTAGAACCATCTTCATCGTTCTGATAAAGTCGTTATGAAGCGATGCGCTGCTGTAAGTGAATAACAAGCAGCATGCGAGTGACGTTGAGATGAAAAACAGAACGAGATGGACTTAAAGACTGAGAGAGGGAGGGAGGCCTGGATATCTCCCTCCCTGGCACATAGGTCCTGTGCTGTCATTCTTTCCTCTGGCTGGGCTGGAAGGAATTATCCTGCTACTGCAGAGAGAGCCTGGAGCTGACTAGTGTTGGACTACAGGTGGGGCTATAAAGCCGGGCTAATAGTCCCGCTGTAAATTTGTTTCCATATTAACGGGGCTTTAATGAAGAGTAAAGTCTAAACTTGTCAGTCATCGTTAACATTCTGGATACATTTCTGCGGTTGGTTCATATAAGTTTGTGACTGCTAAGCCCTTCTATTCGCCTGCTGCATGCTTGACTGCCTGTAAGCAATAAACATCCATGGGAACCTTGGCCAGTATTTGTTCCACCACACTACAGACAAGATACACTCCTTCTCTTACTACTGTAGTAAACAACAACAACAACCACCAACATAAACACAAATCAATGAATGTGTGTGTGTGTGTGTGTGTGTGTGTGTGTGTGTGCGTGTGTGTGTGTGTGTGTGTGTGTGTGTGTGTGTGTGCGCGTGTGTGTGTGTGCGTGCGCACACGTGCGTGCATGTGTGTGTGTGTGTGTGTGTGTGTTTCCTTAAATGTGTGCCATGAATGTAGTTTGTAAAGATTGAATCAGGCTAACAAGGTGCAACCTTATTCTGTATCTGTTAATAAAAAAAGGTGGTTAAACTCAATTTAGGTTAACTTAACTTCAACCCTGAAGATCTCTCTCTTTTTCACATAGATAATGCACTGAATCGATACAGTGGGGATAGCACAGAACAACATCAACTTATTATGGATTAACTGAGCGGTTGCTGACAGATTGGATTATGTCTTGGATGTCAGTCTACTTTCTGTAAATCTCACTGTTCACTTTTGTTTGGGATGGGATTCAAAGTACAGTATATTTATGTTCTACTCCTTGAATGGAATCCAGCTCATACTATGTCAGTATTGAAGATGTATAGTATGTGGAGCACATCCTACTTAAAGCATATGATATGGTGTCTAAGTTGTAAGTTGGTGCAGATGCCAGGGATCATTGCCCAGTCAGATCCTTGCTCAGCGATGATGGGATCATGTAATATCATGTTACTGTAATAAAATAAAATATGACTGTAACTGCACATATCAGCACAGGGTGGAGCGGCATTCACATGTCGCTCAAATTAAAAGGGAGCTTAGATTGGAATGAGGAACTCTGTCATTGAATGTCACATTAGCTTTGCCAAAGACCAGTTTAGTGTGAGCCAACTCCCGGTATTTAAATATATTGTGATAGACTTTGGAATTTATTGTGACAAAAATAGTTTATCTTCAGAACTGATGAGGGGAAAAAGGTTCCTTTTGCCTGGCATTTCAAAATGTGTTTTCATGATCCATCTTTTTCTCTTCTCTTCTTTTCCTTTTTTTATGACAGCTCTAAAAAGAACAAACCTTTTTTCCCCACGCAGTTCCTGATCCCAAACTGTCCAAATCATAGAGTGAATAAATCATAGATTGAATAAATCTATGATTCGACAGATAGATCTATGATCTATCTGTCGAATGAAACAAACTTCTAAAGAGAGTGTTCAACAATCAACAATCAACAATCTGATGCACTTATTATGAATCTACTGAAGGGTGGATTAAAGTCAACTCTAGTTGATCCTCTAAACTGATGTGCTTTATTCAGCCTGACTTCTCATGAAATCAGAGCACACTTTATTAGAGTCAGTGCTGAAGTCAGTTTAGGATTGGAAGAGTCTCTCGGGAGCTGTATATTTTTCTCATTACCACATCATGGCTATAAGACTGGATTCTCATCAGCAAAGCCAACCTGCTCTGGCGCCAGCCTGGGAAGGGATCACTTGTTTTTTTTCTGGTGTGCGCTCATATTCAGGTCACTTAGTATTATGCTTGTGAAGGGGAGCACTATTGCCAAACCAAATGGCGCTAACAAAAACAAAATTGTTTTATCGTGACATATTTAAAAAACAAGCTTGTCCCCCCCCCCCCCAAAAAAAAGCTGTGACACACTGACATATCATGTGCTATCATTTGCCTTAACATGTGATGCTGATTGAGATCATGCGATGATGTGTGTGATCTATCATTCTCCCATTTTCATCATCTGGTAAAGTCTCAAACACCCTTTAAAGAGGCGTGATCAAATAGGACGATTGCTTCTGGCGGTGTATCATCCCTGACACTTAAAGGCAGCAGGGTTGGCTGGGGCTGTCAAGGCCCAGCTGTTGAGCAGACTATATTACAGTAGGCAGTAGGAATGCTTTGCCTGAGCCATACTGCTCTGCTACATCAAACACCTCCTCTGGATCGGAGCCCTGACCTGGCTCACAGGTCAGGTCATGATGCCTCTGTGACGTTTGTCCTCGTACCAGAGTGAAGAGATTGCGGGTGGCGAGGAGGTGGGTTTGCATGTTGCCTGTGCGCTATTCACCTTATGTTCCAACACAGGGGTCAGCCAGTTACTTCCTATTGTGTTTACACTTCCTGTGACAGTCCAGTACTAGTGACCCAGGTAAAACAGACGCGGTGTTTTGAACAGGAAGTCATAACACAGCTGGGTCCAGTGGGCGGGGCTAACATAAGGTGGACAGGTGTGGTGTTAATGTGTCGTGTTATGTGCATGCAACAGTGTGCATGTGCATGCTGCATGGAGCAGCATGTGTCACAACCATAAACTGTAAAAATAATGGACGGTCACAACATCATCTGCAGTGGGCGGGAGCAGGTGGGGGAATGGCTTCGAGGAGTGCAGGGAAGCCGTTATAAGAGTAGCTGTCCAGGTCATGTTTTCTCAGCGTGTGTCAGTGTTGAAGGAATCATACCACCGGCTGCAGTCTGCTGCTCTGACCTGGAAAACCCTATCGCAATGCCGCTACCTCACAACAAGGTATGGTGATGCTGACAGAATAGCACTGATTAGATTCATTGATTGATTGATTTCAAATGGATGTCAAAGCTCAGTCAAAGGGACGATGGAATGGAACAGCATGAGTAGAATACATCTCAAATATTAGATATTTGTATATGTATGCAGCAACTGAGCTGATCTTGTATTCACAAAATTATAATCGTGTCCTAATGTGTGTGTGTGGGGGGGGGGGGGGGGGGGGGCTTAAATGTGTTCTCTTGAATTCTCTCATTTAAGTTTTAAGTCACATTATTGGATGACACAAAGGAAACAGTTGGTCATGTGCAGATCCAAGTCATTCTTTTAAATAAACGATGGAATGTTAGAACTTTTTTGGCTTGTATATGAAATTTGCTTACTCAAGTTCCAACTTTGCCCAGCACCATGCACTTCCCTGTAAGTTTCTCAGCAGGATACGTATAACAGTGTTGGTTTCCTTAGGTGTGGAAGATGTGGATGGGGAGGATCCTGGCCCTCATCTCCATGCTGTCTCTGTGTGGAGGTCAGAAATGGAAACAGGACCCCAAAGGTCATGGATAATGTGTCTATTCTCAAACTCCGTTTTCCAAAGTATTCTGTAAATGATTTAGACGGTTTATTTGGAGGGTAGTTAAAGGAATAGTTGACCCAAAAATGGAAATTCTGTCATCATCTATCATCCTCATGCCAAATGAAACACAGCTGAAATGTGTTAGTCCATAGAACACACAGGGAGGATGCCAGCACAACTTTGCGGCAGCCTTCTCCAAAACAACTGAAGTCAATGGGGACCTGTTCTTTAGTTCCGAAGCAAAAACAAACAAGCTCACTGTGAATAGAAAGACATATACACCATTATTTGTTGCAAATAGTTCAGATTTGGACTAAATTATGGTGTAAATATAGCTCTTTTTGGAACTATGAAGAACTGGTCCCCACCAGGCGGCAAGCTCGGGCTTGAACAGATGAAGCCATGTGCAGCGGAAGTGATAAAAGCTGTAGTTCCTTGAATGGCCACTTGAGGATGGCTCCAAAAGGGAGTCGTTCCCCGATCACCCCCATGTTAAAATCATAGACCGTTAAGGTCTATGGTTAAAATGTCTGACTTTGCAACAGGATTAAACATGTTTTAAGCCTGGTTCAACACATGGTTTTGGTCTATAATTTCACATTTAATGATAACTGTCATAGGGGAGACAGGTAGACTGGGTGAATGTATATATAACTCACCCGTTTAGAGTAAAATATACGATAGAAAAAAACGATGTTTTGGGCATGATTGACAGGTCGCCTGTCCAGTGATCACACAGCTTGCCATTCATGAACCAATAGCAAGTGGAGCTGTGGCTCCGTGGGAAACTTCTGATGTTGTGCTGTGTCATACAAGCTGTGCAAGAACCCCAAGATGGCAACGGCCAAAATGTCAAACTAGAGGCTTCAAAACGTAAGTCCACAAACCAATAGACGTCACTGTGACTTCGTCCATATTTTTATACGGTCTATGGTCCCCACTGACTTCAGTTGTTTTAGAAAAGGCTGCTATCGAGTTGTGCTGCCAACGTGCTGGCAAAGTGTGTTATATGGACAAACTTCACCAGTGTTTCAACTGGCATGAGAATGAGTAGATGAAAGAATTTTCATTTTGGGGGGAACTATTGATTTATTTATTTAGTTGTTTGTTTGTTTGTTTGTTTGTTTGTTTGTTTGTTTGTTTGTTTGTTTGTTTATTTAGAAATGCAGCATGACATTAATGGAGTACTGGCTTGCATACTCCTTCACCTTACAGGCCATGACTGAATATATCCATCTCTAGCAGAACACACCCAGGCCAAGACTTGTTCCAACTTGAGCCAGGTGTTGGACAACTGGAAATTTGCAATTGTGACCCAGGTGAAAGACATGCTGGTCAATGACCATGCCTCTGTCCTTCCTGAATACAACAGGTAGGTCACACTGTCTCCTGATTGGACTGATTGTACATAGCCTACATTAAAGGGGTAATGAGATGACTTACTGTATATAGTAAACAAGCGCAAGAAAGACAGAGAGAAGAGAGAGGAGAAAGGTTGAGTAGTAAGAGAGAGGGAGGGCATTTAGAGATTCTAAGAAAGGCGTGATGAATAACAACAGTCATTGATGTCAGTTGGTAATTCCTCACAGTCCTAAGATTGACATCACTTCCTTTGTGCTGTACATAACCCCTGGGGCCTGTACTACAAAGCAAGATTAGTGGTTTAGCGAGGTAACTTCAGGTTTAAACCTGGTTTGGCCGTACTACAAAGCAAGTTAACTTCTTACCGACATATATTTCCATAGCAACTTATGCTTCACACTTAACCTGGTCCACAGCAGGTTAAGTTGCAAGGATAAGATTAAACCTTAAATACACTGCCCACGAACCAATCGAATCAGCAGTTTAGAAAAATGGCCAACCCCTTTCTGGACGACTTTCCCATCTAGGAAGGAGCACGAATTGTAATGTTGAATGAGTAATGTTAATCAATGTTAATGTTAATCAAGGACTAAAGCCTTGCACTTGTTGGCTATTTTAATTAAGCCCTACTTACCACTTTAGAATATGTTTTTATATATTCATTTTTGTGCTCTCAAGTAGCCTAGATACGTTGTTTGATCCCGCTGATCGATTGCAGCTGAATAGTGAGTGGAGAAATATCACTAAACCGGCATAAAAAGGTTACATAAACGTCTCCAAAGCGCACGGTGCCATGTGCGCAACGGAGCTGAGACTGACGTTGGGTTGGAATTGAAATAGCCTACATGCTGGAATAGCCTCTAAGCAATTTAATATGGGATCACCTGCACACAGGCGATTCCATATTAAGATGATTCATATCTAGGCGACTCCTGCATTTTGCAGCTGCAACTGTGTTGCTTTTGGCCTGTATGATGTGATTGAACTTCATATTTCCAGCATCATTATATGAAATATGGAGATATGCGTCTCTGCTGACATTACAATAGCCATGTGACCACAAAATAGGCTAGTTTTTATCAATGAAAACTATGCCCGCATCGTCTCAATTCAGTTCAGCAGTTTCCTCTTTTATAGGCTATTAGGATATCATTATTTTATTCATTGAGCATGCGTTTCTAAATCTATGGTCTAAATAGGCTTACAGATTGTGGAAATTTATAGACTGAGATTACACATTTACATTTTTACACTCACAAAAAGCTGCTGTAGGAAACAGAAATCGCTTATCAAAGTAAATCAAATGACTGATGTGAATACAAGCGTCAGCTTTAGACAGTCTTTCAGCAGACTATCCAACGCGGATTTTCATTCTGACAGGCTACATTAAATATCCGCTAGATTTGGACTGAGATAGATTACACATTGCTTCCACAAAAGACTGTAGATAGAGAGCTGTAGATAGCCTACGAAACCGCTCTTCAAATAAATTACTTGTGTGGATAAAAGTGGTCACTTTAGACAGTCATTCGGGAACAGTAATAATATCCAACGCAGATGAGGAAATAGGCGTGTTTGGCGCTGTAGGAGTTGGAGCAGTCCATATTGCATTGTGATTGGCAGTTGTTAAAAACCACGCCTCTTTTGCGGGCACGAGCTCCAGTGCACGGGCATTTTCATGTGCACGCGCTGTCAGCTTGATTAGAAAAACCTGGTTCGAGTTAACGAGTGCCAATCGACGTTCGTAGTACAAGTTAACTACAATCGAGCTGATCTGGTTTAGACAAACCAGATCAAGGGACAGATCCTGGATCTTCTAATACAACATTCGTAGTACAGGCCGATCTGTCAGAACCATTAATATGATTGATGATTTCAGAGAGACAGACTTGCTTTGCAGTGACCTCACTGTAGAAAACGCGCCAAAAGTGAATGTGAAAACGAGAAATGTTTCAGCCTCGTGATCCAGTGAACTAGAGTGTTTTGGAGAAGGCTCCAAGTCATTGACCCATTTCTTTGGAGATTAGGCTCTTTAACCAGCTCAGTGGCCTTGTGGTCTGAGTGTCCGCCCTGAGACTGGGAGGTCGTGAGTTCGATCCCCGGCCGAGTCATACCAAAGACTATAAAAATGGGACCCATTTGCCTCCCTGCTTGGCACTCAGCATCAAAGGGTTGGAATTGGGGGGTTAGATCACCATATGATTAATGAGCGTGCTCCCCCAGGGGATGGGTCAAATGCGGAGAATAAATTTCACACATTGTGTGACAATCAGTGGGACTTTACCTTACCATAGAGTCAACAGCAAACACGTGTAGGAGGAACCTTCCCCAAGAATATGTTCGGATGGACTGCAGGCTCACTGACATGTCTTCAATTTGCGGTCCAATGACCAGTTAGGAACTTTTTTTTGTCTTGTTTTTCTGGAGATGTTTATCCTGGTGTTTCCTGCAGAAGATGGGTCTGTTTCTGCTTAACAACTTGTTTTGACTTTGTTAATGTAGCCAAATTAACTTGATTCCCGTGTTTAGCTATGTTTTGCCAATAAACCATGGTGCCATTATAGAACATTATGATACTAAACCTCTTAGACTAGTCAATCTAACACTGATTATTTCCTTCCTTTTGCTCTATCCTAATGTGCATGTGTCCAGGATCCAGCCACTGTCAGATGCTCTGCAAGACCTCTACAAGCAGTTCAACTCTCTGAAGGACGAGTTGGGGAAGCTCACCGCTAAGTTTGACAGGGTGGAGGGTTTTGTGGATGACCTCCAGGAAGGCAAGTTCTCTCTGCCTCAGCGGCCCATACAGAGGATTCCCCCTAGGGTGGGACTGAGTCCTCCACTGCGGGCACAGATGAGGACTCCAGACAGGGGAATTGCCCCAGGGGCAACCTTGATCACATCAAGGGGCAGGAGAGTGCCGGGGAGACCTTAGAATCTAATGTCTCGTCCTCGGACCAATCTTGACGTATGAATATAGAAAAAGAACTAATATAGGCTATGAATATATTTTTCACAAGAAGATGATAACGTTATATTATTTGATTGATGGGTGTGATGTGAGAATTGTTGAAATAGTAAGGTAGAGAAAAGTGAGAATGGTGTCAGAATATTGCGTAGGCTACTGATGCATGGTGGAAAATTACTTTCTCAACACCAGTAATAGTTGACTTCATCCTGGAAAAAAAGATTTTGATAGGCTGTTCTATATTTCTGGGGTGGAAGGTGGAAGTGTAGTACAGTATTATCATGTTTGTACAAAGTCACTTTCAACCAGAAGGTGGCAGCATTTCTGAATTTGTTTTGACTCATCCTGCTGCAGTATAAAGTAGTTGGCAGTAGTCTTTATATGGCTGAAAATGTAGTGATTTATCTCCTCATAGCATTATGGAATAATGTAAAAACGCTGTTTGTGAATGTATACACTTTTTCACACTTAGTATTGCAATGTAATTGATTGGTAATTTGGTGATAATGTATTGCCCCATTCACTGATTAAAAAGAGCTTTGTGTTTTTACATGCATGCATATGGACAAAATACCAATATTTTTGGAAAGCACCCTTTATTTGTTTGATTGTTTTACAATGCTCTTTATTGAATTGTTCTACATAAACTGCACCTAATGACCCAATGAACCAAATGATTGTACCCATTTTCATTTATTCCATGGTTTCTATATATCTAAACGCTGTAGGCTAAGAAGCCATTCTGGACCTATTCTTCAGTGTGACAGTTTGACCTCGTGATGGTTCTCTCTGAAGCGTTGGAGCCCACAGACACTAGACATATATCCTTCTTCCACTCTGTCACAGCAAAAAGAATAAAATCATGAGGAAGTATTTTGACAGATGTTTAAATATAATTGTTTATTGGCTGTTTGGGTTTCTCGTCTTTTGTGATAAAGAATAAAGTGATGAGTCATCATGGCTAGTGACAGTCATGTCTGCCCAAAGCCCAGCCACTTGTGAGAACAGAAATTGTACATTCCAATTTGCATATAGGAGTTAAGAGAGGAGGCCAGCAGGTGTTTCCTGAGAGGAAGAGAGGAGCGAGTGGTTGATGATGCTCCACTGATCATTGATGCAAAGTCATGCAGTCACCCGTTAACCATTTTCAGGTCATTCCAGCCAGTTGGAGTAAAACATTGTTTTATCCAGTTCTTAAAACCTCCCTGGTGTGCATGATGCAAGTGATGTGTGTAAAAGAGTCAATCATCAGTTTGATACAACGTTTATGGAAATTAAATGAGATATTTAATAGGGCGGCTGTAGCTCAGGAGGTAGAGCGGGTCGTCCACGAATCGCTTTGGATAAAAGAGGTCGGTGGTTCGATTCCCGGCTCCTCCAGTCTGCATGTCGAAGTGTCCTTGGGCAAGACACTGAACCCCAAATTGCTCCCGTTGGTGTGCCAGCGGTAACCTGCCGCCATCGGTGTATGAATGGGTGAATGTACCTACTGACTGTAAAGTGCTTTGGATAAAAGCGCTATATAAATGCAGGCCATTTACCATTTACCATATAGAGGCTCAGGCTGCAATGTATAAATTAAATGACTTATCAAGCCGAAATAGGAAAACAATGTTGGTTAGGTTTATCCAGAGAAAACAAAGTCAAAGTTAGTTAGTTGTGAGACAAGATGATAAAGGTCCAAAGTATGATAAGTAAATAAATAAACAAATAAACACAGAAATAAACAAACACATTAATAATACTAATATTAGTGCATGGAGTAATTTCACACAAGATTCAATCAGAATTTAGTGGCAAGTTGTTTATTTGGATTTTGTCTATGTAAGAACTTAATAATAACACCTTGAATTATGTGCAAGGAAAAAGGACTGATGTGAAAAGTGAGAATGATTGAGGTAATTAGGGAACATTATTTTCTTTCTGACGATAATGTGAGAATAGTATTTACTTACAAAGGCATTTTCAACCACAAATAGAAGCACTTTCAAGCACAAGCAAGGTGGAAGCACTTATCAATTTATCTGATGTCTGATGGGAAACTCTGTTATCCACATAACACACAATAAGCAATGCTTTGAATTGTAGAGTGAAAATAGTCTATATTTCCCATTGTATTGTGACATAAATTGTTTGATAATGTAGGCCAAAAGGTTTCATATTTTGCTTGGCCTGTTGTTGCAGGATATTTAAGTGGTACCTAAGATGATACTTAATCCATTAAAAAGACATTCTAGTGCAGGTTAAAATAATATTGCTTTGGAATTAATTTCTCATGAGCGCCAATGAAATACAAGCAATTTCTTTAAGTCAATGCATTTTATTGAATAAATCGATGCAAAATACAGCAAACCTAATAGCTTTAACAATATTTCTATATGATTTCTAATGTCAACCTTGTAATGCCCAAACAGCACAAGCAAGAATTAAAGAAGCAGATTTGAAATGGTAATTATGGCAGCTACTATTCACTGCCGCAGTCCGACTTCTTGATGGTTTTCTCGGAAGCGTTGGAGCCCACAGACACTTTACATGTGTAGACCTTCTCCTTGTTCCAGTCTGATGTCTGGATGGACAGATAGCTGCTGATTTGGAAGGTCTGGCCTGATGGTTGCTGAACAGCGGTGCTGGTAGAGACCCCACTGCTCACCTGACTCCCATCAGCCATCCAGGTAACATCTGCTAAACTCAAAGACAGACTGGACAGGCTGACCAGACAGACCAGAGAGGCTCTGTTGGCCTGGAGCTCATCAGTGGATGGAGGGAAGATTGTCAAGACAGTAGGAGTGAGGGTGGAGTCTGCAGGAGATGGAGACATTCACCCAAACAATCAACACAGTCAGGAATGTATGGAAAATACCATGATAATCTACAGCAGTGGTTCTCAAGTGGTCTAGCCCCACGGCCCACATTTTAAAGTTTAAACTGGTGATGGACATGCCATTGTTTCCTTTTGACAAAATGTTTGCCTATTTTGGAGCATTAGGCTATTTAGCCCCTTCCTGATGAGCTAGGATGAGATGGTACCAATGGATTTCTTAGCTCTGTTTCAGAGGATACCATGCAGTATCTTCTCTCTGGCTTCTCTCGGACACCAGCGACCTTAAGGAGTAGAACCTTTTTTTTCATCCACACATCCGCGACCCACTCAAAACGGCCGCAGGACCCAGTTTTGGGTCACGATCCACCAGTTGAGAACTATTGATCTACAGTATTGTAATAAATTGTGATCACAATTTGAAATAATCTCTTTGAAGAACTAAACCAGTCCAGTTTGCCACCAAGTGTGCAAAAAGAAATCATCAGCAGAACTCATTTTCAAAATGTTTTCAATCTATTTGGGAACTAAATCATTTCCATTTCATTACTCAGTTCACTTCAGCTCTGAAATTCAGATGATTCATTTTGTAAAACTGTTTCAATTTGCAAACCAAGATATGAACTTAATTATTGTTCTTTATAAAACACCATAATTATTTTCCATTTATTATGATGTTATCATTCATTGTGTAAAAGTACAATATATCAAACAATGCATATTCACCATTGAAGAAAACATACTTTCGTACACGTCAACATAGTGATTAGGCTACTTTGCCTTTCTTGAAAGAGGTTATAATTCGTTCAGAATTATAAGTGTAACTTTTTATTTTACCAAATTAAACTAATTACTATTTAATTCCTTGTGTTAATTACTTGTGACAAAATATTGAATCTTGCAAAATTTGAATTTTGTGTGTATGATGAAGTAACAATCTTGAATTCCACTACAATAAAATAATTGTAGAAAACTATAGAAAACATTTCAGATATTGTGAGTGTGACCCTGACCATGACATACCTGCTTGATATCAAAGCAGATGTAAAAGCTTAAAGTGTCATTGAATGCGAGATTAAAATATTACAAATCATTAACACATGACTTCATTAGGCTGTCTTCTACTAACACACTAAAGAAATAACAGAAGTATCATGTATTATGAGCAGTTAAACAGTACTCACCTGTCACAATCAGCTTGGTGCCCTGTCCGAATACCACAGTGATTCAGTTTGCACACATGGCCGTACAAAAACCTCCAGACTCTCACTAATGAGGCGAGTGGAACTGAAACTCCCTCTTCAGAAACAATCTAACTTCCACTGTCAACATCTCGTTCGCTTCATGAGCCCATATTTCCAAAGCCTCGCTGGACTTCAACATTGACTTTGAAATCTCTGCTGCATCATTTTGTTTTCCTGGGAATGTTAAAGTCCAGATATTATCATTGGAATCATAGTGATGATGGTGATGATGCTGTCCTTGATAAGAGTCTAGTTCATTCACACAATCCAGCAGTTTCTTCCAGATGTTGATGGGAATATTCCATATGTCTTTACTCATAGAGGCTTTTGTTCAACATCCTGTCTTGTTTTGTTCCAGGTTTGCTGTTTCGGCTTTGTTTGATGTGGCGCAACATCCATCAAAGCTGCAGAGAGGTTTTTGTCATGGTGTGACTCACTGTGATACAGCTGCATTAGCAGAATTAGAGGTATCCCATGTCTGACAGAAATACTCAGCAGAGTCTCCTGCCTCTGCTTGCTTAATGATGAACTGGTAATCTATAGTTGATGAGGATTTAGAGTTGAATCGACTGGAGGAGAATCCTGTTCCAAAGAAAGGCGACTTGTGACTATGGTAAAATTTCACAACATACTGAGGAACCCCACCAGGAACCTGTTTGTACCAACTGACGAAGTGTCCATCATCTCTCTCAATGTTGCAGCTCATAATGACCTCTTGACTTGGAGAAACTGCCTGGACAGCAGGCGTCTGGGTCAGCACTTTCACTCCTTCAACATCTGTCAACAAACATACACAGAAACATATGTGTGAAAGGTTTACAGATGAATCTATAGCCTGGAAAAGGAATAAGAAGTAATAACTTACATGTTAGAGCAGTGATGATGGTGCAGAGGGTCCCCAGCATGTTGTCTATAGTGTGTGGTGTAGACCTCTGCAGCTGAGAGATGAGCAGCACCAGAGTGAGGAGAGGAGACACTGAAGAAGAAGCTTATAAGGAGGAGAGGAGAATGGGAGGGGGAGGGGTTTCAACACTGAACAGTTTTCCATTGATAAATTAAATAGATGATGTATTTGATTTCACATCATAACATCAAGTAATTCCAAAACTTCTCTTCATGAGAATTCAGAGCTATTCAGGCTCATATTATAATGGTCCCTTCAAGTTGTCTAATAAACACTAATGTTCTATGATAGCAGGGCAGCGAATAATTCTATATTGATCCCAAATAATAATAATAATAATTATTATTATTATTATTATTATTATTATTATTATTATTATTATTATTATTATTATTATTATTATTAATATTATTATCATCATTATTATTATCAATTGATGAGAAGTCTGTTATGAATTGCGCAATCTAGATAACCTATGTTTTCTACGTGAGTGACTGCAGCATTTTCATGAGCTTATATTGTTGAACATGGGACTTGAGGGGAAACCTTTGATTTGGTTATTAAGTGTTGATCCATGAGATTCTCATGTTTTTGATTAAGTGTTGATCCATGAGATTCTCATGTTTTTGATTAAGTGTTGATCCATGAGATTCTCATGTTTCTGGAGAAATCTTTGAGGACGTCTTTGTTTTTTGCTGTGGTGTTGCTGCACTGCACTTCCCACAGAACACTGCAATCAAACAATGTCGCCAGTAACCTGAAGTCTTTTTCCTTCAAGTTTCTGTTGATGAAGATTGGATTTCTCTATTGTTCTTCATATCTCTTCAGCCATGTGACTATTGCTGCTCATGCAAACTACTGGTTGATTTTACTCTGTTTATGAGTTTCTGTTGATTAACTGTTTATGAGTTTCTAATGATTAACTGCTGTACGGTGCTGGAAGTGTAAAATGACATCAGACACCAGAGGATTTCTCCCAAGAAAGAAAGAGCGACCTGACACCAAGAGTTCAGAACAACAAATGAAAAGGTTTCATGAAGAGGCTGAATCACTTTTGTGTTGTATTAATCAGTCAAAGGGATGAACAAAGCAAGTATTTATTTTTCATGAAAATGTCACAGAATATGATGATACATTACTGTTTTTAATGTATTTATTTATGTGTGAGAATCCATTGTGGAGGTTTAATGGTTTGTAATGATTGATCTATAATTCTACATGTGATGATGTTACAGAGGGGATTGGTTTGAATGGCTTCAGTCTCAGTCAAGATGTGTCAGAGCCCAAAAAGCAGAAGTATCTAGTGAGGAGGTTTTTGTCATGGTGTAAATCACTGTGATACGTCCTCATTAACAGAGCCGCCGTCCCATGTTTCACAGTAATAGACTGCTGAGTCTCCCTCCTCCACAGTGTTGATCATCAAACGATAATCTGATTTTGACTGATGATTAGATGTGAATTTGGGAGAGGAGAAACCAGAGCCATAGCTTACAGAGCTCCAGCCATGGTAAAACTTCAGTACATACTGAGGAACTCCTCCTGGAACCTGTTTATACCAGACAGCCTGACGATTAGTAACAGTCCCCAGGTTACAGTCCATGGTGGCTGTCTCTCCTCTCCTCAGCGTCACAACAGGAGGCTTCTGTGTCACCACCGTCACACCACTCACACCTGAGAAACAACAAGATGACATGGAGTCAAGAGAAACACACAGGCTGATGAATCCAACATGAGCTGAAAGCTGCAGTAAGTCAGCCTCCTTACATGTTAGAGCAGTGATGAGAGTGCAGAGGATCCCCAGCATGTTGTCTATAGTGTCGTGTAGACCTGCTTACTGTCCAGCTGAGAGATGAGCAGCACACTGGAGTGACGAGAGGAGACACTGAAGAAGAAGCTTATAAGGAGGAGAGAAGAAGGGGAGGGGGAGGGATTTCAACACTGAACAGTTCTCATTAATAAAGTAACTACATAATGTATTTGATTTCACATGATAACATCTAGTCATTCCTTAACCTCTCGTCTTCACGAGAATTCATAGCTCTTCAGGCTCATATTGTAATCGTACCTTTAGGTTGTACATGTCTAATAAACACTAATCTTCTAAGATAGCAGGGCAGAGAAAAATGCTATTGATATCTATTGCTATTATTATTATTATTATTATTATTATTATTATTATTATTATTATTATTATTATTATTATTATTATTATCATCATTATTATTATCACTTGATGAGAAGTCTGTTATGAATCGCGGAATCTAGATGACCTATGTTTTCTAGGTGAGTGACTGCAGCATTTTCATGAGCTTATTGTTGAACATGGGACTTGAGGGGAAACCTTTGATTTGGTTATTAAGTGTTGATCCATGAGATTCTCATGTTTTTGGAGAAATCTTTGAGCACCTCTTTGTTTATTGCTGTGGTGTTGCTGCACTGCACTTACCACAGAACACTGCAATCACACAATGTCACCAGTAACCTGAAGTCTTTTTCCTTCAAGTTTCTGTTGATGAAGATTGGATTTCTCTATTGTTCTTCATATCTCTTCAGCCATGTGACTATTGCTGCTCATGCAAACTACTGGTTGATTTTACTCTGTTTATGAGTTTCTGTTGATCAACTGTTTATGCGTTTCAACTTTCTGTTGATTAACTGTTTATGAGTTTCTGTTGATTAACTGTTGTACGGTGCTGGAAGTGTAAAATGACATCAGACACCAGAGGATTTCTCCCAAGAAAGAAAGAGCGACCTGACACCAAGAGTTCAGAATAACAAATGAAAAGGTATCATGAAGAGGCTGAATCACTTTTGTGTTAATCAGTCAAAGGGATGAACAAAGCAAGTATTTATTTTTTATGAAAGTGTCACAGAATATGATGATACATTACTGTTTTTAATGTATTTATTTATGTGTGAGAATCCATTGTGGAGGTAATGGTTTGTAACAATTGATCTATAATTCTACATGTGAGGATGTTAAAGAGGGAATTGGTTTGAATGGCCTCAGTCTCAGTCAAGATGTGTCAGACTCCAAAAAGCAGAAGTATCTAGTGAGGAGGTTTTTGTCATGGTGTAAATCACTGTGATACGTGCTCATTAACAGAGGTGTCCCATGTTTTACAGTAATAGACTGCTGAGTCTCCCTCCTCCACAGTGTTGATCATCAAACGATAATCTGTTACAGACTGATGATTAGATGTGAATTTGGGAGAAGAGAAGCCAGAGCCATAATATACAGTGCTGCCCCAGCTCTGATGAACCCTCAGTACATACTGAGGAACTCCTCCTGGAACCTGTTTATACCAGTAAGCCGGGTGATTAGTAACAGTCCCCAGGTTACAGTCCAAGGTGGCTGTTTCTCCTCTCCTCAGCGTCACAACAGGAGGCTTCTGTGTCACCACCGTCACACCACTCACACCTGAGAAACAACAAGATGACATGGAGTCAACGAGAAACACACAGGCTGATGAATCCAACATGAGCTGAAAGCTGCAGTAAGTCAGTCTCCTTACATGTTAGAGCCGTGATGAGAGTGCAGAGGATCCCCAGCATGTTGTCTATAGTGTGTGGTGTAGACCTGCTTACTGTCCAGCTGAGAGATGAGCAGCACTGGAGTGACGAGAGGAGACACTGTACAACTGACTTATAGGGACAGAGGAGAGGAAAGGGGAGGGTCTTAGCCAAGAAACTTTAGAAAAAGTCACTGTACTGTACGTACTGTATATACAGTGATGGTATATTACTGGTGAAATATGATCAGCTGACAACTATAGAAAAAAAATCTAAGTTTTGGTGGCAGTTGCCTAGAGGTTAGAGAAGCAGGGCTGTGATTGGTCAGTAGATCACATCTCAGACACGTTTGGAAAATGTGGTTTAGGAAAGTGAATGATTCCTCAGCAATTACTGTTGAGGAGCCATCGAGCAAAGCATTGAAGCACCAGTGGAGCTGCTCACTGGCCAACAGAAGGAGACTGGCTGTACTGGGAAGCTCCCAGCTGAGGCTGTGAAGCACGGTGTTGCTGGATATATTGATAAATAAATAAAAACATACAGATTTAAAGGTAAATATTTTATTTGTATTGATGCTTCTCTGATGTTAAAACATTGATGACAGAGCAGAGTGTCCAGGATGTTGTCATTGAACATGATCTGGAGAAGGATCGGTGGAAGAAGGATGAAGGTGTTGAGGGTTACTGACAATTTGATCTGATTTAATATTCCTAAGTCAACAGGAAGGCTTCAAGCTCCATGTACAAGGTTTGTTTGTCTTTTCAATTCATAGTCGCATAGGAGAATGCACATGTTTGATTGATTCTCCTCAAAGTCACTGACATTTCTGACATATTTAGTTGATGTCTTTTCAAACAGTAGAACCTGAATTAGAAAGTATAAGAGAGGATGGGCAGATAGAGATGTAATGTGCTGTGCTTTGCAACAGGTATTACTGTAAGGCTATGAAAACAATAATGCTGCTTGTCAATACGTTTTATCTGCCTATATGGTTTGAATGCATATATTGTATTTGTTGATCCCAACAGTTTCGCTAATGTTGTGTATCACTGTGATCCTCCAATTCCCAGAATTCCATGTATTACAATATTAGTCAGTTGAATATCTCATATCAGTTTGATTTGGACTGAAAACTAAATGTTTATTATGAGAGGTAACATGTTAGCGAAAACTGAAGAATAACCATAATGCTACCAACTCCAAGCGCATTGAGGGACTCCATCTGAACCTGTTTATATCGCAGCAAACTCCTTCAGGAGTTAAATTCCAAACACAACAGACACATGGTCAGTTGTTCAGGTAGTGTGTTCATATTGCAGAGGCCTTTGGTTAAGAAACGGCTTCAGCTTCAGTTAACTTCTGTGAAAGGATCAGAAATAAAAGCAGAAGTGAACGCATTTCATGAGGAGGTTTTTGTCATGGTGTAAATCACTGTGATACGTACTCATTAACAGAGGTGTCCCATGTGTTACAGTAATAGACTGCTGAGTCTCCCTCCTCCACAGTGTTGATCATCAAACGATAATCTGTTACAGACTGATGATTAGATGTGAATTTGGGAGAAGAGAAACCAGAGCCATAATATACAGTGCTGCCCCAGCTCTGATGAACGCTCAGTACATACTGAGGAACTCCTCCTGGAACCTGTTTATACCAGCGAGCTGCACTATTAGTAACAGTCCCCAGGTTACAGTCCATGGTGGCTGTCTCTCCTCTCCTCAGCGTCACAACAGGAGGCTTCTGTGTCACCACCGTCACACCACTCACACCTGAGAAACAACAAGATGACATGGAGTCAAGAGAAACACACAGGCTGATGAATCCAACATGAGCTGAAAGCTGCAGTAAGTCAGCCTCCTTACATGTTAGAGCAGTGATGAGAGTGCAGAGGATCCCCAGCATGTTGTCTATAGTGTGTGGTGTAGACCTGCTTACTGTCCAGCTGAGAGATGAGCAGCACTGGAGTGACGAGAGGAGACACTGAAGAAGAAGCTTATAAGGAGGAGAGAAGAAGGGGAGGGGGAAGGGTTTCAACACTGAACAGTTCTCATTAATAAATTAACTACATAATGTATTTGATTTCACATGACAACATCTAGTCATTCCCAAACCTCTCGTCTTCACGAGAGTTCATAGCTCTTCAGGCTCATATTAATCGTACCTTTAGGTTGTACATGTCTAATAAACACTAATCTTCTATGATAGCAGGGCAGAGAAAAATGCTATTGATATCTAAAATTATTATTTTATTATTAGTATTATTATTATTATTATTATTATTAGTATTAGTATTAGTATTAGTAGTAGTAGTAGTAGTAGTAGTAGTAGTAGTAGTATTATTATCATTATTATTATTATTATTATTATCATCATTATTATTATCAATTGATGAGAAGTCTGTTAGGAATTGTGCAATCTAGATAACCTATGTTTTCTACGTGAGTGACTGCAGCATTTTCATGAGCTTATTGTTGAACATGGGACTTGAGGGGAAACCTTTGATTTGCTTATTAAGTGTTGATCCATGAGATTCTCATGTTTTTGATTAAGTGTTGATCCATGAGATTCTCATGTTTCTGGAGAAATCTTTGAGGACATCTTTGTTTATTGCTGTGGTGTTGCTGCACTGCACTTCCCACAGAACACTGCAATCAAACAATGTCACCAGTAGCCTGACGTCTTTTTCCTTCAAGTTTCTGTTGATGAAGATTGGATTTCTCTATTGTTCTTCATATCTCTTCAGCCATGTGACTATTGCTGCTCATGCAAACTACTGGTTGATTTTACTCTGTTTATGAGTTTATGTTGATTAACTGTTTATGAGTTTCTGTTGATTAGCTGTTTATGAGTTTTTGTTGATTAACTGTTTATGAGTTTCTGTTGATTAACTGTTGTACGGTGCTGGAAGTGTAAAATGACCTCAGACACCAGAGGATTTCTCCGAAGAAAGAAAGAGCGACCTGACACCAAGAGTTCAGAATAACAAATGAAAAGGTATCATGAAGAGGCTGAATCACTTTTGTGTTAATCAGTCAAAGGGATGAACAAAGCAAGTATTTATTTTTTATGAAAGTGTCACAGAATATGATGATACATTACTGTTTTTAATGTATTTATTTATGTGTGAGAATCCATTGTGGAGGTAATGGTTTGTAACAATTGATCTATAATTCTACATGTGAGGATGTTAAAGAGGGAATTGGTTTGAATGGCCTCAGTCTCAGTCAAGATGTGTCAGACTCCAAAAAGCAGAAGTATCTAGTGAGGAGGTTTTTGTCATGGTGTAAATCACTGTGATACGTGCTCATTAACAGAGGTGTCCCATGTTTTACAGTAATAGACTGCTGAGTCTCCCTCCTCCACAGTGTTGATCATCAAACGATAATCTGTTACAGACTGATGATTAGATGTGAATTTGGGAGAAGAGAAGCCAGAGCCATAATATACAGTGCTGCCCCAGCTCTGATGAACCCTCAGTACATACTGAGGAACTCCTCCTGGAACCTGTTTATACCAGTAAGCCGGGTGATTAGTAACAGTCCCCAGGTTACAGTCCATGGTGGCTGTCTCTCCTCTCCTCAGCGTCACAACAGGAGGCTTCTGTGTCACCACCGTCACACCACTCACACCTGAGAAACAACAAGATGACATGGAGTCAAGAGAAACACACAGGCTGATGAATCCAACATGAGCTGAAAGCTGCAGTAAGTCAGCCTCCTTACATGTTAGAGCAGTGATGAGAGTGCAGAGGATCCCCAGCATGTTGTCTATAGTGTGTGGTGTAGACCTGCTTACTGTCCAGCTGAGAGATGAGCAGCACTGGAGTGACGAGAGGAGACACTGTACAACTGACTTATAGGGACAGAGGAGAGGAAAGGGGAGGGTCTTAGCCAAGAAACTTTAGAAAAAGTCACTGTACTGTACGTACTGTATATACAGTGATGGTATATTACTGGTGAAATATGATCAGCTGACAACTATAGAAAAAAAATCTAAGTTTTGGTGGCAGTTGCCTAGAGGTTAGAGAAGCAGGGCTGTGATTGGTCAGTAGATCACATCTCAGACACGTTTGGAAAATGTGGTTTAGGAAAGTGAATGATTCCTCAGCAATTACTGTTGAGGAGCCATCGAGCAAAGCATTGAAGCACCAGTGGAGCTGCTCACTGGCCAACAGAAGGAGACTGGCTGTACTGGGAAGCTCCCAGCTGTGCTGTGAAGCACGGTGTTGCTGGATGAATTGATAAATAAATAAAAACATACAAATTTAAAGGTAAATATTTTAATTGTATTGATGCTTCTCTGATGTTAAAACATTGATGACAGAGCAGAGTGTCCAGCATGTTGTCATTGAACATGATCTGGAGAAGGATCGGTGGAAGAAGGATGAAGGTGTTGAGGGTTACTGACAATTTGATCTGATTTAATATTCCTAAGTCAACAGGGAGGCTTCAACTTCAAGTCATTGATGATTCTCCTCAAAGTCACTAACATTTCTGACATATTTAGTTGATGTATTTTCAAACAGTACAACCTGAATTAGAAAGTATAAGAGAGGATGGGCAGATAGAGATGTAATGGGCTGTGCTTTGCAACAGGTATTACTGTAAGGCTATGAAAACAATAATGCTGCTTGTCAATACGTTTTATCTGCCTATATGGTTTGAATGCATAATATTCTATTTGTTGATCCCAACAGTTTCGCTAATGTTGTGTATCACTGTGATCCTCCAATTCCCGGAATTCCATGTATTACAATATTAGTCAGTTGAATATCTCATATCAGTTTGATTTGGACTGAAAACTAAATGTTTATTATGAGAGGTAACATGTTAATGAAAACTGAAGAATAACCATAATGCTACCAACTCCAAGCACATTGAGGGACTCCACCTGAACCTGTTTACACCAACAACCTCCTTCAGGAGTTAACTTCCAAACACGACAGACACATGGTCAGTTGTTCAGGTAGTGTGTTCATATTGCAGAGGGCTTTGGGTAAGAAACGGCTTCAGCTTCAGTTAACTTCTGTGAAAGGATCAGAAAGCAGAAGTGAGCGCATTTCGTGAGGAGGTTTTTGTCATGGTGTAAATCACTGTGATACGTACTCATTAACAGAGGTGTCCCGTGTGTTACAGTAATAGACTGCTGAGTCTCCCTCCTCCACAGTGTTGATCATCAAACGATAATCTGTTTGAGACTGATGATTAGATGTGAATTTGGGAGAGGAGAAACCAGAGCCATAGCTTACAGAGCTCTCACCATGGTAAAACCTCAGTACATACTGAGGAACTCCTCCTGGAACCTGTTTATACCACCGAGCATAATTATTAGTAACAGTCCCCAGGTTACAGTCCATGGTGGCTGTCTCTCCTCTCCTCAGCGTCACAACAGGAGGCTTCTGTGTCACCACCGTCACACCACTCACACCTGAGAAACAACAAGATGACATGGAGTCAAGAGAAACACACAGGCTGATGAATCCAACATGAGCTGAAAGCTGCAGTAAGTCATCCTCCTTACATGTTAGAGCAGTGATGAGAGTGCAGAGGATCCCCAGCATGTTGTCTATAGTGTGTGGTGTAGACCTGCTTACTGTCCAGCTGAGAGATGAGCAGCACACTGGAGTGACGAGAGGAGACACTGAAGAAGAAGCTTATAAGGAGGAGAGAAGAAGGGGAGGGGGAAGGGTTTCAACACTGAACAGTTCTCATTAATAAAGTAACTACATAATGTATTTGATTTCACATGACAACATCTAGTCATTCCCAAACCTCTCATCTTCACGAGAGTTCATAGCTCTTCAGGCTCATATTAATCGTACCTTTAGGTTGTACATGTCTAATAAACACTAATCTTCTATGATAGCAGGGCAGAGAAAAATGCTATTGATATCTAAAATTATTATTTTATTATTATTATTATTATTATTATTATTAGTATTAGTATCAGTATTAGTAGTAGTAGTAGTAGTAGTAGTAGTATTATTATCATTATTATTATTATTATTATTATTATCATCATTATTATTATCAATTGATGAGAAGTCTGTTATGAATTGCGCAATCTAGATAACCTATGTTTTCTAGGTGAGTGACTGCAGCATTTTCATGAGCTTATATTGTTGAACATGGGACTTGAGGGGAAACCTTTGATTTGGTTATTAAGTGTTGATCCATGAGATTCTCATGTTTTTGATTAAGTGTTGATCCATGAGATTCTCATGTTTTTGGAGAAATCTTTGTGGACCTCTTTGTTTATTGCTGTGGTGTTGCTGCACTGCACTTCCCACAGAACACTGCAATCAAACAATGTCACCAGTAACCTGAAGTCTTTTTCCTTCAAGTTTCTGTTGATGAAGATTGGATTTCTCTATTGTTCTTCATATCTCTTCAGCCATGTGACTATTGCTGCTTATGCAAACTACTGGTTGATTTGACTCTGTTTATGAGTTTCTGTTGATCAACTGTTTATGCGTTTCAACTTTCTGTTGATTAACTGTTTATGAGTTTCTGTTGATTAACTGTTGTACGGTGCTGGAAGTGTAAAATGACATCAGACACCAGAGGATTTCTCCCAAGAAAGAAAGACCGACCTGACACCAAGAGTTCAGAACAACAAATGAAAAGGTTTCATGAAGAGGCTGAATCACTTTTGTGTTGTATTAACCAGTCAAAGGGATGAACAAAGCAAGTATTTATTTTTTATGAAAATGTCACAGAATATGATGATACATTACTGTTTTTAATGTATTTATTTATGTGTGAGAATCCATTGTGGAGGTTTAATGGTTTGTAACAATTGATCTATAATTCTACATGTGATGATGTTACAGAGGGGATTGGTTTGAATGGCTTCAGTCTCAGTCAAGATGTGTCAGACCCCAAAAAGCAGAAGTATCTAGTGAGGAGGTTTTTGTCATGGTGTAAATCACTGTGATACGTACTCAGAGCTGTCCCATGTGTTACAGTAATAGACTGCTGAGTCTCCCTCCTCCACAGTGTTGATCATCAAACGATAATCTGTTTGAGACTGATGATTACATGTGAATTTGGGAGAAGAGAAACCAGAGCCATAATATACAGTGCTGCCGTAGCTACGATGAAACCTCAGTACATACTGAGGAACTCCTCCTGGAACCTGTTTATACCAGCGAGCATCACTAGTAGTAACAGTCCCCAGGTTACAGTCCATGGTGGCTGTCTCTCCTCTCCTCAGCGTCACAACAGGAGGCTTCTGTGTCACCACCGTCACACCACTCACACCTGAGAAGAAACAAGAAGATGACATGGAGTCAAGAGAAACACACAGGCTGATGAATCCAACATGAGCTGCAAGCTGCAGTAAGTCAGCCTCCTTACATGTTAGAGCAGTGATGAGAGCACAGAGGATGCCCAACATGGCGTCAGTGTGGGCTGAGAACGGCCTTGTATCGTGGAAAGTTGCCTGACTGCTGAGAGGTTTGGAGTGTGAGGAGAAGAGATGCTGAAGGAGCAATTTATAATCACTGAAGGAGGGAGGAGGAGTTTTGTCACCTTATCATAGACAATCTTGATGATTTAACATTTACAAAAACAGAAAATCTGAAATCTCTATAGTGACCTCATCAAAATAGAAATCAGTCATAGCATTACCCAAATGTGTAATGTTCATTTGCCAAATTTGAGGTATAAAGGTAGGTAACAAATATATATAATATATATAAATAACATATATAACATATATAACATATATAATATATATATAAATAACAAAATTCAGGAAATGTACATCCAAAACCTAATTCTCTCCTCTTCTATGCTACATTTTATAAATACATAGAACACCTGACACTGTTTAAATGGCATGCTCCGTTTCTTGCTATCATTTTAAAAGTATTCCCCGAAGTAATCCCATATTTTGTCAAGTATTCCTAACCAGCATGCATTTCCTTAGGTAACATAATTGAATAGATTGCATTGTGCTGTATTTCTTTGTGTCATCCTCTTACAAGTGTCTCATTACTTCACAGCCCTGCACAGTGTGAGACATTCTCAGTGAGTCTCTCATCTTAAAGAATCAGTTGATGTCGTCATCATGTTCTCTTCTTCTGACACAAGTTATCAGGACTGTGGTTATGACACATTATAAAAGAAGACAGTTGGTAAATTGTTGGTGCTTTCAGTCAGTTTGAGCAGTCCAGCTGTTGTTGGAGCCTTTGGCACCTCATGACTCAGCCCCCTCCACACTGTGACAGGTGGACTGCAGCGCCTCTAGAGGCAGCTTACGTGTCAGCATAACACATCTGATACTCATCAATTGTCTAGTGCTGGAAACAAGCTTTACATGGCTTTGTACAGTGCAATGCGGATTTGTGTTATTGGTATGGTATCAATGCTATCTATGCTTCAAATAAGCTAATATAAATAATAGCAAAAAAAAAACAATAAAAGTTCAGTGTGTCAGCCAGTTGCAAGTCACTCATATATGAGAGCTGAGACTCAACCTCGTAATTTGCATGGAGCTATAAATAAGGAGAAGAGGCCAGCAGGTGCATCCTGAGAAGGCAGAGAAGTGATACTTCACTGACTGGGGACGCAAAGTCGTCTGCAGTTGCTGCTCGTTTTGGATGACTTTGACTTTTTTTTTTTTTTTTTTTTTTTACCAATTGACTTCCAACCAGTTTGTACTATCTGTGCATGTGTCAATTTATCTCTATTGTCATACTGTGATACGGATAGTGACATACTGGATAATGTGTTCACATTTAATGATAACTGTTGTATAATTGTAGCAATCGGATAAATGTTAACTCATTGAGTAAAGTGTATTCTGTTGTGGGTTTAAATATTTGGTTTGGAGTATCAGTGAAATACAGATGTTTATTTTTAAATCACAATGCATTTTATCGAATATCTAAACAAAATGCAGCTTTTGCAAAGCTAAAACAATTCTCCCATCTAGTATACAGCAACTGTAACATTTGTTACAGTCTTGAAAAAATAATTGTGATGTCTAAAAACATTGTAATGCCCAAACAGCACAAGCAAGAAGTAAAGATTTGAAACGATAATTCTGGCAGCCTATTTTTCAGTGCGGCAGTCTGACTTCTTGATGGTTTTCTCTGAAGACACTTTACACGTGTAGACATTCTCCTTGTTCCAGACTGACATCTGGATGGACAGATAGCTGCTGATTTGGAAAGTCGGGCCTTGCTGAACAGCAGTGCTGGTAGAGACCCCAATGCTCACTGGACTCCCATCAGCACAGCTGCAGTCCAGGTAACATCTGCTGAACCCAAAGAGGGACTGGGCAGGCTGGCCAGACAGACAGACCAGAGAGGCTCTGCTGGACTGGAGCTCATCACTGGATGGAGGGAAGATTGTCAAGAGGAAGAAGGGGAGTGTGGAGCCTGCAGGAGGGGAGACATTCTCCAAAGCAATCAACACAGTCAAGCATTCACTATGGAAAATAGCATGACACTCTATTGTATTTATTATTTTGTGTTCACAGGTTTAAAAGAAAACACTTTCAAGAAGTAAAGCACTTTGCCACCCAAGTGTCCAAACAAGAAATCATCGCCCAAAGCATCACCAGAGTTCTTTTTCAAAATGTTATCAATCTATTTTGCAACTAAATCATTTTCACTTCATTACTCACTTCACTTCAATTCTGAAAATCAGAGGATTCATTTTGTAAAACTATTATCAATTTGCAATCCAATACTGGTGGCGCTCACTATTACAGTCTATATCTGCTTTACCTCTGGCAACCAGCAGAGGGCCTTGCTATAGCAAACTGTGTGTGTGTGTGTGTGTGTGTGTGTGTGTGTGTGTGTGTGTGTGTGTGTGTGTGTGTGTGTGTGTGTGTGTGTGTGTGTGTGTGTGTGTGTGTGTGTGTGTGTGTGTGTGTGTGTGTGTGTGTGTGTGTGTGTGTGTGTGTGTGTGTGTGTGTGTGTGTGTTTGTTTGTTTGTTTGTTTGTTTGTTTGGTTTCCTATAAGACTAAAAATAAATATCCTCATCAGGGAAAAGGGATGGTGACATTTTGCCATTCCCCTCTTTTAAAGGGGTTACGGCTTGAGTTTAAGGTTAAGGTCAGAATGAGGGTTAGGTTTAGGTGAGGGAGTTATGTTTCTCCATAGTGATGATGATCAATGGTTGATGAATAAGGGTAAGGGAATTGAACTACCAGTAGTCAGTGGAATATGTGACCACAAGTAACTTCAGAAAAGGTTTGGAGAGCTTGGAAGTTCAAACAGGTATGATGAAGGTGCGCTTTGGTAGAGGACACAAAAGTTACAAAGAAAAAAGAAGAAAGGTCCAAGGCACTCTTGTGGCAAAAAGCCTTTATTCAGATGTTTTTTTTTACAGTGAAATTCTTAAAAACAGACAAAGCAGCTTGTGCATATTAAAATAGAGCTGTGATACAAGCTGCTCAGCAGCACAACAGCCTTTGTAGCCCCCTCAGTACACAAGATCATTTAAATGCAAACACCTGAGCAGAAAGCCAATGAACTCACAAATGACAAATGCAAAGTATGACCACTAGATGGCTCTACAAAATTTATAGAAAAAGGGAACAAAGCAGGAAAAAATTGTGTACAGATGAGACAGAACACAACAATACAGCGATAAGCACCAGACCAATGTGCATCAGAACAGTTCTGATGCATACTGAACAACTACAAAAAAAATCTCCATTTAGTAAGCTGTGGCCTGCATTTAAAAAGTTTCTAGTGGCAATAATAGTTTCAGTCAAATCACCACCCTGAATCTTCTTTTTGAGGGTTTCTAGACCTGCTTCAACCATATCTGGATTACTGTTGTGTAGGATACATAATAAAACTGCCTAGCTAAAGCAGAATGAAGAAATTGATTTTAATGTTTGTTGGGACGAGTTGGGGAAGCTCACCACTAAGTTTGACAGGGTGGAGGGTTTTGTGGATGACCCCCAGGAAGGCAAGTTCTCTCTGCCTCATCGGCCCATACACAGGATTCCCCCTAGGGTGGGTCTGAGTCCTCCACTGCGGGCACAGATGAGGACTCCAGACAGGGGAATTGCCCCAGGGGCAACCTTGATCACATCAAGGGGCAGGAGAGTGCCGTGGAGACCTTAGAATCTAATGTCTCGTCCTCGGACCAATCTTGACGTATGAATATAGAAAAAGAACTGATATAGGCTATGAATATATTTTTCACAAGAAGATGATAACGTTATATTATTTGATTGATGGGTGTGATGTGAGAATTGTTGAAATAGTAAGGTAGAGAAAAGTGAGAATGGTGTCAGAATATTGCGTAATGATGCATGGTGGAAAATTACTTTCTCAACACCAGTAATAGTTGACTTCAGCCTGGAAAAAAGATTTTGATAGGCTGTTCTATATTTCTGGGGTGGAAGGTGGAAGTGTAGTACATTATCATGTTTGTACAAAGTCACTTTCAACCAGAAGGTGGCAGCATTTCTGAATTTGTTTTGACTCTTCCTGCTGCAGTATAAAGTATTCGGCAGTAGTCTTTATATGGCTGAAAATGTAGTGATTTATCTCCTCAGAGCATTATGGAATAATGTAAAAATGCTGTTTGTGAATGTATACACTTTTTCACACTTAGTATTGCAATGTAATTGATTGGTAATTTGGTGATAATGTATTGCCCCATTCACTGATTAAAAAGAGCTTTGTGTTTTTACATGCATGCATATGGACAAAATACCAATATTTTTGGAAAGCACCCTTTATTTGTTTGATTGTTTTACAATGCTCTTTATTGAATTGTTCTACATAAACTGCACCTAATGACCCAATGAACCAAATGATTGTACCCATTTTCATTTATTCCATGGTTTCTATATATCTAAACGCTGTAGGCTAAGAAGCCATTCTGGACCTATTCTTCAGTGTGACAGTTTGACCTCGTGATGGTTCTCTCTGAAGCGTTGGAGCCCACAGACACTAGACATATATCCTTCTTCCACTCTGTCACAGCAAAAAGAATAAAATCATGAGGAAGTATATTGACAGATGTTTAAATATAATTGTTTATTGGCTGTTTGGGTTTCTCGTCTTTTGTGATAAAGAATAAAGTGATGAGTCATCATGGCTAGTGACAGTCATGTCTGCCCAAAGCCCAGCCACTTGTGAGAACAGAAAATGTACATTTCAATTTGCATATAGGAGTTAAGAGAGGAGGCCAGCAGGTGTTTCCTGAGAGGAAGAGAGGAGCGAGTGGTTGATGATGCTCCACTGATCATTGATGCAAAGTCATGCAGTCACCCGTTAACCATTTTCAGGTCATTCCAGCCAGTTGGAGTAAAACATTGTTTTATCCAGTTCTTAAAACCTCCCTGGTGTGCATGATGCAAGTGATGTGTGTAAAAGAGTCAATCATCAGTTTGATACAACGTTTATGGAAATTAAATGAGATATTTAATGGGGCGGCTGTAGCTCAGGAGGTAGAGCGGGTCGTCCACTAATCGCTTTGGATAAAAGAGGTCGGTGGTTCGATTCCCGGCTCCTCCAGTCTGCATGTCGAAGTGTCCTTGGGCAAGACACTGAACCCCAAATTGCTCCCGTTGGTGTGCCAGCGGTAACCTGCCGCCATCGGTGTATGAATGGGTGAATGTACCTACTGACTGTAAAGTGCTTTGGATAAAAGCGCTATATAAATGCAGGCCATTTACCATTTACCATATAGAGGCTCAGGCTGCAATGTATAAATTAAATGACTTATCAAGCCGAAATAGGAAAACAATGTTGGTTAGGTTTATCCAGAGAAAACAAAGTCAAAGTTAGTGAGACAAGATGATAAAGGTCCAAAGTATGATAAGTAAATAAATAAATAAATAAACACACAAATAAACAAACAAATTAATAATACTAATATTAGTGCATGGAGTAATTTCACACAAGATTCAATCAGAATTTAGTGGCAAGTTGTTTATTTGGATTTTGTCTATGTAAGAACTTAATAATAACACCTTGAATTATGTGCAAGGAAAAAGGACTGATGTGAAAAGTGAGAATGAATGAGGTAATTAGGGAACATTATTTTCTTTCTGACGATAGTGTGAGAATAGTATTTACTTACAAAGGCATTTTCAACCACAAATAGAAGCACTTTCAAGCACAAGCAAGGTGGATGCACTTCTCAATTTATCTGATGTCTGATGGGAAACTCTCTTATCCACATAACACACAATAAGCAATGCTTTGAATTGTAGAGTGAAAATAGTCTATATTTCCCATTGTATTGTGACATAAATTGTTTGATAATGTACAGTAGGCCAAAAAGTTTCATATTTTGCTTGGCCTGTCGTTGCAGGATATTTAAGTGGTACCTAAGATGATACTTAATCCATTAAAAAGACATTCTAGTGCAGGTAAAAATAATATTGCTTTGGAATTAATTTCTCATGAGCGCCAATGAAATACAAGCAATTTCTTTAAGTCAATGCATTTTATTGAATAAATCGATGCAAAATACAGCAAACCTAATAGTTTTAACAATTTTTCTATATGATTTCTAATGTCAACCTTGTAATGCCCAAACAGCACAAGCAAGAATTAAAGAAGCAGATTTGAAATGGTAATTATGGCAGCTACTATTCACTGCCGCAGTCCGACTTCTTGATGGTTTTCTCGGAAGCGTTGGAGCCCACAGACACTTTACATGTGTAGACCTTCTCCTTGTTCCAGTCTGATGTCTGGATGGACAGATAGCTGCTGATTTGGAAGGTCTGGCCTGATGGTTGCTGAACAGCGGTGCTGGTAGAGACCCCACTGCTCACCTGACTCCCATCAGCCATCCAGGTAACATCTGCTAAACTCAAAGACGGACTGGACAGGCTGACCAGACAGACCAGAGAGGCTCTGTTGGCCTGGAGCTCATCAGTGGATGGAGGGAAGATTGTCAAGACAGGAGGAGTGAGGGTGGAGTCTGCAGGAGATGGAGACATTCACCCAAACAATCAACACAGTCAGGAATGTATGGAAAATACCATGATAATCTACAGCAGTGGTTCTCAAGTGGTCTAGCCCCACGGCCCACATTTTAAAGTTTAAACTGGTGATGGACATGCCATTGTTTCCTTTTGACAAAATGTTTGCCTATTTTGGAGCATTAGGCTATTTAGCCCCTTCCTGATGAGCTAGGATGAGATGGTACCAATGGATTTCTTAGCTCTGTTTCAGAGGATACCATGCAGTATCTTCTCTCTGGCTTCTCTCGGACACCAGCGACCTCAAGGAGTAGAACTTTTTTTTTCATCCACACATCCGCGACCCACTCAAAACGGCTGCAGGACCCAGTTTTGGGTCACGATCCACCAGTTGAGAACTATTGATCTACAGTATTGTAATAAATTGTGATCACAATTTGAAATAATCTCTTTGAAGAACTAAACCAGTCCAGTTTGCCGCCAAGTGTGCAAAAAGAAATCATCAGCAGAACTCATTTTCAAAATGTTTTCAATCTATTTGGGAACTAAATCATTTCCATTTCATTACTCAGTTCACTTCAGCTCTGAAATTCAGATGATTCATTTTGTAAAACTGTTTCAATTTGCAAACCAAGATATTAACTTAATTATTGTTCTTTATAAAACACCATAATTATTTTCCATTTATTATGATGTTATCATTCATTGTGTAAAAGTACAATATATCAAACAATGCATATTCACCATTGAAGAAAACATACTTTCGTACACGTCAACATACATAGTGATTAGGCTACTTTGCCTTTCTTGAAAGAGGATATAATTCGATCAGAATTATAAGTGTAACCTTTTATTTTACCAAATTAAACTAATTATTATTTAATTCCTTGTGTTAATTACTTGTGACAAAATATTGAATCTTGCAAAATTTGAATTTTGTGTGTATGATGAAGTAACAATCTTGAATTCCACTACAATAAAATAATTGTAGAAAACTATAGAAAACATTTCCGATATTGTGAGTGTGACCCTGACCATGACATACCTGCTTGATATCAAAGCAGATGTAAAAGCTTAAAGTGTCATTGAATGCGAGATTTAAATATTACAAATCATTAACACATGACTTCATTAGGCTGTCTTCTACTAACACACTAAAGAAATAACAGAAGTATCATCTATTATGAGCAGTTAAACAGTACTCACCTGTCACAATCAGCTTGGTGCCCTGTCCGAATACCACAGTGATTCAGTTTGCACACATGGCCGTACAAAAACCTCCAGACTCTCACTAATGAGGCGAGTGGAACTGAAACTCCCTCTTCAGAAACAATCTAACTTCCACTGTCAACATCTCGTTCGCTTCATGAGCCCATATTCCCAAAGCCTCGCTGGACTTCAACATTGACTCTGAAATCTCTGCTGCATCATTTTGTTTTCCTGGGAATGTTAAAGTCCAGATATGATCATTGGAATCATAGTGATGATGGTGATGATGCTGTCCTTGATAAGAGTCTAGTTCATTCACACAATCCAGCAGTTTCTTCCAGATGTTGATGGGAATATTCCATATGTCTTGACTCATAGAGGCTTTTGTTCAACATCCGGTCTTGTTTTGTTCCAGGTTTGCTGTTTCGGCTTTGTTTGATTTGGCGCAACATCCATCAAAGCTGCAGAGAGGTTTTTGTCATGGTGTGACTCACTGTGATACAGCTGCATTAGCAGAATTAGAGGTATCCCATGTCTGACAGAAATACTCAGCAGAGTCTCCTGCCTCGGCTTGCTTAATGATGAACTGGTAATCTATAGTTGATGAGGATTTAGAGTTGAATCGACTGGAGGAGAATCCTGTTCCAAAGGAATTAGGCGATGTGTGACTCTGGTAAAATCTCAGAACATACTGAGGAACCCCACCAGGAACCTGTTTGTACCAATAGACGTATTGTCCATCATCTCTCTCAATGTTGCAGCTCATAATGACCTCTTGACTTGGAGAAACTGCCTGGACAGCAGGCGTCTGGGTCAGCACTTTCACTCCTTCAACATCTGTCAACAAACGTACACAGAAACATGTGTGAAAGGTTTACAGATGAATCTATAGCCTGGAAAAGGAATAAGAAGTAATAACTTACATGTTAGAGCAGTGATGATGGTGCAGAGGGTCCCCAGCATGTTGTCTATAGTATGTGGTGTAGACCTCTGCAGCTGAGAGATGAGCAGCACCAGAGTGAGGAGAGGAGACACTGAAGAAGAAGCTTATAAGGAGGAGAGGAGAATGGGAGGGGGAGGGGTTTCAACACTGAACAGTTTTCCATTAATAAATTAAATAGATGATGTATTTGATTTCACATCATAACATCAAGTCATTCCAAAACGTCTCTTCATGAGAATTCATAGCTATTCAGGCTCATATTATAATGGTCCCTTCAAGTTGTCTAATAAACACTAATGTTCTATGATAGCAGGGCAGCGAATAATGCTATATTGATCTCAAATAATAATAATAATAATAATAATAATAATAATAATAATAATAATAATAATAATAATAATAATAATAATTATTATTATTATTATTATTATTATTATTATTATTATTATTATTTATGAGAATCCCGTCATGACTCTCGGAATTTTCATTAGCTCATTGTTGAACTGCACGTGCAGACTTGACGGTAAAAGCGTTTGATTTGGTTATTTTAAAGTTGATCCATGAGATTCTCATGTTTTGGAGAAATCTTTGGGGACAAGTGTTCATTGCTGTGGTGTTTCTGCACTGCACTTCTCACAGATCACTTTGCAATCAAACAATTTCACCATAGCTACTGTGAAGTCTTGTGCCTATCACAGCTCATGCAAACTTCTGGTTGACTTTCCTCTGTTTATGAGTTTCTGTTGATTAACTGTTTATGAGTTTTTGTTGATTAACTGTTTATGAGTTTCTGTTGATTAACTGTTGCACGATGCTGGAAGTGTAAAATGACCTCAGACACCAGAGGATTTCTCCCAAGAAAGAAAGAGCGACCTGACACCAAAGTTCAGAACAACCAATGAAAAGGTTTCATGAAGAGGCTGAATCACTTTTGTGTTGTATTAATCAGTCAAAGGGATGAACAAAGCAAGTATTTATTTTTTAATGAAAATGTCACAGAATATGATGATACATTACTGTTTTTAATGTATTTATTTATGTGTGAGAATCCATTGTGGAGGTTTAATGTTTGTAACGATTGATCTATAATTCTACATGTGATGATAGAGGGGATTGGTTTGAATGGCTTCAGTCTCAGTCAAGATGTGTCAGACCCCAAAAAGCAGAAGTATCTAGTGAGGAGGTTTTTGTCATGGTGTAAATCACTGTGATACGTATTCAGTAACAGAGCCGTCCCATGTTTCACAGTAATAGACTGCTGAGTCTCCCTCCTCCACAGTGTTGATCATCAAACGATAATCTGATTTTGACTGATGATTAGATGTGAATTTGGGAGAGGAGAAACCAGAGCCATAATATACAGTGCTGCCGTAGGTATGATGAAACCGCAGTACATACTGAGGAACTCCTCCTGGAACCTGTTTATACCAGACAGCCTGATGATTAGTAACAGTCCCCAGGTTACAGTCCATGGTGGCTGTCTCTCCTCTCCTCAGCGTCACAACAGGAGGCTTCTGTGTCACCACCGTCACACCACTCACACCTGAGAAACAACAAGATGACATGGAGTCAAGAGAAACACACAGGCTGATGAATCCAACATGAGCTGAAAGCTGCAGTAAGTCAGCCTCCTTACATGTTAGAGCAGTGATGAGAGTGCAGAGGAGCCCCAGCATGTTGTCTATAGTGTGTGGTGTAGACCTGCTTACTGTCCAGCTGAGAGATGAGCAGCACACTGGAGTGACGAGAGGAGACACTGAAGAAGAAGCTTATAAGGAGGAGAGAAGAAGGGGAGGGGGAAGGGTTTCAACACTGAACAGTTCTCATTAATAAAGTAACTACATAATGTATTTGATTTCACATGATAACATCTAGTCATTCCTTAACCTCTCGTCTTCACGAGAATTCATAGCTCTTCAGGCTCATATTGTAATCGTACCTTTAGGTTGTACATGTCTAATAAACACTAATCTTCTAAGATAGCAGGGCAGAGACAAATGCTATTGATATCTAAAATTATTATTATTATTATTATTATTATTATTATTATTATTATTATTATTATTATCATCATTATTATTATCACTTGATGAGAAGTCTGTTATGAATCGCGGAATCTAGATGACCTATGTTTTCTAGGTGAGTGACTGCAGCATTTTCATGAGCTTATTGTTGAACATAGGACTTGAGGGGAAACCTTTGATTTGGTTATTAAGTGCTGATCCATGAGATTCTCATGTTTTTGATTAAGTGCTGATCCATGAGATTCTCATGTTTTTGGAGAAATCTTTGAGGACCTCTTTGTTTATTGCTGTGGTGTTGCTGCACTGCACTTCCCACAGAACACTGCAATCAAACAATGTCACCAGTAACCTGAAGTCTTTTTCCTTCAAGTTTCTGTTGATGAAGATTGGATTTCTCTATTGTTCTTCATATCTCTTCAGCCATGTGACTATTGCTGCTCATGCAAACTACTGGTTGATTTTACTCTGTTTATGAGTTTCTGTTGCTCAACTGTTTATGCGTTTCAACTTTCTGTTGATTAACTGTTTATGAGTTTCTGTTGATTAACTGTTGCACGATGCTGGAAGTGTAAAATGACATCAGACACCAGAGGATTTCTCCCAAGAAAGGAAGACCGACCTGACACCAAGAGTTCAGAACAACAAATGAAAAGGTTTCATGAGGAGGCTGAATCACTTTTGTGTTGTATTAACCAGTCAAAGGGTTGAACAAAGCAAGCATTTATTTTTTATGAAAATGTCACAGAATATGATGATACATTATTGTTTTTAATGTATTTATTTATGTGTGAGAATCCATTGTGGAGGTTACTGGTTTGTAACAATTGATCTATAATTCTACATGTGAGGATGTTACAGAGGGAATTGATTTGAATGGCTTCAGTCTCAGTCAAGATGTGTCAGACCCCAAAAAGCAGAAGTATCTAGTGAGGAGGTTTTTGTCATGGTGTAAATCACTGTGATACGTACTCATTAACAGAGGTGTCCCATGTTTTACAGTAATAGACTGCTGAGTCTCCCTCCTCCACAGTGTTGATCATCAAACGATAATCTGTTCCAGACTGATGATTAGATGTGAATTTGGGAGAGGAGAAACCAGAGCCATAATATACAGTGCTGCCGTAGGTATGATGAAAACTCAGTACATACTGAGGAACTCCTCCTGGAACCTGTTTATACCAGCGAGCTGCATTATTAGTAACAGTCCCCAGGTTACAGTCCATGGTGGCTGTCTCTCCTCTCCTCAGCGTCACAACAGGAGGCTTCTGTGTCACCACCGTCACACCACTCACACCTGAGAAACAACAAGATGACATGGAGTCAAGAGAAACACACAGGCTGATGAATCCAACATGAGCTGAAAGCTGCAGTAAGTCAGCCTCCTTACATGTTAGAGCAGTGATGAGAGTGCAGAGGATGCCCAACATGGCGTCAGTGTGGGCTGAGAATGGCGTTGTATCGTGGAAAGTTGCCTGACTGCTGAGAGGTTTGGAGTGTGAGGAGAAGAGATGCTGAAGGAGCAATTTATAAGATCACTGAAGGAGGGAGGAGGAGTTTTGTCACCTTATCATAGACAATCTTGATGATTTAACATTTACAAAAACAGAAAATCTGAAATCTCTATAGTGACCTCATCAAAATAGAAATCAGTCATAGCATTACGCAAATGTGTAACGTTCATTTGCCAAATTTGAGGTATAAAGGTAGGTAACAAATATATATAATATATATAAATAACATATATAACATATATAATATATATATAAATAACAAAATTCAGAAAATGTACATCCAAAACCTAATTCTCTCCTCTTCTATGCTACATTTTATAAATACATAGAACACCTGACACTGTTTAAATGGCATGCTCCGTTTCTTGCTATCATTTTTAAAGTATTCCCCGAAGTAATCCCATATTTTGTCAAGTATTGCTAACCAGCATGCGTCATTTCCTTAGGTAACATAATTGAATAGATAATGTGCTGTATTTCTTTGTGTCATCCTCTTACAAGTGTCTCATTACTTCACAGCCCTGCACAGTGTGAGACATTCTCATTGAGTCTCTCATCTTAAAGAATCAATTGATGTCGTCATCATGTTCTCTTTTTCTGACACAAGTTATCAGGACTGTGGTTATGACACATTATAAAAGAAGACAGTTGTGGAAAGTCCACTTGTTGGTGCTTTCAGTCAGTTTGAGCAGTCCAGCTGTTGTTGGAGCCTTTGGCACCTCATGACTCAGCCCCCTCCACACTGTGACAGGTGGACTGCAGCGCCTCTAGAGGCAGCTGACGTGTCAGCATAACACATCTGATACTCGTCAATTGTCTAGTGCTGGAAACAAGCTTTACATGGCTTTGTACAGTGCAATGCGGATTTGTGTTATTGGTATGGTATCAATGCTATCTATGCTTCAAATAAGCTAATATAAATAATAGCAAAAAAAATCAATAAAAGTTCAGTGTGTTTCCAGCCAGTTGCAGCCACTCATATATGAGAGCTGAGACTCAACCTCGTAATTTGCATGGAGTTATAAATACGGAGAAGAGGCCAGCAGGTGCATCCTGAGAAGGCAGAGAAGTGATACTTCACTGACTGGGGACGCAAAGTCGTCTGCAGTTGCTGCTCGTTTTGGATGACTTTGACTTTTTTTTTTTTTTTTTTTTTTTTTTACCAATTGACTTCCAACCAGTTTGTACCATCTGTGCATGTGTCAATTTATCTCTATTGTCATACTGTGATACGGATAGTGACATACTGGATAATGTGTTCACATTTAATGATAACTGTTGTATAATTGTAGCAATCGGATAAATGTTAACTCATTGAGTAAAGTGTATTCTGTTGTGGGTTTAAATATTTGGTTTGGAGTATCAGTGAAATACAGATGTTTATTTTTAAATCACAATGCTTTTTATAGAATATCTAAACAAAATGCAGCTTTTGCAAAGCTAAAACAATTCTCCCATCTAGTATACAGCAACTGTAACATTTGTTACAGTCTTGAAAAAATAATTGTGATGTCTAAAAACATTGTAATGCCCAAACAGCACAAGCAAGAAGTAAAGATTTGAAACGATAATTCTGGCAGCCTATTTTTCAGTGCGGCAGTCTGACTTCTTGATGGTTTTCTCTGAAGACACTTTACACGTGTAGACATTCTCCTTGTTCCAGACTGACATCTGGATGGACAGATAGCTGCTGATTTGGAAAGTCGGGCCTTGCTGAACAGCAGTGCTGGTAGAGACCCCAATGCTCACTGGACTCCCATCAGCACAGCTGCAGTCCAGGTAACATCTGCTGAACCCAAAGAGGGACTGGGCAGGCTGGCCAGACAGACAGACCAGAGAGGCTCTGCTGGACTGGAGCTCATCACTGGATGGAGGGAAGATTGTCAAGAGGAAGAAGGGGAGTGTGGAGCCTGCAGGAGGGGAGACATTCTCCAAAGCAATCAACACAGTCAAGCATTCACTATGGAAAATAGCATGACACTCTATTGTATTTATTATTTTGTGTTCACAGGTTTAAAAGAAAACACTTTCAAGAAGTAAAGCACTTTGCCACCCAAGTGTCCAAACAAGAAATCATTGCCCAAAGCATCACCAGAGTTCTTTTTCAAAATGTTATCAATCTATTTTGCAACTAAATCATTTTCACTTCATTACTCACTTCACTTCAATTCTGAAAATCAGAGGATTCATTTTGTAAAACAATTATCAATTTGCAAACCAATACTGGTGGCGCTCACTATTACAGTCTATATCTGCTTTACCTCTGGCAACCAGCAGAGGGCCTTGCTATAGCAAACTGTGTGTGTGTGTGTGCGTGTGTGTGTGTGTGTGTGTGTGTGTGTGTGTGTGTGTGTGTGTGTGTGTGTGTGTGTGTGTGTGTGTGTGTGTGTGTGTGTGTGTGTGTGTGTGTGTGTGTGTGTGTGTGTGTGTGTGTGTGTGTGTTTGTTTGTTTGTTTGTTTGTTTGTTTGTTAGTTAGTTTGTTTGTTTTCCTATAAGACTAAAAATAAATATCCTCATCAGGGAAAAGGGTTGGTGACATTTTGCCATTCCCCTCTTTTAAAGGGGTTACGGCTTGAGTTTAAGGTTAAGGTCAGAATGAGGGTTAGGTTTAGGTGAGGGAGTTATGTTTCTCCATAGTGATGATGATCAATGGTTGATGAATAAGGGTAAGGGAATTGAACTACCAGTAGTCAGTGGAATATGTGACCACAAGTAACTTCAGAAAAGGTTTGGAGAGTTTGGAAGTTCAAACAGGTATGATGAAGGTGCGCTTTGGTAGAGGACACAAAAGTTACAAAGAAAAAAGAAGAAAGGTCCAAGGCACTCTTGTGGCAAAAAGCCTTTATTCAGATGATTCTTTCACAGTGACATTCTTAAAAACAGACAAAGCAGCTTGTGCATATTAAAATAGAGCTGTGATACAAGCTGCTCAGCAGCACAACAGCCTTTGTAGCCCCCTCAGTACACAAGATAATGTCAATGCAAACACCTGAGCAGAAAGCCAATGAACTCACAGGTGACAAATGCAAAGTATGACCACTAGATGGCTCTACAAAATGTATAGAAAAAGGGAACAAAACTGGAAAAGATTGTGTACAGATGAGACAGAACACAACAATACAGCGATAAGCACCAGACCAATGTGCATCAGAACAGTTCAGGATGCATACTGAACAACTACAAAAAAAAATCTCCGTTTAGTCAGCTGTGGCCTGCATTTAAAAAGTTTCTAGTGGCAATAATCAAATCACCACCCTGAATCTTCTTTTTGATGGTTTCTAGACCTGCTTCAACCATATCTGGATTACTATTATGTACATAGCCTAATAAAACTGCCTAGCTAAAGCAGAATGAAGAAATTGATTTTAATGTTTGTTCTGATGCATATTGACAGATCTAAACAGCAAATTGTTGTATTGTGCACAGTTTACTTGTTGCTTCCACCTCCTCAGTTCATAGTAGCTACTAGTCGGGGACAGGGCAGGCACACAAGTAGGCTAACATATCCGAAGGAATAGTTTGATTTTATAATTATTGAATTTACTAAAATGTAGGCTACCTCCAGACACTGCAGTAGAACAACTCGTCTTTATAGGCTAGTTACTTAATCAGATTCAGCAAGAAAAAACTCAGATTGGGCACCAACAATAACGGGATTTTAAAAGGGAACGGGGACCCCTGTCACTCTCTCTGTCATCCCCGCCCACACGGATCGAGGGACCAGAGACTACAGATTCCGCTGCTAGAAATAGTTGCGTCAAGTTAGCCAGAGATATCCAGAGTATTCCGATTTTGCCTTCAAAGTAAAACATTTTACTGCAATGCATCTTCGCCATTTTCGCCCATAAGGGTTTTCTTTTGAAAGTCCTGACGGAAGAGCTATTTTTATTCTCTCTGTTTTGACACTGGTGCAAGATGTCGCTCAGTCTTTCGACACCGATAGAGGCTGAAACGCAAATGCGCATCGCAGAGACCGACGCATCTCTAAAACGATAAAGCTGATCTAATAATCTCGGCATGTTACATTTAGCATGGGACGAGGACACAGCAGACGTGTATTTTGAAAGGAATGCAACTGGAAGATTGCCAAATGGTTGGTGCAGTCGAGATAAAAAATATAAATAGCGGATGCGCTTTACCGAGTGACCAAGTCCAGGTACACTAAACGTTATCTGCTCAAATTGAAAGAAGGCGTGAGGCAGGATATCGTTGCCAAACAAGTGAACTAGTAGGGGGTGTGAAAATACCAAAGGGAAATGGAAATGACTGTCAACATCTGTCTCTAGATCCGTTTGAGCTGAAGGTGGATTTTTTTGGGGTGCTCACCAAGGTGTGACAGAACAAAATGCTGCGCACTACTGGGTTACCATAGTCTTACATGCCCCTGAGTCAGGAATTTTTCTTGACTTTTTTTGTATTTGCTGTGTAGGCTACTGCAACACAACGAAGAGGATGGTCTTTGCCCTACATGTGATTGCCATGTCTTCAGCATTTTTCAATCCCAGTTTTGCCTTCAGTTCCCACTTTGACACAGGTAAGGGTCAAATCAAGCTGATAAAATGCATTGGTAGTCAAAGAGGCTAGCATTAGGACATGTAGGCTATTTGCTGTGGGCCTACTTGTGTTCATGTTTCCCGATGATCAGGCTGAGTGATTTCCTCTGACTGAATCTGGCATTTGCTGGAGTGCAGTTGGTGACAGTGAGGCCATGATATGCCATCACTCTGCACCATATCAGATGATTTCCACCACCAGCATCATAATTGTCATAATCATAATCATCATCATCCTCATCATCACCACTGCAACCAGCAAATGAAACCTCAAATGATGTCTGTTTTTCTACAGATAAATTTGACCCAGTGGTTCTCAATTTCCCCCCACATCATCAAGGACCCCTAATCTGACACAAATTAGACCACAGACCCCCATTTGATAAGATTTTGTCCCAGGGTCCCCCATCTGATAAGATTTTCGCCTTTAGATGTTTTATTACAGAAAGTGTATGAAAGCCAGCATGACTAAAATAGTCATACATTGTCATTGTGTTGGATGGAACTAATAGGGAAAATAAATTATCCCCCTTTTTGCTGGGTCCCCATGGAACCCCTTCAAGGACCCCTGGGGGTCTCTCCGGACCCCACTTTGAGAACCACTGATTTACCCAACCAGTCCCTTCTACCATGGAGACAAGAGGGTTAAGAGTTGTGCATGCACTGGGTCCGCATTAGTCCAGCACGTACATCCCTGCAGCTGTGAGTGTGTGCATGCACGTGTGTGTGTGTGTGCGTGTGTGTGTGCGTGCGTGTGCGTGCGTGCACTTCTGTGTGTGTGTACTGTATGTGTGTGTGTGTCTGCGTGTGTGCATGCAATGCATGCTAGGATCAGGAAACATAATGGTTCTGCTGATTTGTGGTTATGGTTCATGTTGCCTGTCTGCAGTATATTTCGGGGTGATGGGACCCCGGGCAGAGCTGCCATGGTGGGCAGGAGAACCCAGGTGCTGTTGCAGTGCTACAGGGCCATGGTGGGGGAAGTCATTGCTGTGCGTACAGCCTCTGACTGTGATGGCTTGATTTCAAGCAGAATATATAACTGGGTCCAAGAGTGTAAACAGGACTGAGAGTATCCCTGCCTGCACTCGGCACTGTGTGCTGAGCATACAAAGGACGTTCAGCCGGGTGCCTCTCAAGTTTCAAGCTCTATCTGTCCTCCCCAAACCCCACACTCTCTATCTGTCCTCCCCAAACCCCACACTCTCTATCTGTCCTATACCCCACACTCTCTATCTGTCCTCTACCCCACACTCTCTATCTGTCCTCTACCCCACACTCTATATCTGTCCTCTACAAACCCCACACTCTCTGTCTGTCCTCCCCAAACCCCACACTCTCTATCTGTCCTCCCCAAACCCCACACTCTCTGTCTGTCCTCCCCAAACCCCACACTCTCTATCTGTCCTCGCCAAACCCCACACTTTCTATCTGTCCTCCCCAAACCCCACACTCTCTATCTGTCCTCCCCAAACCCCACACTCTCTATCTGTCCTCCCCAAACCCCACACTTTATATCTGTCCTCCCTAAACCCCACACTCTCTATCTGTCCTCCCCAAACCCCACACTCTCTATCTGTCCTCCCCAAACCCCACACTCTCTATCTGTCCTCCCCAAACCCCACACTCTCTATCTGTCCTCCCTAAACCCCACACTTTATATCTGTCCTCCCTAAACCCCACACTTTCTATCTGTCCTCCCTAAACCCCACACTCTCTATCTGTCCTCCCTAAACCCCACACTCTCTATCTGTCCTCCCCAAACCCCACACTTTATATCTGTCCTCCCTAAACCCCACACTCTCTATCTGTCCTCCCCAAACCCCACACTTTCTATCTGTCCTCCCTAAACCCCACACTCTCTATCTGTCCTCCCTAAACCCCACACACTCTATCTGTCCTCCCTAAACCCCACACTCTATCTGTCTTCCCTAAACCCCACACTTTATATCTGTCCTCCCTAAACCCCACACTCTCTATCTG
>NC_139644.1:16498318-16510818 GCF_964638095.1 Poromitra crassiceps
CTGTCATTAAGCCACAGGGGCCTGTGCTGCTTGCTATTCAGGACGGAGGAGGTCTTGTCAAATATCCTGATTTTAATTGTCTGTGTATCGTGTAGAGAAGACAGGGAAACAACAGGATATCACTGTCACAAATCATCTGACTGTTAACAAATTTGCATTTTTTTCTCTGAGTGACCATCTGATCTCCATGCGGTGACATCACTCTCCTCTGATCCTGCAGATGGCGCTCCGCTGAGCGAGCTGTCGTGGCCTTCGTCCCTGGCGGTGGTAGCTGTCTCCTTCTCTGGCCTCTTCACCTTCGTCTTCCTCATGCTGGCCTGCCTCTGCTGCAAGAAGGGTGACATCGGCTTCAAGGTGAGCTCCCTGCTGCCCCCTGCTGGAGGTGGCGAGGGGAACACGTACACACACAGAGGGAAAGACAAGAGAACGGCTGTGTCTTGCATCTGAGTCAGGGGGGAAGAAAACATTATTTAAGATATTATTATCCTTATTCCTTTATTCACTCATTATTTATTCATTAGTATTCAAAGTTATCGATTATGAGACCCACACATAAGTGCTGAGGTCACTGTAGTGCTCCACCATTAATCTAATCACAATCCAATGCCAGCAATTATATAATTCTATAATTGCATGGCAGTGAGCCAAGCAAAGTACAGTAAAATACAGTAAAAAATACAATAAACATAAACATTCGTCAACACTCATGATACCATTTGTTTATTGTCGCAATAGTCTGACTTTTTCACCAAATCGTTTCTGAAGAAGACTGTCCCTTGGTTGAATGCCAGTGATGTCACCAAGTAACCTTGCCCATCTCAGGCTGGCACACACTGTCTCTGTGCTGCCTGCCAGCGTGACTCAACCCTGCTGTGGCAGACTGATGACAGCTGACAGAGACTCACTCACACAGGCAGAGAACATATGGCGGGAGACAGGGTGTGTGTGTGTGTGTGTGTGTGTGTGTGTGTGTGTGTGTGTGTGTGTGTGTGTGTGTGTGTGTGTGTGTGTGTGTGTGTGTGTGTGTGTGTGTGTGTGTGTGTGTGTGTGTGTGTGTGCGCGTGCGTGCGTGCATACATTTTAATATTAGAACTATTTCAGCTGGAGAATGGATAAATTACAGTCCCCGCTTACACCAGAGCCTTCTCTTTATATCACTTATGCAGTGCAATTAGAATTGATGAGGAGAGGAGAGGAGGAGATGAGGAGGGAGGAGGAGGCAGTGGGTTTTGTCAGAGGCGAGAGTCTGGAGTGTCTCGGTGTTCGCTGAGGTTGCATGGATAGCAGCGATAATGAGCACAGCATAGAGTGGCACCATTAACGACTTCTGGACTTTTGCGATGTGTGTGTGTGTGTGTGTGTGTGTGTGTGTGTGTGTGTGTGTGTGTGTGTGTGTGTGTGTGTGCGTGTGTGTATGCTTGCACGTGCGTGTGTGCGTGCGTGCGTGTCGGCCAGGCCACATGACCTATCCCTCATTATGTGAAAAAGTGTGGTAATGACCCGCAGGAACAGTGGGAGTGACTCGGTGTGTGGTGGACTGTCTCTCTGTGAGACCAGGTAATGACAGAAAGCTGCATGGTGTGTGGTGGACTGTCTCTCTGTGAGACCAGGTAATGACAGAAAGCTGCATGGTGTGTGGTGGACTGTCTCTCTCTGTGAGACCAGGTAATGACAGAAAGCTGCATGGTGTGTGGTGGACTGTCTCTCTCTGTGAGACCAGGTAATGACAGAAAGCTGCATGGTGTGTGGTGGACTGTCTCTCTGTGAGACCAGGTAATGACAGAAAGCTGCATGGTGTGTGGTGGACTGTCTCTCTGTGAGACCAGGTAATGACAGAAAGCTGCATGGTGTGTGGTGGACTGTCTCTCTGTGAGACCAGGTAATGACAGAAGGCTGCATGGTGTGTGGTGGACTGTCTCTCTCTGTGAGACCAGGTAATGACAGAAAGCTGCATGGTGTGTGGTGGACTGTCTCTCTCTGTGAGACCAGGTAATGACAGAAGGCTGCATGGTGTGTGGTGGACTGTCTCTCTCTGTGAGACCAGGTAATGACAGAAGGCTGCATGGTGTGTGGTGGACTGTCTCTCTGTGAGACCAGGTAATGACAGAAGGCTGCATGGTGTGTGGTGGACTGTCTCTCTCTGTGAGACCAGGTAATGACAGAAGGCTGCATGGTGTGTGGTGGACTGTCTCTCTGTGAGACCAGGTAATGACAGAAGGCTGCATGGTGTGTGGTGGACTGTCTCTCTGTGAGACCAGGTAATGACAGAAGGCTGCATGGCTCCAGCCGAGCGGACCATGCTACAACATGCTGAGACACTGTCCCACAATTGCACCTCATTCATTTGCTGTGATTAGCAGGGTTGTTGATAGCCACATAGCGCCTGTCTGATATATTGTAAACATGTCAATGCTGATTCTTGTAGGCACATTCTCCAGCAAGTAAGAGGAGATTGTTTTTGCCTTGCAGCAAACTGGGAAGAACAGCCTCAATTTGAGCTGTTGATGCCCCGACCACAACCAGCTCAGTAACAGGCCAGGCTCTTCCCCACGGACATTACCCCCCCCCCCCCCCCCCATTCAATCATGTCACTATACTTTGTACTTTATAATTTGTGATTGTTTTTCCTGTATCGTTTCATCTCTACTATTGATGTGACCGCTGTGCTGCATTGTAATCTCATTACTTACTGTGGCTATTAAAGTGAATCTTGACTCTCAAGTGTCACCGGCAGGCTCATCTGTAAACTGAGATGAGAGCGGGAGGGGGGGTGACCTAGGTGTGGTGGATGCTGTGCGAGAGAAAGGCAAAGATTTCAGTGAAGAAGCAGTCAAAACTAAACAAAAAAGCACTAGGGACAATATAGGCTTCAAACTTTAAATCTGCTGTATCAAATCATCTTGTTTTGTCAGTTTGGTGGTAACGGCCACACAGAACAGTTCCATCACACACTATTAACATGTCTCCCCCTCAACATGGAGGCATCTCAATCCCCTCTTTGGCACCAGGCCGTCATTCAGCGGCTGTGAGGCGTTGGCGCGTCACCACAAAATCTCACCGCTGGCCCCTCCCCCCATCACCTTGCTCTCTCAGAGTGAAGCTGGCCCCTCCCTCCATCACCGCACTCTCTCAGAGTGAAGCTGGCCCCTCCCTCCATCACCTCGCTCTCTCAGAGTGAAGCTGGCCCCTCCCCCCATCACCTCGCTCTCTCAGAGTGAAGCTGGCCCCTCCCCCCATCACCTCACTCTCTCAGAGTGAAGCTGGCCCCTCCCTCCATCACCTCGCTCTCTCAGAGTGAAGCTGGCCCCTCCCTCCATCACCTCACTCTCTCAGAGTGAAGCTGGCCCCTCCCTCCATCACCTCGCTCTCTCAGAGTGAAGCTGGCCCCTCCCCCATCACCTCGCTCTCTCAGAGTGAAGCTGGCCCCTCCCCCCATCACCTCACTCTCTCAGAGTGAAGCTGGCCCCTCCCTCCATCACCGCACTCTCTCAGAGTGAAGCCAAATAACTTTTATGGAAAGAACTGACAGCTCCATATTGCCGCATTGCAACATCAGCGCCCAGCAGCCTCCGCCATTTTTTATTTTTGGAAGCGTGACAGCGCCAAAAGAACCTCGCACAGGCTCGCAGTGGTCAGCTGCGGTAGCGCGGGCCCCTATAATCAGCCTCTCTAAACAGTAACTCAATGGGAGAACACTCTAAATTTCGTGGATTCACATCTTTTCTGGGCGTACTGCAAATCTTGATTGAAGTGGTGTAGTGCAGGGATGTAAAACAACAACCATATTGTGGAAACTAAGCAAAAATTTTCGTTTTCTTTGTTTAGTTTTTTCAAGATAAATAGCTAATGCGGCTGTCGTCCACTCCGTCAGAAGTGCGTTGCCGTGGTTTTAACCTCGGGTCCTTTGCATTTACTATTTATCTTGAAAAAACTAAAAGAAAAAAAAGAAAAATTTTGCTTAGTTTCCACAATATGGTTGTTGTTTTACATCCCTGCACTACACCACTTAAATCAAGATTTACAGTACGCCCAGAAAAGATGTGAATCCACGAAATTTAGAGTGTTCTCCCGTTGAGTTACTGTTTAGAGAGGCTGATTATAGGGGCCCGCGCTACCGCAGCTGACCACTGTGAGGCGCATTCTGTTTCCAAAAATGGCCGGAGTGTCCTCTCTTTCCTTCCATGCTCTTTGGTGAAGCTGGCCCCTCCACCCATAGATATATATAAAGGCTAGATGGCTTAAGGCGGAGTCAGCAGCGTCGTTGAACGGCCGTCATCTTGCTACAGTGCCTTTCTGGTACGTTCTATGGTAGCTGGTGACCTGCACAGACAAAAATACTCATAACTCGCTGAAATCTTGACGGATTTACAAACGGTTTGGTTTATTACAAGCATATTCCGTTCCCGAGATAGACCAAAAAAAAAAAAAAACACTAAAAACACTATTTTTTTGATGAGCTCCAAATTACACCAAAATTAAACCGAAGCATCTATGCCATGAGAGGGATTCAGGCACAAAGTTTCATGCAGTTTCATCCATTTCCCTAGGAGTTATGATCATATGATGTTGCCATACTAACCCAACAACAGATGCTCATAACTCCTAGTAGCTCCCTGTAGCAAGATGGCCGCCATGCGACGACGTCGCTCTCCATTGGCCGGCAGCGCGGGTAAGCTATCTAGCCTTTATATATATCTATGCCTCCACCCATCACCTCGCTCTCTCAGAGTGAAGCTGGCCCCTCCCTCCATCACCGCACTCTCTCAGAGTGAAGCTGGCCCCTCCCTCCATCACCTCGCTCTCTCAGAGTGAAGCTGGCCCCTCCCCCCATCACCTCACTCTCTCAGAGTGAAGCTGGCCCCTCCCCCCATCACCTCGCTAGCTCTCAGAGTGAAGCTGGCCCCTCCCCCCATCGCCGCTTTCTCAGAGTGAAGCTGGCCCCTCCCCCCATCACCTCGCTCTCTCAGAGTGAAGCTGGCCCCTCCCTCCATCGCCGCTCTCTCAGAGTGAAGCTGGCCCCTCCCTCCATCACTGCTCTCTCAGAGTGAAGCTGGCTATTAAGTGCTTTCTAAACTGAAGGCTCTCTGGGGAGCTATGGAACGCTGACTCAGAGCCAGGTGCTCGCTTTCACACCTCGCTCGGGGGAGAGTGGCAGATGGTCCTCCCTGAAGAAGAAATACACATTCCTATGCATGTTACACACACACACACACACACACACACACACACACACACACAGTTTTAGGACACATATCTACACACATGCATGACGCTAGCCCACCCTGAGCCATTGAAGCTTTCTAATCAAGTCTACAACCCTCCGTTTTGCTCCCCTCCTTTCTCCTCTCCTTCTGTCTGTGTGGTTGCTGCATGGCGAGACAGGCTTGGTATGCTAGCTAGCTAGCAGGTCATTAGTCAGGGAATGCCCAGTTCCCCACCACTGTCACAGCAGCCACTACACGATCAACATCACCATTCACCACTGTCACAGCACCAACTACACGATCAACATCACCATTCACCACTGTCACAGCAGCCACTACACGTCAACATCACCACTGTCGCAGCAGCCACTACACGATCAACATCACCACTGTCACAGCAGCCACTACACGGTCAACATCACCACTGTCACAGCTAGCAGCCACTACACGATCAACATCACCACTGTCACAGCAGCCACTACACAATCAACATCACCACTGTCACAGCAGCCACTACACGATCAACATCACCACTGTCACAGCAGCAACTACATGATCAACATCACCACTGTCACAGCAGCAACTCCACGATCAACATCACCATTCACCACTGTCACAGCAGCCACTACACGATCAACATCACCATTCACCACTGTCACAGCAGCCACTACATGATCAACATCACCACTGTCACAGCAGCAACTACACAATCAACATCACCACTGTCACAGCAGCCACTACACGATCAACATCACCACTGTCACAGCACCAACTACACAATCAACATCACCACTGTCACAGCAGCCACTACACGATCAACATCACCACTGTCACAGCACCAACTACACAATCAACATCACCACTGTCACAGCAGCCACTACACGATCAACATCACCACTGTCACAGCAGCCACTACACGATCAACATCACCACTGTCACAGCAGCAACTACACGATCAACATCACCACTGTCACAGCAGCCACTACATGATCAACATCACCACTGTCACAGCAGCCACTACACGATCAACATCACCACTGTCACAGCAGCAACTACATGATCAACATCACCACTGTCACAGCAGCAACTACACGATCAACAACACCACTGGCGCATGGGTAGCTTTTACATGCAAAAGTGTATGCAAGTTCACCCATGTGGCTAACACACTAATGGTTATACTAGGGCTTGCTTATTTATTTATTTATTTATTTATTTGTTTATTTGTTTATTTATTTATTTATTTATTTATTTATTTATTTATTTATTTATTTATTTATTTATTTATTTATTTATTTATTCTGTTTGGCACATGAAGTACTGTGTGCATCCATGTAGAGAAAGAGGGGGAGGAGGAGGAAGATGGTCTTAGGTCTTTCTCCCATACATGTACAGCATGTGCAAATGTTAGAGTTGCAGCACTAAATGTCAAATCTGTCTGCCTCTTCCTATAGTCCCAGTGTATACATCCATATGACCTACAGTAACTTATGGTTCAAGATCGACACGCTTATGCTCTAAAGCTCAATGCATATGTGTGTGTGTGTGAGAGAGAGAGAGCTATCTATAGGGTACGCTGAACAACCGGAGAGCAAGGACACTGCAGTAGACCGAGGAGGCCAGGAAGAGAGGGGGGGGGGGGCAGAAAAGAGGGGGAGCAGGGAGAACACAGACAGAGGGAGCAAAGGATTGTGGGATTTGGGATCTCCAGAATGGATGGAGAGAGGGTCCCAGCTCTCTCCTCTGTTACAGAGGAGAGAGGGGACCCTCTGCATACAGAGGCTCTGTATGCATCTCAGGGTTTGGGAGGCATCTGCAGTGAAGCGATCAGCGTGTTCTGCATCACTGCTGATAGTTCTCTCTTTCCTGCTCTCTTGCCCTTTTCTTTTGAAGCGGACTGGTCAGTCAGCTAGGTCACCTTAATACATTTTTGTATTTGTATTTTATGTATTTATTTATTTTGGGGAGGGGAGGTATCCTTGCCTTTATTTGATAGTCCAAAGTGGAGGGTGACAGGAAAGATTGGGAGAGAGAGATGGACCGCCGGGATTCGAATCCAGGGCATCCAGGAGGTTGCATGGTACATGCATGTGCCATTAGCCAACTGAGCAACCGGAATGTCCTCCTCTAAGCATTTGTATAGATACACTGTCTGTTATACATATACACACACAGCTGTTCTTTCATCCTCCCTTCTCTAATATATTCACATCATTGTGGAGGGTAATGAGCCTGCTGAGGAGAGTGCAGGGTTGATCTTCAGATGGCAGATTTCTCCTCTTTGTTTCCCTGTATTTCCATTTTCTCTCTGTCTGCTTCTGCTGAAGCCCACTCTCAGATCAAAGTCAGGATCTGTTTTTAAAACTCAACAGTGAGAAACAGTGTAATATGATAATCTGTGTGTGTGTGTGTGTGTGTGTGTGTGTGTGTGTGTGTGTGTGTGTGTGTGTGTGTGTGTGTGTGTGTGTGTGTGTGTGTGTGTGTGTGTGTACGTGTGCGTGTGCATGTGTGTGCGTGTGTCTTTGTGTCTTACAGCCATACTGGGTAATAGAAACAATAAATCATCTTTTCAAAATGTATTTAAATACATCCTCAACTAACTTAAATTAAATAACTAAATTAAAATTAAATAAGATGGCGCAGCCGCTGCTGCTTGCCGTCTGCCGGGCCCCAAACTTTGCCGGAATTTTAATGTTTGTTGTTGTTTTTCTAACTCTATCCAACTTTCTCACGTCTGCGCTGCTATCATACGATCGCGAGACGCTTCTGAGCATTGCTGATGGCTACAAGGTGCCGTTTTCGGGACTCATTCTGCCAGAGATTGTAAAGCCTACAGCTAATGCTAACACCGGAGCTACAGGCGCAGACAGCGCTGTCACTGCTGGATTCCTCCAGGCTGCAGGCCCTCCACGGCGGAGGAGGAAAAGACGCAGAGGGCGGAGGGGAGGCCTACGTCTCAAGCTGAGGACAGTAAAACATCGCCCACCCTTGCCAAATATCCTCCTAGCCAATGTCCAATCTCTGGACAACAAAATGGATGATGTGAGAGCTAGGATTAAATTTCAGAGAGAATTAAGGAACTGTTCAGCGCTCTGCTTTGTGGAGACTTGGCTAAAAGAGGACATACCCGACCAATCCATTCTGCCATCGGACAATTTCAGTGTGCACAGGAGTGACAGAACTGAAGCCTCCGGGAAGCAAAAAGGTGGGGGCGTCTGCTGTTTCATCAACAACTCATGGTGTGATCCCGGATGTATTTCCACTCTGTCTAAAAATTGCACGCCTGATGTTGAGCAGTTATCACTATTGTGCAGGCCTTTTTACTTGCCAAGAGAGCTTACTGCGATAATATTGATTACTGCCTACATTCCACCAAAAGCTAACATTGACTCTGCACTGTCATTATTGCATGAGAATATCATGAGGCACTATGCTAAACATCCAGAAGCTGCAGTAATAGTGGTTGGCGATTTCAATCAAGCTAACTTGAGACAAGTCCTGCCAAATTTCAAACAGCATGTCACATGCCCAACTAGAGGTGTAAACACCCTAGATCATTGTTACACCCCCTACAAGGATGGCTACAAAGCTACTCCTCTTCCAGCTTTCGGCAAAGCAGATCATGATGCTATCCTCCTGTTACCTAAGTACAGGCAGCGATTAAAGTACTCGCATCCAGTAACAAAAGAGCTGCGCCGTTGGTCTACTACATCAGAGACCGAGCTGCAGGAGGCAATGCAGGCTACAGATTGGGCCATGTTTAAAGCAAGCACTGACAATGTCAATGAGCTGACAGATGTAGTTACATGCTACATTGCTAAATTGTATGATGACATCATCCCCATGGAGACTGTAAAAGTCTATCCCAACCAGAAACCATGGGTTGATAAATCAATACGCGAGGCCCTAAAGGCACGCACTGCCGCCTACAAAACTGGGCAGAGCACAGGAGATATGACAGTGTACAAAGCAGAGTCATACAAACTTAGAAAAGCGGTGAAAGCCGCAAAGCAGCGCTATAAAGACAGAGTGGAGGCACAGCTGGGTGATCGTGACAGCAGACGTGTATGGCAGGGTCTCAAAACCATCTCAGATTATAAGGGACGGGCCACCACCTCGTCTGAAGCAGACCCCTCTCTGGTGGAGGACCTAAGTGTCTTTTTTGCACGCTTCGGGGACAGCCACACTGGGAGCTGCACACCTGCAGACGCTGAGGACAACTCCAGCGCTGCTGGCAACATCTTAGACCCAGGAGGTGACTGCTCACTAACTGTGACAGAGCTGGATGTGAAAACAACGCTAAGGAGGGTGAACATCAGGAAGGCTGCTGGCCCAGACGGCATTCCAGGCAGAGTGCTGAGAGCCTGTGCAGACCAGCTAGCACCAATCCTCACCTTCATATTCAATCTATCCTTGGCCAGCTCTATCGTCCCCTCCTGCTTCAAAAAGTCTACCATCATCCCCGTTCCTAAGAAAAAGAACCCTGCCTGCCTAAACGACTATCGCCCCATCGCTTTAACATCTATAGTGATGAAGTGTTTTGAGAAGCTCATCAAAAATCTCATCCAAGCATCACTACCCAGCAACCTTGACCCTATGCAGTTTGCATATCGCCCAAACAGGAGCACAGATGATGCCATCTCTCACGTACTCCACACCACCCTCTCCCACCTGGACATCGGTAAGGGGAACTATGCACGCCTGCTGTTTATTGACTACAGCTCGGCGTTCAACACCATAGACCCCCACATTCTGGACGGTAAGCTCAGGAGCCTGGGACTGAGCCCTTCACTCCGCTCCTGGATACTGAACTTTCTGACAGACAGACCGCAGGTGGTGAAGATTGGAAACCGCACATCCAGCATGCGCACCCTCAGCATCGGTGCCCCTCAGGGCTGTGTGCTCAGCTCTTTCCTCTTCCCTCTCTACACACATGACTGCACAGCCACCCACAGCTCCAACGTCATAGTGAAATTTGCTGATGACACAGTGGTGGTGGGGCTGATCGAGAACAACAACGAGACGGCCTACCGAAGTGAGGTGGAGAGGCTGACATCATGGTGTAAGAACAACAACCTGGACATGAATGTCACCAAAACAAAAGAAATGCTGGTCGATTTCAGAAGGAAGGGGCAGAGAGCACAGCACATGCCGCTGGAGATAAATGGGTCCACGGTGGAGTTTGTGAGCAGTTACAAGTACCTTGGTGTGCACATCTCAGCAGACATGACCTGGTCCACAAACACCACCGCGGTAGTGAAGAAAGCGAGGCAGCGCCTGTACCATCTTAGGCGGCTGAGGAAGTTTAAAATCTCTTCAGCGCTGCAAAAGTCCTTCTACACCGCCACGATTGAGTCTGTGCTGTCAGGATGCATCACTACATGGTTTGGTAACTGCTCCTCCCAGAACAAGAAGGCACTGCACAGGGTGGTGAGGTGTGCGGAGCGCATCACTGGATCTGCTCTGCCTTCGCTCGAGGACATCTACACCAGGAGGTGTAGCACCAGAGCCAAGAGGATCATCAAGGACGGTTTGCACCCCCACCATGCCATCTTCCAGTGGCTTCCGTCTGGCAAGCGTCTCTGCTGCCTCAAAACAAGGACTGAGCGGCTGAGGAAGAGCTTCCTCCCACAAGCCATACGGAGCCTGAACTCCAAGTAGTTTTATCTGAACTTTATTCAGACTCCTTTTGCACTACATATAAAGACATTGCACTTTATGGACAAGCACAGTTTGCACTACAACTTAAATGTCCCTTAAATGCACTTTAACTGTCTTTCATGTGGTTCTAACTTTTTTTTAACCCTTTAACTTTTTTTTTAACCTTTTATCATGTTTATTTCTGTATTCTATTTTTTTCTACTGTACAGCAAAGTCATGGGCCGAGGCTTTTAAATTTCATTGTAGCTTGCTGCATATGACAATAAAGTTTCCTTGATCCTTGATCCTTGATGCGCTAGCAGAATAAAGACGCAGTGCAATAAAGATAATTGGCACGTAATGTATACTTACTCTACGTATTTTTGCTTACTTTAGACGTATTCTACTTATTTTTGCTTCTATCGCATTTACTACTGTTTATTCTATGCTATGTTGTGTTCTTATTCTTCTTATTCTGCTTATTTTGCTTACTATCGCATTTACTACTGTTTATTTTATGCTATGTGTGTTCTGTGAGCGAGCTACTGTAACTTGTCCCAATTTCCCCCCGGGGATCATTAAAGTCTTTCTGATTCTGATTCTGATTCTGAATTGCGTTGGCAACGCCAGCACCTCCTCCAAGAGCAGGAGGTGCTCAACAAGTCAGTTTACAGTACAGCGCCATCTTGTGGCCTAGTTAGAACTCAGCCATTTTTTTTCCACATACAGTTTATTTCCATTCTAGTTTAGTTAGTTTTAGAAGTATAGACAACACAGTTTCAGTTTTAGTTTAATTTACTTTTTATTTCAGTTTACAACAATGCTTTTTAGCACCTTATCTTAATTTTAGTTTTAATTAATGCCTTGGTGTGTAGTGTAGTGTGTGTGTGTGTGTGTGTGTGTGTGTGTGTGTGTGTGTGTGTGTGTGTGTGTGTGTGTGTGTGTGCGCGCGCGCGTGTGCGTTCATGTGTGTATGTGAGTGAGAGAGAGAGAGAGAGAGCATAGTATATGTATTCATGAATGCAGCTCCTACACAGTGTCTGACAAGCATCTTTACGACACGCCACACCCCAGGATATACATGACTATGTATGTGGTGAAGTGGGCGTGCTCCAGCACAGTAGAATGCCTTCACAGTTGGACCATTGTCTCCCACTGTCCCAGCGGTGGGACGACTGGGAGCGGGTGACTAATCCCACTGTGTCTTTGCCCCATGCACCAGGAGTTTGAAAACACCGAGGGAGAGGAGTACCAGGCAGATCTCAATGCCTTGGCCTCGCCCTCCTCCCAGAACGGCCCCGAGGTCTACATCCTCCCCCTCACCGAGGTCTCCCTGCCACTCTCCAAGCAGCCCGGCCCGTCCAGTAAGAACCTCCTCAGCAACATCAGCACACCTCCTCTCACTCACTTCCACTCTCCTCTCCTCTCCTCTCCTCTCCTCTCCTATCCCCTCCCCTCCCCTCCTTGCTGTCCTTTCTTCATCTTTGTTCTCCCCTCCTCTCCACTGTAAAACTAAAGGTTCATTCTGGTCATTTTCAACCTGAGCCTTATAAGGCCATTTACACCTGGCGCTAACATGCATTTTCTGTGATCTGATTGCAATCAGATTGTGTTTTATCACTCGAAAGTACAGGTGTAAACACCCCCAAAACGCAT
>NC_139644.1:16515818-16545818 GCF_964638095.1 Poromitra crassiceps
TTGGTTCTTATGACACAGTAGCGTCTTTGTACTCATCTCATCATTGCCTGTTTTCTGTACTACTCTAATGTGCCTCGGATGGAATGTGAGGACAATTTGATGATGATCTCATTTTAGCGAGGCTAATGTTTGGCACTAGTGTCGGGGTGTGCCATGGCTAATGTTTGGCACTAGTGTCGGGGTGTGCCATGGGAGAAGTGCTAAAATTCACAGTCACAGTGAATTGCATGCTGGGATAACAGTGTGTGGATTTGCTCGGTCCCCATCCCATGTTAGTTTCAGCCTTTTCTCACCCCGGCTCTTTGTACTATGTGTTAATGTGTGTTGCTGTGTGAATGTACACCTGCTGTGTGTCATAAATGCCATTCTACATACTTGCATACTAAAAAATGGGTAACACTTTATAATAGCGTTCAGTAGTAAGTCATTTATAAGCTATTACTTAATGATTTTTTTTTCATTTACTAATGATTTGCTCATCATTTGTTCATGATTAATGTGTATAGAGGCAGGTTGGAATATAAAAACTTTGAATGACTTAAAACTTAATCTACAAATTTATATTAATGTTTTGTAAATGATTCGTTCATCATTAGTTCATCATGAACTAATAGCTTATAAATGATTTACTACTGAACAGTATTATAAAGTGTATTTTTTTTTTACAATAGTTTAATTCACTCTTTCTTCATGTATGCATGTGAATGCGTCTGTTTGTCAGGTGCTGCTGGGCGAGGTGAATGTGGGCGTCAGCACCACCCAGGTGGTGGTGAAGGAGCTGAAGGCCAGCGCCAGCGTCCAGGACCAGATGCAGTTCCTGGAGGAGGTCCAGCCGTACCGGTCAGTACAGCTCACTCACCAGCGATCACACTGTTCAGCCCTCAGGCCACGAGGAGCACCATCTAGCAAATAGCGCACGTGAATGAACGACTAAATGAATGAATTTCCATTACAAGGAGCACGTGTATATCAATCTTGATTGTGTACGCATCATGGTATTCATACGTATTCTGTTCCCTCTGCCCAGAACTCTCCAGCACCCTGCCCTCCTGCAATGCCTGGTGCAGTGCTCAGAGGTCACTCCTTATCTGCTGGTCATGGAGTTTTGCCCTCTGGTGAGACACTTGATATAGTATTATGCTGGCCGTTTAGTATTTTGGGTCAAGGTTAAGTGGAAGGCTCTTGGTAGAGTGTTGCTTGCATTACTGGTAGATGGTCAGAGCAGCTGATGGTCTGCGTTCCCCTCCCCCCACCCAGGGTGATCTGAAGAGTTACCTCCGCAGCTGTCGGGCGGCTGACTCTGAGACTCCTGACCCCCTGATCCTCCAGCGAATGGCGTGTGAGATTGCCTCGGGCCTGCTGCACCTCCACAAATACAACTTCATACACAGGTACAGCGCCGCCAGGCAGTGCGGCTCTATTTACCCTCAGCAACCCGACTAGGAAGAAGCCAGCCAAATGGTTTGTGCGCCGCCTGCTGGTCTCTCCCTGCAACAACATCCTGGTGCTGCCTGAGTGGTTGTCACGGACTCCAGCATCAGTGATTTTGTTGCCGGGGGCGAGCCCCTCGCTGTCTTCCTCGCCCTCGTGGTGGCCGCCATTGCTATAGCAACCAATCAGTGGCTGCCAGGCTGATGAGTCCCCTGTGGGTGGTGGTGGAGGTGAGATCAAACAAATAAAGCTTAGTAATGTGTCTGTCTTCCTGTGGTCTGGGGCAGAAGAAACCATACATTCCTTAGAGACAAGTAAAAAACAAACAACTATCCACTTACATGATCATGTGTATACACCTTTCATACTATGGCTTATTTGTTTTGCTGTGGTTTATCTTTGACAAATGTGTAACCTTTGCATTAATCTAGGGGAAATTATTCTACGCACACAATAAACCCCAGTTAGCACTAAATAAAAATGTCTGCAATATACATACATGTATTGACTAGGGTGTAACAATGCAAAGTACATAGTGCATGCAGTGAATCTCAACCCTTTTCATATCAAAGACCCCAAATGTATTCCACATTGGAGCCAGAGACCCCACATTTGATGATATTTTGTCTGTGATCCAAATCGGGGCATATTTGTATTGTTAGATGATATTATATATGTTGTATATATGTCCAGAATGTCATCTGTCTTGTAGGTAGAGAAATAACAGAGAAACTATGATCAAAACATTCATTCTCCTACATTCTCTAGTTCTCTAATTCTGCATTCACTTAAATAATGTTTAAGTTTAACAATCATCAAATTGCTGGGAACCCCCTTTAGTTACCTCTGAAGGTCCCCAGATCCCACTTTGAGAATTGCTGACATAGTGTGTACATAGTATGTGAAGTGTCACCCATAATACCTAGATACTTTAAAATAAATAGACTTACTGTACTGTAATGACACATGAAATGAGGGTATGTTTATTTGCAACACAATATGGCTTTAAAGTGGAAAAGCAGATTTCATCTCAGGGTCTGTGGTGAAACTGTTCCCTTGCTCTGACAGTGACCTGGCCTTGCGGAACTGCCTGCTAACTTCAGAGATGAGCGTTAAGATAGGGGACTACGGCCTTTCCCACAGCCGATACAAGGTCAAACCCTCTTTGATTATCTTTTACTATTTTTAGAGACATTTGTTTTGACCATATCACGCTCTAACAGCACTCACACTAAATACTGTATGTTCTTCTCTGCTTTTCTGTTCTGTAGGATGACTACTTTGTGACAGCAGACCAGATTTGGGTGCCCTTGCGCTGGATTGCCCCGGAGCTCATAGATGACGTCCATGGAAACCTGCTGGTAGTTGACCAAACCAAGACCAGCAACGTATGGTGAGATACTTTTCTGACCGCCTGCTAGAAACTGACCCAGAGACAGCCAGATTCAATTGATGAAGTTGTCTATCAGACAACTCTACTGTATATAAGCCTGCAAAGAAGAGATTCGCTTCTCATCTTTCCCCCTTTGTGGAGATGATTATTATAATCGATCCCTCTTACATCGAGTTCATTTCCATGCAGATTGGTACTGTAATCTGTTTTTTGTTTGTTTGTTTTTGTTCGTTTCTGTTGCGACCAATTCACCTTATGCAGAAGAGACCGCCTGGCTTGAGAAACTAACAGGAAGTGTAAATACAATCGTAAGTTCCGATTGTATTTACACTTCCTGTGATTCATAAACTAGTCTGACTCATAATGTGAGTCAAACTAGGTTTGACCAGGTGAGTCAGACTAGTTTGAGCAGGTATAACAGCCGGCGTTTTGAACAGGAAGTCGTGATACAATGGGTCAAGTGGGCGCGGCTGTTTTTGCCCTAGGAGGCTGAAATTTGGCATGGAGGTCAAATGTGTGTATGTGTGAAGGTGTGTGTGTTTGTGTTCATGCCAACATGTGTGTATGTGTGAAGGTGTGTGTGTTTGTGTTCATGCCAACATGTGTGTATGTGTGAAGGTGTGTGTGTTTGTGTTCATGCCAACATGTGTGTATGTGTGAAGGTGTGTGTGTTTGTGTTCATGCCAACATGTGTGTATGTGTGAATGTGTGTGTGTTTGTGTTCATGCCAATTGGCTAAAAGGGGAAAGGTGGGGATTTTGAAAAGCAGGCTGGCAGGGGCAGAGTAGGGTGAGCTGCCCCTGCCAGCCTGCATTTTTGGAAATTCACATACACACTATTTGCGCTTGTTTAAGGGTTGGTGCATGTAAAACTCCACCTCATATTTATAATCATCAGGATGAACTCAAATCTCAATAATTAGAAATACATAGAAATGCCAGGATTAGCTCTGATAGAGGGGCATGTAATCATCATTATATTTCTGTCTACTATATGTGTTTTCATTGAAATATTCAGTTGTATCCATGTACACAGGGATACACATGATCAGCACATACTGTAGGGATGCTTACAAAATGAACAGCTTCTCCAGAATCAGAACGTATCTGGAATATGAGCTGTGTGCATTGTTCTTTGCGTCTTGCAGGTCACTGGGGGTGACTGTGTGGGAGCTGTTTGAGCTGGGGAACCAGCCTTACAGACACTACTCTGACAGACAGGTGCTGACCTACGCAGTGAAGGAACAGCAGCTCAAACTGCCCAAACCACAACTCAAAGTCCCGCTGGCTGAGCGCTGGTGAGACTCACTTGCCTTCCCACACTCATACTGTATAACATAGAAACACATGCACAAGCACACGCACAATGTTACACATTCTCACGCCATATATAAGATACATTTAGACAACATTACTAATGATGACAAAACGCCTATCCTCCCACTGACCAATTAGTGTCTGTTATGCCAGCACACTAACTAGTCAGTCCAGTCTGTCCTCGATTCAAAATCAATTTCTTTTTTTTATGGTGCTGCACCAATCCACTGGAGCAATATTTATCTTTGCTGGCAAGAGCAGATGATCAATAATCTCCCCATTCTTTATGATCCCTTTGGCATCGTCCATATTTAAATCACCTCATTCATCTTTATCTGGGAAGTCAGCCAATTTGGAGACACATATGCACGCACGCACGCACGCACGCACGCACACACACACACACACACACACACACACACACACACACACACACACACAGAGGCACGTAAACATACTGTATTATGCCAAGTCTGCATCTGCATTGTGCCTCCTTCATATAGTCTATATAGCATTGGCTAGTGGCATGACCAGGTACTAGGTGCTGCTCCAAACTGCTGACTTGAAAGTCCTCCTTAACTCCTCCCTCCTTTAAAAACAGATGTTGTGCTATGGGACTCATACTGTAAATTCATTATGCAAAACTTGAGTAGAGTAACACTATTTTCACTTTGTCTCTTTTGTATCCTCTCCCTGTCCTCATTTCTTCTCTCTCTCTCTCCAATTTCTGTCCAGGTATGAAGTGATGCAATTCTGCTGGCTGCAGCCAGAGCTGAGACCCAGTACTGAGGAAGTGCACCTCCTAGTGACCTACTTGTGCGCCAAAGGCTCCAGTGAGGCTGAGGAGGACTTTGAACAGCGCTGGAATGCCCTGAGGCCCAACCTGCTTGGCAGCAACTCGCACACAGCCGCATCCACAGCATTAGCCCTGACCCCCACACCTGCCCCGGCCACGGTCCCAGGTGCAACCCAGGCTCAGGCAGCGGAGCTGGCCTCCTCTGCCTCCTCCTCCTTCCCCCTCCTGGAGCACTTCTCTGACAGCTTCCACTCTGACACAGGGGATGACCTACTGACTGTCACAGAGACCAGCCATGGCCTCAACTTTGAGTACAAGTGGGAACAGGCCCGAGCTGAGCAGCCCTACTGCTCCTCCTCCACCAGTGGGCCATTGGGCCAGGGCAATCCACACTACCAGGACATCTACTACCCCATTACAGGAGGCACCTCAGGGGGCTGCAAGACTGACAGCCTGGCCTCGGGCATCTCCCCATCCTACTACGAGCCTGATCACCCGGGCGTGGTCCCAGTGTTGAGTGCCCACAGCCCCTCGGTCAGCAGCGAGTACTACATTCGCATCGAGGAACCGGTGGAGTGTAACATCAACCTGGATGACAATGTGGACTACAGCCCTGGACTGGAGGCCAGCAACAGTAGGTTGTCCTCTGAGAGTCGTACTGGTTCATCTGTGGCACAGCCCAGTGCTTACTGGTCAGCTGCTGATAACACCAAATCTACTGCCTACGACTCCGACGCAAGTCCCACCGTCTCCTTAACCATGGAGCCGCTGCTGAGACAGGTCTCTAGCACCAGCCCTGTACAACTAGGCCACTCCCAGACCTGCTTCTCATCCAGTCATAAAGACAGCAGCATCTACTGTGAACAGCCACCCACAAGCAAGATGGGCCGCCAATCCTGCCTGTCCGAAGAGGACACATCACCAGAGTCCCGACAGAACCTTCTCCATCCAATGGGGAGGTTAGATAACCCACGGGGTTTGTCACAAGCGATCAGCAGCCCCAGCTTAGGGTTCTGTGATCCCTACCTAGAAGCCAGCACACCTCGGAGCAGCATTAATGAAAGCTACTATGATATGATGGGTCCCCTCAGAAAGACCCTACCTATTGTTAACCACATTAGCATTGATGTAGAGACGGGGGACGGCCTGCTGGTGGGCCGGAGGAGGGGTGTGGACACTGAGGATGATGGGGACCTTTTCTCTGAGGGAGAAGCCACTAACTGGACCTCCAACCATTCAGCTAACAATAACAGCCTGAGCTTTGACAGCAGACAGACAGCGGACAGCTACCTGGACCTTCAATACACCATGCACTCCTCTAACACGACAGAATTATGGCCTGCGACTACGGCCGCCACCACCACCACCACCTTCCACAGTTCGAGGCCTTTTGGCTACTTGGAAGCTACAGGGAGAGACAGTGACTGTAACTCTGCCAGCAAAGCCATTGAATTAGGCTCCTACATTCACTTATGTCACAACGAAAGAGGGGAGTCTGTCACTCAAGTGGAAACAAACTCAAATGCAGATCATCTAAGAAGTATGAATTCTCTCCCGAGCTCAAACTTGAATGCCAGGGACAAGGACAGTCATACAATGGAGGGACACTGTAAAAAGCAATCCTTGTTTACTGGAGAGAGATTGTACTCTGAGCCTAAGATGATACCTGAAGCAAATATAAAATCCCCGTCCACTTACATGGAGCCTCACACAGGCCAAACAGGAGCCTTGCAGGCCAAGCAGAGAGCTACTATCTGGGATGCGCCCTCACTTATGCAAGACATGAAGGTTTCAGCAGGAATCTCCGCTGGTCTGGGAGATAAGAGGCTGAGCCATTCAGAGATGTCCGAGACTAGCAGAGGGTTAGACAGCGGAGTTGGGATCAGAGACTCCAGCATCAGCCTGGTTGAGCTTGGCGACTGCAGTGAGGATGATGACGATGACATCACAGATGTTACATCAGGGATTTTCGCTGACTTCAACCTAGACTATGCAGAGGCAGAGGAGGAAGAGCTAAGCCCCTTGAAGAATCCTGTGGGAACCCCTGACTCTGTGGACACACTTAACCTATCCTCCGTGGCCAGCCCCTGTAACCAGGCCTTCAGCCCTGATGCCTTCAGCACCACCATCCTGCCCAAGTCCCTGGACAGCGGCTATGACACAGAGAACAACGGATCTCCAGAGTTCCTCTTCAAAGAGCTTGGAGATGCCCTGGATGGCGAGGGGAGTCCTGGGCTGAGTGAGGAACCGGAACGGGTTCTTCAGGTGGATTTGGACCAGGGGGTCTGCACTTCCCCTAGCAGCACGGAGCTACAGCTGAAGGGCCTGACTGACAAGAACCCGTACAGGGACTCAGCCTACTTCTCTGACTATGATGCTGAGAATGAGAAGAGCCCTCAAGAGGAAGGTGGCAACTTCTTTGCTGGTCCAGGTGACCATGACTTGCATGCTGAGAAACGGAGTTCTGCTGTAGATGATGATCTTATCAAATGCCAGATCAACAATGAGGAACATCTGACAAATCTGAGACAGGTCAAAAGGGATGTTGTGGTGGACCTCTCAGAGGCTGACCCTAACTCACCTTATTCCTCTCCCACCCCTGGGCTCTCCATGCTGTCGCCATTTCCTCCAGAGATGGGAGGCTGCCTGACCAAGGGGTCTGCCCCTGCAGATGATGACCTGGGGTTGGACACAGAGCACTCGGGAGAGGATCCTTCCTCAGAGCTTAGCTCATCCATTGTCTCTGAGCCCTCCTCCACAGTCCAGGAGGCCTCAGCAAACCATGCACAGGGGAACAGGGGTTCAGGGGATTATTCCCCTGTCCAATCTTTGGGTTCTGACTCCACCATATTGGACTACAGAGAGGACGGCGGCAAAGACAATGAGAATGTTGAAGGATCCACAGAAGAGGAGGAGCTCCCCGAGTTCAATCACGTGAAGGAGGAGACAGAGGACCGAAGGGAGGGCGTGAGAACAGATGAAGAGGATTTTGAGGACATAGATGCGGAAGAGTGCGACTCACAGGACAGTCTGTGCGAGGAATCGAATGGCCCAGTTGACCTCTCCTCATCCTCGTCATTCCTGGAGCTGTGTGGGGAAGATGTTAGGGCTCCACTGGAGGAGGCTGAGGATGAAGATGACTCCGATGACAGCGAGTCTGATGAGGAGCTGAGGACCTACAATATCCAGGATGAAGAGAGTGAGGAGAGTGAGGAGGATTTCAGCATAGTGCCAGTGGTGGTGAGCGACTGTAGCAGGGCTAGACACCTCCGTAGCCTCCTGAAGATGCCCACCCTGCTCACCCAGTCCTTCTGTGACGAGTTGGAGAGAAAGAAAAAAGCAGTGTCCTTCTTTGACGATGTCACCGTGTTCCTTTTTGACCAGGTCAGCATGTGAATAGGTCAAACTGCATAATGTGAATTACTTAATAAATGTTCATGTTATAGCTTTTACAATATGTCAGGGGTAATTGTGTTTGTGACCTCCAGGAGAGCCCCACAGGGGAGCTGGCTGACTACACCTTCCCCACAGAAGCACAGTCCAGTGGGAAGGACGAGTCAGAGGGGGAATCCTCCAACCACCAGCCACAACTGGACCCCGAACTTGAAGCTCTACCCCATGGAACATACTGCGTTTCGGACGACATCGATGGGAACAACTCAGAAGAGGGTGAGATTGTCAAGGACATAGAAAACTCAGTCTGCGAAGAGTAATCCTAGTACCCTAGTAATCCTTATGTGGTATCCTGGATTACTGTCAGTAATTGTGACTGTGTTGGGCTCTCTGTGTGCATTCAGGTGGAGGTTATGAATGGGAAGATGACCTCCCGTTTATGCCAAGCCCGTCCCCACCTGCCACGAACCCTGAGCCCCAGCCCTCCGTCACCTCTCCCTCCAACAGTCCCGAGGCTCCCAAACCTGCAGCAGTAGCATTTAATCGTTTCAGTGTCTCACGATTCTCCATCACACACGTCTCCGACCCCCACATGGGCTCAGCGACAGGTCTGTAGCAACATCTTTCCACACAGATATAATGTTAATTTGCACTTAAATGATGCACTCTCAAAATATCGAAGTACAAAAATACCCCAAATGGACATTTGACATTTGTCTCAATTTCTACCCATCGCTGCACATCAAAGCTTTAAACACGTCTTGGGTTGTTTGAGCAATACTGTTGTTCTATTCAAGATGTCCTTGTGAAGCTGGTGACACAACTCATCTCTGTGCTCCAACAGGGAACAGTGACGATGGACAGCAAGAGTGAGAGCATCCCACGACCCTGACTGGAGAAGGATGAGTCCTGATCCTTCTCAACACAGAAGAGCAGCAGTTTCCCCACAGTATTATATCTAGATGTTCTACAGAGTTTTATTTTTTATTGACGTTGGGGTCATCTGACCCTGGTGACCCTTTATGAGACAGTGCCTCATATCGTAGTGAAACACCCTCATTGATTTGCACACTTTATTTTATTATTATGATTATTATTTTTCCTAAAGGACGAACGAAAGCTGCATAGTCGACTAAGGCAACAACCAAGTGAGGACAACATCAAATCAAATTGCGTGATGAAACAGAAGATACCAGTATATTAGAGTTTTAACATACAGTATACAAACACTATAACTTATTTGCTTAAATGCAGCATCAATATCCATGACAGATTTCATTTGCGGGGGTAAACAAAAACAAAGAAAGTTCATGAAATGACAGGCTTCATTGTTGCTCCTTTCATTGGCTGCCTCGTCTATCTGCTTACTCATTGATTGGACGTTATTAAAGACTGTTAGAGCTCTCACTGTCAGAGCCAATGAACAAAAGCTTGATGATAGTTGCATAGGATGCTGCAGTGTGTTTCCAGACAGCCCCCCCCCCTTCCCCGCACTGTTAAACAATTGTGGGTGATGATGTGCTGAAACCATGTTGAGACTTGGCCATGTTCAGACTAGAAGGCCAAATCTGATTTGTGAACTTTAGTGACCTATTAATGACTTTATCCTGATTGGTTTTATGAGTCTGGACGCTCCAAGTCTGATTTGTGTCACTCGTCCCAAACCACATATGGAGGTCTGGACACACAGATCCGACTTGGAACACTTGCCCAAATCAGATTTGTGGCGGTGCGGACACACTCCCAAATCAGATTTGGGAAACCAATCAAGATAATGATGATTAATGACTTTAGCAGCAAATCGGATTTGCCTGTAATGTGAACATGGCCTTACATTGACCCTGCCAAAGTGTCATGATATTCACAGGTCGTCTCACACTACCTGCCAACACTCCCGATTTTTAACCCTTACTCCTGCTGTGATCCCGATTGGCAATTTATCCTGTTAATCTCCCAATTTCAATCAAATGGCTGTGGCGGTCTCAGTTTTAAAGCCAGAGTGAAGTATCTGATGTCATTATGAAACTAGATGACTTAATGCATCAACCTATGGTACCAACCATGGCATGCTAGCTCGTCAGAAAGGGAGCTAAATAACGCTCCAAAGTTAGGCTAAATTCTTGGCGAGGGAAAAACTATTCCTATTCCCTTGACTTCTCACCTCAAGATATCTGAATGAAAATGGGTTCTATGGATAGCCACAAGTCTCCCCCATACAGATAAGGTAGCACAATTTTTTGGACAAGTCAGCATAAATCGACGGAACAATGGATCACATCACTGATGGAACTTTGACAGGCCTGCTGACGGATCTGATTTGGGGATCGTGGGTGTTGCATTTGCCAAACCCCAGAATATCTCCATCTTTTTCACAGCCTAGTGTTAGCAGGTATGCACTACAAGGGGATGTTCTTTCAGAAACAGCATTCAGGGTTCAACGTGCTATGATGATGGACACACATACTAAGACCACAAGGTGACATCACTCCCTCATTACAACCACCTCTCACTCTGGTTAGTGATGACTTGTACGCGTGTGTTTCTGAAGCACTTTGTATAGCCACACCGGGACTATGTTTGTAAAAGTTTGATGGCTCTGTCGTTGCTGTACACATCTCCCCCACCCTGGAATGAAATAAGTGAACGTAGAAGAATCACCGTGTGTGTCGGCTACAAGGTTCACACTTTATTTAGCGGCACGTTAGCTTTTCTCACACCACATTTTCATCAGCAATAGAGGTGACACTAAAGGGATGGAGAGGTGTGAAAATGGGAGTAAAGTGTGTTTTTCTCTTCAGCTCTTACTGTTTTCTGCGCAGAATTGTATTTCGACACAATTCAGCGGCGTCATGTCAACACAGTGCCTAGGTCACGCCCTCTTCTGGGCTCGGCATGGGGCAATTCATCTAAAGGGGTTTTACATGGACAAAAAAACAGCGATTCAGCTAGATTCAGAATCACGAGAGACCATAACGTTAGAACATTTCACTTCACTCCCCCCACTAAAAAAGGCTGTTTTTGCCCTGGTTTTTTGTGGTCAAAGTGAAATGTTCTATGGACTCTGGTGATTCTGAATATATTTACCAAAAGTCAATGGGAAAATTAATGGGGAATTAAATATCTTAGGCCCCATGCGGAACCCGAAAGAGGGCGTGACTTTGGCTCTATCAGTGGTAAACGGTGAATGTCAGTGACATCTTTACGTATCCTGAGTCTACCTATTGTTCATGGTCTGGTGATACATCCTGTATTCTATTACACTTGTGCTGAATGGGTTTAAGGTGTACAGAAATCACAAACAAAAGAGGTACAAATTAAGACACATCTCACATACTGTATGAATGTTATTATCATGTAGCAGGTAGCTTGACTTGAATTTACTACTGCTGTATCGGCGACTCCCTCCCCTTCTCTGTCCTTCTGTAGCTTAAAGTGCCAATTCTGTTTCCTCTCACCTTGCCTTTTAAGTTCAGCAAAAAGAGAATTGCTAATATTTTTGTATGAACATTTAAAAAAAGATGCAATCCACTGATAACAGAGGATGATACTCTCAAATTTGCCAAAGAGATAAATGACAAAGCCCATTGGCTAAAGTTGAAGACACCTGTGGAGAAGGTGAGGTGGGTTGTTCCATGCACCAGTAGTAACATCATTGCCGTGTTCCCATTTTCTCCCTCACTCATGGCTATTGTACTATCCCAAACAAATAAATCTAAATACATTTTTTTCCTCCTTGGGTCTGTGAACACATTTATCAGTTTCAACGTCAAATAGACCATTTTCTGCAGGAAATGACATTTGCAGACCGCATACAGAGGACACATAAAAATATGAATTTTGTGCCCATTTGAGATTTATTTTGCACAAGATAATTTATACGCACTTTCTGTACAGTACAGATATAATACAAACAGGGACAAAAGTGAGAAATGACAAAATGAGAAAATATATAATACGGTAAAAAATGCATTTGAAACTTTCTGAGCAAATGAACAATGAACTAACGCATGATGACATCACTCAATGCCTCTGTGGAGGAATATCACCAATGGAAAATAGGTTTATTGATGATGTCATTGATTTTTTTTATTGCAGTCTAAGAGGCATTATTAGTTCATTCACACATCCATACACTTTCTTACAATTTCACAATTGTCTCATCCCCACACAAGAGTAGCTAGGCTAAATGTGGCTGCTTGTGCTTTAAGCTCTTCTCCCAGCTGAGTGTATAATACTGAGAAGGAATGATCAAACATTATGATAGCATCCTATTTGATAAGCTAGCACTCCCTCAAAGCTAAACATGATAATATAAAATGACCCATTATGTACATGTATTCATTTCTTGGCTATCTGGCAACTTAGATATATGACTGAAATCTCAAAAGAAAGAACAAATTGCATTTAATCCTTATTTCAGTGGAGGCAGTTGTCCTGCAGTTTAACTTGCTCAAGCAAAAAAATAAATAGAATGTGTGTCATTAAGAGTAAGTTAGTCTTGAGATTATGAGGAAACAAAATAAGATGGAAAATAATTCCAGTGATATTTTAAAGAATAATCAAATAAAAATACAAGTAGAATGGTAGAATAGCCCGTTAAAAAAAGAAAAGAGTAGAAGGCACAGTCCCCATATAAAAAATGTGGGTATACTGTATTACAACTAGTAAATATATAGTGATCTATATTACTTAACAACAGCAGAGCTATAGGTTAGTCAACATCTGTCCATCTAGCAATCTTTAGCAGGATTCAAACTACACTTTGTCTTGAGTGCATATTACAGTGATGCTATTCACAATGTAGGTTATGCACTGAAAAGTGTATTACTGACCGCGTATTACTAACGAGAGTGCGCCTTCACCTGTCATTTTATGTTGTATCTAAACAATCCTCAAAATGAAATTTACAGCGTCACAGAAAATAAAAGAAAGAAATTTCATAGAATTGCGCAGAAATATTATGTGTAAAATGATGCAGCTAGCAACCAGCCTATATCGACAACATTACTAGCAAAATCTATTAGCCATAACTTATCAACCGTGGGTGTGATCTAATTAACTAATGACATCTACTTTCACACTTGCACTTGACTGTCCAGGCTAGAGGCTTTCTATGTTTACCTGTAGCACTGTGCAATCCACTTGCAAAATACCATGAGGAATTCTCAGAATTACTGAGAATTTATTTCCGCAGCAAAAAAGCAAATTCTCAGTAGGAAACATCCTTGAGGTGATTGATTGATTTCATTGATTGATTTTTTTTCTCTCCCAATCACACTTTTGGGCCCTCTTAGACTTGCCAAAAACATCATACAACCCCAAAATGTCAATGGCACCCATTTTGTTTCTCCTCTTATAGAAGATAAGGGCCTAATAAGCTGATAAAGGGGGACAGTGGACTGCTAGTAGAAGATGGGTGTAGATCTGTCATCGGTGAAGGTGGGCCGGAGGTAGACCTCCAGGGAGCGGTCACTGTGGGGAGAGGAGGGGTGGGGCAAGGCACAGTGACAGTTAGCGTGAACAGAATACAAAGAATGCAGACAGATACATGGTCAGCTATGCACCGCACCCCCGCCCAAAGAAATCTGCCTTCCCAAAGTTTGCCTAATAGTTGCAGTAGTACCCATCGTCAGTTTTGCAAGCATGCAGTGAGACAACTGTGTAGTGCTGACTGTGTCGACATCAAATAACAGAAAACCGAAACCAAAAAATATTTAAAAATCATACAAAAACTTGTAAATAGGCATGCAGGGTTAGTGTCTTATCTGTTGATACCGTTACATAAGAAATAAAAAAGCTTTTACAACCTAAGGCCTCCTGGACTGACAGAGCCAAGTGCTGCCTCATCCACAGAGGCCAAAGGACAGAAAAGACCAGTGATTCCCAGCATCCTACTGCAGCCAGACAGCCAATGACAGCAGAGAGAACCAGAGAGAGAAAGAGAACAAGTGATTTGGTTGGCTGAACGGCGATGGAAGCTGGTGACTTACGGAGGTCCTGTTCCCTCAGAACCGGGACAATTCTGGACCCAAACTGGAAGGTAAACAGAACCTTTGGGTTTGAATGGCTCATCTCTCAGTTAGATCATGCATGGGTCACATTTCTTAAAGGAACTGGCACTGCTGGTTAGTCTGGTGTAAGATGAATGTACAGTAGGTTGATAGTATTTACTGTAGTTGAAATGAGAGATGGGGAAACAGAAGTACACACTTAGGGCTGGGTATCATTTAAAAGATGTGGGCCAATCACACGTGGCATTACTGTAAATCAAAGAATGCTTGCGGTGATTGGCTGCGAGCAAAGCCATCGCCGTATCCCCCCCCCCCCCAGATTCGTGTACAAAAAGGATTGAATGTAGGTATCGTTTCACTGGAGATGTTTCGATATTACTTAGTGGTAGTGGGTTACTTCGGTCGATACCTTTGAGGTATTGTGTACTGATACCCAGCCCTATACACACTTCATGCTCAACATGCCATAGCTACTATGCTCCTTTTCAAACTGTCCCACTACGCGAGGGGCATTTCTGCATAGGACTAGTGGACATTTACCTGTATTACACATACGATCAACAGGCAGATAATTTTGAAAGGGTTTGCTAGAATGTAACGTCTGTGTGCATTGTTTTCACTATCACCAACATACAAGTCAAACACAAGCCAGGAGAGTAACAGGTACACCCAAAAAGGTGGTAAACAGGCAGGCAGATTACAGACGATCCAAAGTGCGCTCACAATACACATACACTAAACCACCATACACACAGACAGACACGGTGCACAATTAGACAGAGAGCAGGAGGGATGCTATGGGTCTTAACAGGTTTGGGGGGTCACTCAGCGACCGATGATCCTGCATGCTTAGGGCACAGCTGTGGTTTGGGATGATACACCTAACACGTTTGGCAAAAACAAAAAATCAGGACCATAACTGTGGAAAATGGGGAAAAATTCAAATGAAACAAGATCGAAAAAGTAATATCACTGACAGAACAGATTTCTCGTCAGACCAAACTGTTTATTAATATATAGAGATGTGTTTTATTTAGAATACCTTTGTAAAAAGTCACCATACATTCAAGGTCAATTTTTAGTATCACATTTCTGATATCCCTCCACACAGCATGCATAAGATAAACACTTCAACTAATCAGTATTTTCTCTTTGTTTCTGGAAATATTTTGTGTGTTTTTTTTCTTTACAAGGACAATAACGAGTTTTTCAAAGAAAAGACCAAAAACTACATAGCCACTCAGGGTATACAATCTTAATTAACATTGAGAGCTCCAAAGTCGATGGTTTTCTGTTAAACTAAACTAATTCACAGCTGTTGAAAATTGTCAACAAAGGTCAAGGAAGGTGCACACTCCAACTGTAAAACAGCCAAAATTTAGATTCAAGAAAAGACAAAACGGAAGTTTTTTTTGGAGTGGGGCATCGTTTCATTTCAAGTGATCATTCTGATAGTAAAGTCAACTAGGAAGAGTGTTTTTTTTTGTCTGCTGGGGGGATGGAAAGCAGTCACAGCACAGCCTGTTTCTCTAATCTATATGAAAACATGTTTTTTTTATACAGTGCAATTTGGTGGACTGAGGGAACCAATTGATAATAAATATATTCTGTAATATATCTGTTATATTTCGCTTCAGTTGCACATAAAGTTTGTGTTTAATAGAAAAGAAAGTAGCGAAGTAAGGCAAATATGACACACACACCCTCTGGACGGAAAATCAAGTCAAACACTGACACAAGGAAGCACAGCGCCACCTACAGAACCTCTCAGAACAAGAACATAGTAATCTGCTGCACAGCTTTACTGTGAACAAAGCTTTGAGCGTGTGTGTGTGTGCGTGTGTGTGTGCGTGTGTGCGTGTGTGTGTGTGTGTGTGTGTGTGTTAGAGATGAAACGGTATGAAAATTTCATATCGCGATTATAGTGACCAAAATGATCATGGTTATCAGTATTATCGCGGTATTGTTAAAATGTGCTGAAAATGTTCAAAAAGTACTGATACTGTACACTCACTGAAATCATTTCACCAAGACTGTCGCTAACTTTGGTTGATGATGGACAGTATTTACCGTCTTTTTCCAAAACGCTGTAATCAAAACACGGCTTTAATGATAATTAAAAATGTAAACGGTGATACTAACCGTCGGGAATTTTAGCAAGGTTTATCATTAAACCGGTAATCGTTTCATCCCTAGTGTGTGTGCGTGTGCGTGCGTGCTTGTGTGTGTGGGGGGACTCCATAATACTGGGCCCACATGTGCTTATAAAGGCCATTCAGCCAGTGGCTTCAGTACAACGACGGTTAAGTCTTTTGGCACTTGTACAGTACATGAAAATGTCCTTTTAGTTTGACAAAAATGACACAACCATGTACATGCATGAAGGACAAGCAGTAGCGAAGGCAGTCTCTTGAGAGAATTAGTCCGTGAGTGATGGCGGACTATGAGCAGAGATCGAGAAACTCAGAGTCCGTATCGCTGCATATCGCCGAGCAGGTAGGCCCCGCTCTGGCTCTCCCTCTCAGCGCAATCCTCCACCCACCAACCGCTACTGTCCACACCGACACCGCCAGCAGCAGACCCCAGGACGGACGACGGGACGGACGTACGGAGGGAAGGAGGAAAGGAGGGACCCGAAGAGGAAGAGAGGAAAGAAGGAGGGATGAAACTGGCCTCTTCCACTGGAGAAGGGGTGTGTGTGGAGGCAGAGGCGGAGGTAATTGGACAGGAGGGAGGCTATAGAGATGGGGGACAGACGGGGAGGAAGACGCCCCTGTGCTATTCCGGAGCTGTCTGTGTCTGTCTGTATGTCTGTTCTCACACAGTCGAAATCAATTTGCCATCAGGACTGTCACTGTGAAACAAAGAGAGAAGGAAGCTTGCCAGGTCGGACACACTCAGAGAGACAAACACAGGCACAAGGAGGCAGGCTGACTTTGGCATTAGTGTAGGAGACGGCTCAAGGAAATCTAGTCCAAACACACCTGCCCTGCTCAGGAAGATTGGACTTTTCCATTCCCTCATCAACACTCCATTTTTTAGTTGGGCTGAACAATTAATTTGAGTTTTGTCGAAATCGCAATTTTCAAATCTCAATATTTGTTGTGTGTCAAAAAATCAAATTTTAAATTAATTAATGACGTGCTGCAGATGTCCGATACAGACTTGAGAAAACATCTTTGTTTGGTGCAGATCCCCGCCGAAACCACACCATAATCATTTAAATATTTTTTTTTATATTTTTTTAAAATAATAATGTAAAAATTACCATTCCCTCGAATATCGCAAATCATACTGCAATTGCAATATCAGTCAAAAATAATCGCAAAGGAAGATATTTTTCAAAATCGTTCAGCCCTAAATTTGAGTCTTTTTTTGCCTTTAGAAATTCAAATCTATCGGTTACCGTTGATGAGAAAATCAAAGTCAATCTCCTTAGCAGGAGGGGGTGTGTAATGTTAGATTAGCCTGTTAGGGTGGCTACACCCTAAAGCAGGACAGTGCTGTCTGATAAATACTGACCCAGATAAACACATTCAGAGCAGACAACAGTATGTAAAACGACTTGGCACTGGTGCCCAAAGCCCCAGGCTCACAAGCAGTGATGATCGAGATGAGGTCAGCATGATGTCTACTGTCACAACATGTATCCCACCAAACGCCAACACGAGCACACGTACACTATTTATCTCCATCTCTCTCACACACACACACACACACACACACACACACACACACACACACACACACACACACACACACACACACACACACACACACACACACACACACACACACACACACAGACAGACAGATGTACTCCCTCATTGGACACTAACGGACACAGCATAATCCCTCACCCTAACCTCAAACAACCCTACGGACTCAGCAAGGACTTATTGATAGGATTACGGCTCAAGTATACTGCCTGGGATCACTCTGAGAGAGGACTACGATACTGACACTGCTAGACTGCTCTCATTATTTAAAAGAGCTATTAAATTAAGCAAAGCAAGCAAAAGCAAAGAAGAAAGGACAGAGAAGACCAGAAATAAGAAGACCTATCACCCTGTACAACTATGATGTGGTGGGGATTTAGCACTGCAGAAAACTACAGTAAAACCCATCGCTTCACCTTAACTATACCCTTCTTAAGTGTGGATGTCTCGTTTCGGAGGCATCCACACTGTAGTAGGTTCGCCTCAATGTTGATGATCGAGATGCGGTATCTCTACGTTTAGCAATTGCGTTGCTGTCATTTACGTGCTACAGCATGTACAGTAACTGGTCAGGTGAAATGCCACTTAAAGTGACTTATAGGCTCTCGTGTTGTCTACCTATTAAGATCTCTCTCTCTCTCTCTCTCTGTCCATTTCCTGTTCAATTTAGACAAAAAACGACTTTATTCAGACGGTGGCGCCAGTCATACCAGTCATTACTCAGAAGGCTGGGTAGAAAGAAGCACTTACCTTGTGGCGAAGCGACTGTCATAATCCTCAATGGCAGGCTGAAAAGACCAAAAGAACATGTCTTGAAATATCTGTTTGAGTGCTTATAGACCGTTTCAACTTGACAACATAAACACTCTCATTTGGCCCTAGCCTTACTTCTTGTTGCAGTATTCGCTAATACAAAAGGTGACAGGAAATAAATGTGAGTCCAAACTGTTCCCTAGCAACAGAAATCCGGTGAAACGGTCTATAGACCCAGGATTCAACCAGGAACCTGTCATAGCAAGATGCGAACACTAGGTGGCAGCAGGATCTGAGCAAAAGTCCCCGTTTTCAGCTACTGCAGGATTAAGTCTCATTGTGGCTTGTTACTGTATACACAGTGAAGCAGGTGGGAGTTTATACATTAACTGAAGTAGTGTAGCAAGTGTAAAGATTCCATTATGCGCTGATTCTGCCTGTGTCAGATTGTGCCTACCTGTGTGTTGAAGCCTGCCATACTGTAGGGGCGCGGGCGGGTCTGCGCTAGGCTCTGTGCCAGCAGGCGGGCGGTCAGGCCGTAGTCCGGCATGGGCAGGCTCATGTCACTCTCCAGCAGGTTCCCTGTGCTGCTGCTCTTCCCGTGGTGCAGACTGGGGAGGGACCAAAACACGGCTCACAGACTCCGACACGGACTCGTAACTGCTCATTAAAGCGCCCAAACCAGCTTTGTATCATTACAAAATCAGTAGTACTGTATACGGTATGCAAATCGACAACGTTCAACTCCCCTCCGTCTTGCCTGGGCCGAGAGCTGCCCGTTCATTCGCAGAATTTCCTCGTCCAAATGATGTCATTTGGTCAAGGACGTTCTCCAAGTGAAGGTAGAGAGAGCAATGATAATAGTAATAGCGGTGGTGACAGTAGTAGTGACACCATGGCAAAACTGCTCCAAATGACATCATTATGACATCATTTGGACCAGGAAGTTCTGTGAACGAACAGGGAGCTTTTAGTCCAGGCAAGATGGAGGGAAGTGAAACATTGTTCATTTGCATATAATCAGAGAGAGTTGAGGGAGGGGAGTTGGGGGGGTCAAAAGTCTGTGATATTTTATTGGTTGGAATTTATATTTACATCTACTAGTGTAGAATGAGGTCATCAATAAAGACACTCAGTTTTGACACTATGTTTGAGGACGGCCACATACTTCACTTTGAGCTTCTCGTTGTCACTTTCGGGCACCACCCGTGTGTAGGAGAACGGGAACCAGCCACGCCTGAAAAAGGGGGAGATCCCGTTAGCCTTATACTCTACATACACTATCGCTCCATGTGGGACAATAAGCAAATGAGCTCATAGAGCCACACGGGACGGACGCAGGCCAAATAGGATCAATGGATCAATAAATAAGGGGCGCTTACATCTTGTTCTTCTCGTTCTCGCCGTAGTGCCAGCCGTCGCGGGCTTCAGGCACGAGCAGGGTGATGATGTCCCCCTCGGAGAAGCTGAGCAGGGTGCCGTTGTCACCCGCAGCGTGGGAGAAGATGGCCTGGACGCGGATGCGCCCGTTCCTCTCCAGCCCTGCTGCCATGGAACTGGACCGGGGCAGAGTCCGTGTCTCTCCTGACGGGTTTGCAGAGACAACAGAGTCAGAGTCAGTTCCCATTTGCAGAAGAAACTACATTGGAACTGAGGTGCAAAAAACATAACAAATCACACCGACAGCATGTAAATGCAATATAGTAAGGAATAGAAAGAGACACACACGTGTGGATAGGCCCGACAATCGTCTAGCTCAAGTTTAAAGTGCTAAATATTAAAGTGCATATGCATAGATAGCAGTATAAGACATCTTATACAAATTTAAAGCAACAGAAAAAAGAACATGGTCTCGGTAGTCTAGACAAGTGCATAGATGTAACATTTGGAGTTGTGATCGTTCAGAATACGCAGCACTGCACTTCATCTAACATTGTGTTGTTGTGAACGTTCAGAATACGCAGCACTGCACTTGATCTAACATTGTGTTGTTGTGAACGTTCAGAATACGCAGCACTGCACTTGATCTAACATTGTGTTGTTGTGAACGTTCAGAATACGCAGCACTGCACTTGAGAAGAAACTCTCAGCCATTAAAAAAGCACCATCGCCACAAAGTCAGTTTTATTGTATTTTGACGGTTGGATCACAGCATCTTCCTCAGAATGACTCCTTGATCGAAACGTTAAAATACAATAAAACTGAGTGGGAGCAAGTCGACACAGTGTGCGGATTCTATTTGATTTTTTTTGTGCTTATGGGTTGTTTTTCCCCTACACTTGTTCAACAGAGTAGACGTGCATGCTCTTTCTTCTTGTGCAGGCTACATAAACATCACATTTCTGTCTCATTAAGTAAAGTCAGTAGCCAGGGAGACGTTCTAAATTTAGCTTTAATTCGTTAAGGTGCTGCACGTAGCACTTTAAGCATCAGTATTTGTCACATGATGTGTGATATCTGGGTATAATTACCACGACCATCATCAAGCTGATTTCCTCCCCCCCCCCCCCCCCGAGTGTCACTGCTACATGTACACAGAAAGTCCTGGCGCTGCTCGGATGCCTTACTTACCCACAGGGTTCTTGTTCTTGGCGAGGGCAGGCCGGCGGACAGGCAGGGTGTTGGAGTAGACCTCGCTGACCTGTCTCTGTGGCGGGGCCTGGGGCTGGCCCTGGGTCTGAGGGGTGGAGGGTCTGGCCTGGGACACGGACACCCCCCCTCCGTCCGTCCAGTACTCCTCCCCGTGGACGCCTGTCGTTCCGTTGACCATGGACATGCCATCTGGTCCCATCAGCCTCTGGAAGACACAAGAGGACATATGAATATGGACTCAAAAATAAATATGCTAGGATAGGGGGGGTTCGAGGGGGAAAAAGAAAGGAAAAGGGAAAATATGCCATCCTGTAGATTAGAATATTATGAATGGCTTCATGATGTATGAAGGGAAAAGAAAACGGAGGTCACGGTATGTTGTTAATAATATAATAAGATAATAATAAGTATCATCTGATGAATATCTCTCTCAAAAAAAGATAAATGATGACTTGAAAGCTGACTTTGGGGAAATTACTTTCAGGAAAAGTTCATCTCCTAAGTCTCGACTGGCAGCTGCTGCCCAGCATGAGATTGCAGCTAATTAATTGAAGTGTCACCTTTAAAGCGAGGATGGAGAGATGTTTGTTTGATTTGCTTCTCTACAGAGGGCACAAAGGCACACGAGCTGACAGTATGAGAGCTTCATTAGGGCCTTCACAGCGGTGCCACTGCAGGAAGACACAGTGAAGTCATTCCAATAACCTAATCCCAGGTCTCTTCAGAGAGAGAGAGAGAAGATCAAACACTATGAGATTTCTTCCCATGGCGCTGTGCCATGGGAGGTCAGTGGAAAAGGTCATGGAGGGGTAAGTCGGTCAGTCATGGACGTTTAGTGAGTTTAGTGGGGGAAATGGCTTGTAGCTACAGTAGGGATAGGAAGGTGGTCGAAAGTCAGGATTCGAGGGGTGGGTAGGACTAGTGGCTAGGGTGGATATGGGTGGTGTTTTGGTTTTGTTTTTGTTTTGTTAAAGCTTTGCGCTTGTCTGTGGCGTCATATCCCAGACTTCAACTACAGCTCAACTAAAACTCAAGTCTTTGTTCGAGCTCCTAATTAGTTTCCACGAAGTCGGCTGAAAGTCTTCTCCTGGTCCATATAAAAGATATTTTGAAAAGATTTAAATCAGTAAAAAGAAAACGACTAAAAGAGAAAAACATTGCCAAAATAATATTACACAAAACAAACAAAAATAACTTTAAGAACAAAACAAATGTCTAACCATTGGATCTACTTATTCCTACCATTTATTAATGTCTACCAATGAATTTCAAGACTCCAACCAGCCCATCTTCCATGACCCCACCACTCACCGCCTGGTGTCCCAGGCCACTGCCCATGAAGACAGCCAGCTCTGGGGGCACGGGGAGAGGCTGGGCCCCCGGCATGGGGTCCGAGATGACCAGGTTGGATTTGGAGGTGTGCAGGGGGCTGGAGCCCCCGAGGGTGCCCCCTCCAGAGCCCATCTGCTGGGCGAGCAGCATCGCCCTCTCTGGCAGCTTGTTGGGGTCCGAGCAGGACTGCTGCCACACGGGGATCTTTTGGGTCAGCAGGTCCTTACCCTGCACGGAGGAAGGAAGGGAGGGAAGGAGGAAAGAAAGGTTTGAATTTTAAATGGCTGATTTATTGAGCTCTTCATCTTACAAACCTGTTCAGAAACCAGTGCATGGAGAAAGAAAGAAAGAACGAAAGAAAGAAATGCTGAATACTTACCATTGCTTTGAATTGATTTTCTTTTAAATCAAATCATATTTGTTAGTTTGTTTTATTGTTTTTTTTTATTCTGTGTGCTTTTGCCCGTTTGCTTTTACAGTTTTTTTCCTTTGTGCTTTTAGCCTGATATCAACCTGAATTGTCAACTTGTTCCCTTTTTCAGTCTGACAATGCCTCCACTCTAACTGATTTCCATAGGGGAAATTAGGGGAATTCCATTTAGAGACCAACGTATCTTGCCTGAATATAATCCAGTAGGGAGAACAGGGGGAAAAAAAAGAATCTCCCATTTGAATAAATGTCTTCAAAGCAGAGTACGGTTCGGTTTTTTAATCAATTTAAAGCAGTCGAGGCTGCTTTAAATTGAGCAGCGTCTACCGCGGTCGCCATTGTTATTAGGTGGTCCCACAACCTTGACAACAGCTTGACAAGGGCGTTAGTTCCGCCCGTTGCGCTCTTTAATGATGCTGATTGGCTAATCGTTAGTCCCCCTCGGCACTCATTGGACAAGTCGTTTTTTCAACTTAGGAAACCGCTGTTACATGTCACGATGCCAGACCAGAAGCAGCCACTCGGTAGAGTGGGTGGATTGGAAGGTCTGTCTGGACCCAGGCAGATGTGCTTTTGCTTGCTTGCTTTGACTGTTTTTATTATCATTTGTTTCTTTGTTTGTTTCTACTCTGTAAAGCACTTTGGGTTGCCTTTGGATATGAAAAGTGCTATATCAATAAATAAATAAATATGGCCTGCCCATGTGATGTGTTGAGTGGGTGAGTCGGAGGGACAGACTGCAGTACGGACCGGCCGGCACTCACAGCCTCTGGACACGCTCGCTCGCACGCACGCACACACACACACACACACACACAACACACAAAACACACACACACAACACACACACAACACACACACACACACACACACACACACACACACACACAGTGTTCGGAATGGTTCACTCACTCACGATTCAATAAATTGTTGAAATTCTAATTATGTGCATATGTGGTTTTGTCAACCTAGGTGCTGTCTCCTAATAGCAAGCTGTGCTGGTCAAGTAGCTCATAACTAAGCTTATTAGCTCACGAGCTAGCGACTTTCTTCTTCTCCTTCGGTAAAGACAGCTGCATTGCATTGTGGTATACCGGCGAGAATGTAGGGTATACATTCGCTGTTCACTAGAAATCGCTGCACATTGTGGGTATTTTATAGTGCACTATATAGTGACTCAAATTAACAGTTGAGAATTCGTAAACTAGTACAAAATGGCGAACACACTAAATAGTCCACTATTTCTGTCGCAGCGACCGATTCCGAACAGGGCTTACTGTTTCTCTCTGCCTCTCTGTCTTTCCATACTGCATACTGTATTATCGCACACACTACACCCACACTATCTATGGGAGAGAGTTCTTCAGTTTACTCAAGGTGAACTCTTCCCACGCACGCCCCCAAACTGCTGAAGGACTGGACTCCATTGAAACGCACGCGCGCACACACACACACACACACCCTAGAGGTGAAAACAAATCATCACATTTAACCAGTGTTCTTATTAACTATTGTTTAGTTCCATCATCATAGCCATTGACTACTAGGCTGCATGATATGAAATAAATAAATAAATAAATGTGTAGGCTGGGGCATCTCTGTAGCACCACAATGGCTCATTTAATTGTATGTTGTGACACATTTTACCTTTATCAGAAACATTGCAGCTCCTGCGATTTGCATAATTGTACTTGGCCATAATATGATTTCGATCACATTTCTTTGTGCAGCCCACCATTGGCCAGTTCCCACTGGGGAATATCTGTTTGAACTTAATTGCGTTTGATGTCAAAGATCAGCAGCAATATGAAAATAACAAGGAAGTAATTGTCAAATTGGAGAGAGCCAGTTCTCCGCAGAAACGGCTGGCGAGGTGCGATGATGGATTACAGCTCCAGATATGCCTGTCAGCAGGCATTGTCTCGAGTCGTGATGAATTTTTAAAATGAACAGGCCCCTGTGAGCGGTCAAAGCTAATGCGACTTTGAATTATATATCTCCCAATATGCTTTATGCACTGCCACTGAGCAATGGTCTCTAGGTGAGTTTGAAATGAGACAAAGATGACAGACGGGCAAGATAGTCAACTCTGCTACTTTTCTTGAACCGTGAACATTTGGCTAGCCTCAGCACAACTGTCCAAAGAGAAGGAATAAAGTTATCTATACTCTTTGAACATAACACAGGGTTAGGGTTAGGGTTAGAAACAACTAATCGTTAAAGTCAGTGTAAAGCAAAAGTAACAATGTGTTTTGAATCTATTACACACAGAAAAATGTGTTATTAACCAGGCAGACACATTTTAATTGTCGGCAAGTATACAAAATTAGGTTTCAAAACCATGAAAAAATATGCACTATTCTCGTGAAACTGTGGGGGCGTGTCTGCAGAAGTGTCCCCAGTGGACCCCCCCCAGTGCTGAGCACCTTGATGCATTCTAAGGCTTTCTTTTTCATGTCCAGGGTTAGAGGCATTTCAGCCTTGATAAGTATATAGTGTTAGGGGAGGGGCCATATGGAGGGGCTTCATTGCATCATCAAGACCACACTCTGGGCCCACCCAGAAAATCCTGAACACAAAAATTGTGAAAAGCAGTCTAAGTCCACAATTCAGTGCTACATGATTCAAAGTTTTTTCACACATTCAGCACGTAATTGTAAGACGCGTAATGTGTCTCGAAACAAATCTCGGAATTTGCTTTGCAGGGACTCTAAGGAAATGCTGATACCGAGCATGAGGTGGTATCTGGGGTTGCCTTTCCTGCTGTGACAAAGTGATCTGAGCAGTCTCCTCCTGCTTGATTACAGGTTTTAACCATCACTTCCTCTGACAAAGCTCAGCAGCCCACACGGTGAGTATCTCCAACTGTGCTCACGTCTCATTGTTTCTCCTCGGTGGCGAGGTCCCTCTCGGCCTTACCTTGCCATGGTAGGCGCTGTTGTTCTTGGCCACGGCACACTGGCGGTCCACCAGGAAGCAGTACCTGCGGCGCTCCTCGGACAAGGCCGTCTTGTATCCCTCAGCGATGAAGGTGTCCAGTTCACTCTGCTTACTGCTGATGGTCTCCACAAACTGCAGGAGAAACACATGGTGACAGGCCAACATGAGTAGACGTCCCTATAGGCCCATTTCCAATAAACATGTGATCTCACAACTTGGATCACCCTATGTCAACTGTAAATTAAACTGAAAGTGTGTGCCAAAGTATTTTTGTATTGCATACTAGTGATATATTGTTATAGAGGCACTAGATGTTACTGTTGAGTGTCACAATGGCTCTGAGATTGCGAAGGCCTAAAAACAAAATATCGCTGTCATTGCCCCCGTGAGTTTTTTCTTTGCACCAGATTAATTCCAGACCCCATGAAAAGTGTTTTGGCAAATTTCAGAGGTGATCGGAGTAACGGTGTGCCTTGCAACTCCAACAAACAGAAAAACAGACAGACAGCTCCATAATTATAGTAGTACGATTCTGATGTAGGGGGTAATACCTGTTTTAAGTCAAAAGGGTATTTGCTCACAATCACGTCTTGGACTGGGAAATGTTAGTGTGCTCACTGAAGATACTTACAAATACACAGACACAAAATGGTCAGTAACAGTGGTGAAACGCTACAGGGAGTCTGCTATTTCCAAGAGATGACATTAAGAGTGTGAGTGTGAGTGTGAGTGTGAGTGTGTGTGTGTGTGTGTGTGTGTGTGTGTGTGCATGCGTGTGTGCATGCATGCGTGTGTGTGTGTGTGTGTGTGTGTGTGTGTGTGTGTGTGTGTGTGTGTGTCTGTGTGTGTGTGTGTGCGCTCATCCAAGCTCATCCTGCAGGCAGCATAATTATTAATGAATGCAGCTGATTTGCATGTTAGTGGGTGCTTGATGTTTGTTGAAACCATTTCCTCCCTTTCATTTTTCCTCTTCTCATGCCTTAAAGTCGAACTGAAATGAAAAATGACTTTTTAACTATTTTAGATCACATCCCTGGTCATAGAGTGCACCTATATTTAACAATGTATGCCAAAGACAAATTCACCAAAATCCACTTTCTTTGGTTTTCACATCAAAAGTCAACCCATGTTGTCTTCCTTCATAACAATATCTACAGTGTGCTTAGTACGTCAGCTAGTACTATCAAGATTCCAACCCAATTTCAACCAATAATATCATGACAGCTGTCAATCAATCTTCATGGCTAAGAGAAAATGAATGATTATTGCATTGAATCTTTTTATGAGTTATATTGTTCCCATACCACCTGAATCCAATACACTTCCATTTATTTTGGTATTATAATAGAGCTCGCCTGTCATGAGTTATCACCAAATATGCTCTGTTCTGACAGCTAATGTTGATCAAGACTGAGACTGAGAGATCCTGCTATGTCTTATGAAATGGTGATAAACATTTGACTTTATAGATGGATTTGCCATTTTTTCGGTCGTCTCAGTATGTTGGACGAGTGGGAAAACAGACATGTCCATGTTGTTTATTTCTTTGTGTCGTGGTATAATAACTTCTTCCTCGAGTTGAGTGCTCTCAAATCATGGCAGAGTTATTTGAGAAGGTCACATCCTGTTCCCAAACCCACTCTAATGGGAGAGAGATCTTAACAGACTCGGTAAAAGTTTGTAAAGTTTGTAAACTTCAAGTTCCTCTCTGCAGCTTACTGTAAACACCTGTCAAAGTCTATAGGTGCCACCAGACAGCGTACAGTACGTACTGTAGATGCATTTTATTTAGTAACCAGCAGAGCACACCGTTTCCCCACTACGGGCAGACACATCTCCAGTCCTACACACTAAACGATACTGAACAGTGAACACACACTTTTGGAGGAATGGTCTCTTGCATTCATGTACTGCGCACTGGAAGAGATCCACCGACACCATTTAGACAAATCCTCTGAGCCAAGTTGTCAAAGTAAGCGAGGGAAAGATGAAAGGATGACGAACGCATTTCTCTCCCGAGAGAGCAGAGTGACCTTGGCTTGTTCCCGTTCCTTCTGTACAACTTAAACTCAATTTAAGCACTTTCAAATTGCCTCAATTAGTTCCTTTACAGTGTTAGGGGCATCCTTGGTGTTCTATAGTTCTGTCCAGGCACAGTGTTAGGGGGTGTCCTCGTGTTCTTTAGTTGTGTCCAGGCACAGTGTTAGGGGGTGTCCTCAGTGTTCTGTAGTTCTGTCCAGGCACAGTGTTAGGGGTGTCCTCAGTGTTCTATAGTTCTGTCCAGGCACAGTGTTAGGGGGTGTCCTCAGTGTTCTATAGTTCTGTTCAGGCACAGTGTTAGGGGTGTCCTCAGTGTTCTATAGTTCTGCCCAGGCACAGTGTTAGGGGTGTCCTCAGTGTTCTTTAGTTCTGCCCAGGCACATTGTTAGGGGGTGTCCTCAGTGTTCTTTAGTTCTGTCCAGGCACAGTGTTAGGGGGTGTCCTCAGTGTTCTATAGTTCTGTCCAGGCACAGTGTTAGGGGATGTCCTCGTGTTCTATAGTTCTGTCCAGGCACAGTGTTAGGGGGTGTCCTCAGTGTTCTATAGTTCTGTCCAGGCACAGTGTTAGGGGGTGTCCTCAGTGTTATATAGTTTTGTCCAGGCACAGTGTTAGGGGGTGTCCTCAGTGTTCTATAGTTCTGTCCAGGCACAGTGTTAGGGGGTGTCCTCAGTGTTATATAGTTCTGTCCAGGCACAGTGTTAGGGGTGTCCTCAGTGTTCTGTAGTTCTGTCCAGGCACAGTGTTAGGGGGTGTCCTCAGTGTTCTATAGTTCTGTCCAGGCACAGTGTTAGGGGGTGTCCTCAGTGTTCTATAGTTCTGTCCAGGCACAGTGTTAGGGGTGTCCTCAGTGTTCTATAGTTCTGTTCGGGCACAGTGTTAGGGGGTGTCCTTGGTGTTCTTTAGTTCTGTCCAGGCACAGTGTTAGGGGTGTCCTCAGTGTTCTATAGTTCTGTTCGGGCACAGTGTTAGGGGTGTCCTCAGTGTTCTATAGTTCTGTTCAGGCACAGTGTTAGGGGGTGTCCTCAGTGTTCTTTAGTTCTGTCCAGGCACAGTGTTAGGGGGTGTCCTCAGTGTTCTATAGTTCTGTCCAGGCACAGTGTTAGGGGATGTCCTCGTGTTCTATAGTTCTGCCCAGGCACAGTGTTAGGGGGTGTCCTTGGTGTTCTTTAGTTCTGTCCAGGCACAGTGTTAGGGGTGTCCTCAGTGTTCTATAGTTCTGTCCAGGCACAGTGTTAGGGGTGTCCTCAGTGTTCTATAGTTCTGTTCGGGCACAGTGTTAGGGGGTGTCCTCAGTGTTCTTTAGTTCTGTCCAGGCACAGTGTTAGGGGTGTCCTCATGTTCTTTAGTTCTGCCCAGGCACAGTGTTAGGGGCGTCCTTGGGTGAGTTCGGGGCCAGAGGCTCGCTTCAACAAGGTGGGTTGTGAAGAGAGGAACATTTCAATGAGCAAAAAAAATGCTAGATGTGACGTCTTCTCTCCTATGAAAAAGTTAAAGATAGAGATTTTGTTTTGTATGAGTCATACTCCATAGAAAGAGAGACGAGAGACGAGAAGAAGGGGGAGGGAGAAATAATGTCACAATGAGCAAACACTTTGGAGACCACGCACGCACACACACACACACACACACACACACATACACAGCTGGACACTGCAGCGAATACCATTGTGAATGAACATCCAATTAAAAGTTTGCCACCAACCTGGCCTCTCTCTCTCTCTCTCTCTCTCTCTCTCTCTCTCTCTCTCTCTCTCTCTCTCTCTCCCTCCCTCCCTCCCTCCCTCTCTCTCTCTCTCTCTCTCTCTCTCTCTCTCTCTCACACACAGACTCACTCTCACTCTCTCACACACAGA
>NC_139644.1:16550818-16553318 GCF_964638095.1 Poromitra crassiceps
TGATTCTCTTCTTATAAGCGTATACACATTTTCCCCGTGTTGTTTTGGTGATTTTTGTGTTTTCCTTTTATTTTTGTCTCTATTTTTGCTCTGTACAGCATTTAATAAACTCGTTCTGTTTAATAAATGTATAATGGTAGGCAATGCTCAAACAAGGGCTTTTAAGTGCCATTTACAACCATCTGGTGTGGTTTTTCCATTTCTTGCCACCGTGTGCCGCAGCTCTGGAATAGCTGAGAACCACTGAGAGATTCTCTGTCAATTTCAGAGGCATTCAGCAGATTGCATCGACTATCATGAGAGAAAACTACCGTTAATTTCCAGGAAGCAAACACTCAAAACCCCAAGAAGCTATTCTGCTGACCCCATGTCCCTCTGTAGCGTTCTTCAATATGACAGAGCCATACAGACTATTTATTTTCATTACAGAGAGGATAATGAATCTGTCCGAATGAACTACTTCCGAAGGACGGTTCCAAATTAACTGAGAGCTACATAATGTGATCTGAAACGGTGTGTGTTACATGCACCCAAGCACGTAGTCAGAATAAATGTTGAGAAGAATGCTCTAGACTTATCCCCGCGTTCCACTTGCACTCGGAACTTGGAATTTCCGAGTTCACGGGTCACAGGAACGCCCGTCTATAACGGTCCCGGGCATCGGCTTTCCATCAGAAAGTCGGTGGGACTTCACCAACTCACCAACTCCACTTCAAAATCCAAGATGAATGCTCCCGCATCAACAATAGTGATAGCTGTAGTAATATACTGTTTATTAGCACTTCTGTCTTATTTGTGTCTCGTTAAATTAGTGGTACACACAGTACTGTATAACTGCTATCTGTGGACGTATTGCTATGGTGTTTGTATGGGTGAAATACTGCGTAATGCGCCCTTATCAACTGTTATTGCCAACAACGGCTAACCTAGAGCTAGTTTTCGGACTTGTTTTACTGGAACGTGGTTAACTCGGGTGTGTCATTCCTAGCTCCGAGTTCCCAAGGTAAATGGAACGCAGATTTACGGTACTTCACTCCTTCCAAGTGGACGAATATTTGCAGAAACAATATTGTGAATTTTAGCCACAGAAAGTAGTCTGCTTAAGCATTTACATGGCTTTTAGTTTTAGACCTCCGTCTTTCATACAGAACAATATTCCATTCTAAACAGACTTAACTCCATTATCTTTGGTCGTTATGTGAAGCATTTTGTATTCTGCCTGTTCTAGTGTTGTGATTATTGAGAGAGTATTAGGCTCGGTGTCAGAAACCCGGGCAGCGGCTCACCTGCATCTCCTTCTCTCCGTACTTGGAGGGGTTCTTGCTGCCCTGGCTCTTCCTCCGCAGTTTCTTCAGCTCTCCCTGGCACTTCTCCAGGCTCTCCCCTTTGCTCTTGTGTTCCATCTGGTATTTCTTCAGTGCAGCCTATGTGGGGCGATAGAAAACGCACAGAGAAGGATCAGTTCGCCTTCCATCCATTTGCAAAAAGTTGCGACATACAGCCTTCCGTTGCAGAGATCTTCCGTTCTAAACATGATGTGGTTTACTTTAACCAAATTAGACACCATATGCTTAACATCCAGTGTGTTGACTCTATCAGCTCAGTTACTATGGTAACAGCGTTTGGGGTGACAATGCCATTTCTAGAGTATGTGAGGCAAAATTGACGGAGGAGAGCACAGGCACCTACATTTTTGCAGGTGGTAAGATAGGCAGGCAATCTTTAACAGCTGAGTGATTTATCAACTTAAACATAGATGATCTTTGGCTAGAAGGAAACAGAGGTGGAGCCATTGATGTCACAGGAGAACTAAGGGCATGGCACAGGTTTTAACCATAGTTGCCAACCCTCCCATTTTTCCCAGGAGACTCATCGTTTTGGTACGATGGCACTGTACAGCGTGTATAAGCCAACTGTTCTACTGTTTGCACCCAGACAACAATACAGATACACCAAATGTATGGTTTCATGGCATTATGCACGCGAAGAGACGACAGCAACATCAGTATTTGACGAGTTGGGAGTGACACTTGACAGCTTGATGGAGTTGCTCACCTCCACTGCAGACACGCGGTCGCGCTATCTATCTCCACTTAAAAATCAATTATAGACTTTATAGACTCTAAAAAGAGAGGTGTGCCAGCGGACGGTGCATTCATTCAAGTGCACCTAGTAAAATCAGCCATCTATATTCGAAGTAGGGATGTAACGATAACCGCTTTTAATGATAACCGTGACAAAATTCCTTACGATAACCGTACCGTTTCAAATTTTCATTATCATTAAAACCGTGGTACCGTGATTACCGTGGTACCGTGATTACAGTGCTTTGAAAAACATGGTAATCCATCATCAACCAAAGTTGGCAACAGTCTCCCAGATGCAAACGTGCAGCCTTGGAGAAATGATTTCAGTGAGTGTATCAATCCTTTTTGGGTCTGAGTTTTCAATATAAACGTAAAATGATTTCAGTGAGTCTCTCAGTACTTTTTGAACATTT
>NC_139644.1:16558318-16563318 GCF_964638095.1 Poromitra crassiceps
TAGGGTCTAAACTGTTCCCTAGCAACAGAATCCCAGTGACTCAGTCTATAGTATTCTGACAGCTATGAACACTTTGAGTTGAGAATACCAACCATCTCCTCCAGCTGCACTTGGATCTGTCTGTGAACTTCAGCCATCTGGAATAGCACATCCCCTGCACAGAGCGAGAGAGAGAGAGAGAGAGAGAGAGAGAGGGAGAGAGGGAGAGGGAGGGAGGGAAGACATCAGCAACAATGACCAACACAACACATCCCTAGAGCTGAAAAGGAGAGAAGACAAAAAACGAAAAAGAAAGACAGAAGCTAAGAAAGCTAAGACAGAAAGAGGAAGGAAGAAAGAGACATCGAGAGGGAGATTGAGCGCCTGAGAGAGAGAGCCTGAGAAAGAGAGGGAGAAAGAGAGAGAGCCTGAGAGGGAGAAAGAGAGAGAGCCTGAGAAGGAGAGGGAGAAAGAGAGAGAGAGCCTGAGAAAGAGAGGGAGAGAAAGAGAGAGAGCCTGAGAAGGAGAGGGAGAAAGAGAGAGAGAGCCTGAGAAAGAGAGGGAGAGAAAGAGAGAGAGCCTGAGAGGGAGAGGGAGAAAGAGAGAGAGAGAGCCTGAGAAAGAGAGGGAGAGAAAGAGAGAGAGCCTGAGAGGGAGAGGGAGAAAGAGAGAGAGAGCCTGAGAGGGAGAGGGAGAAAGAGAGAGAGCCTGAGAAAGAGAGGGAGAGAAAGAGAGAGAGCCTGAGAGGGAGAGGGAGAAAGAGAGAGAGAGCCTGAGAGGGAGAGGGAGAAAGAGAGAGCCTGAGAGGGAGAGGGAGAAAGAGAGAGAGAGCCTGAGAGGGAGAGGGAGAAAGAGAGAGAGCCTGAGAGGGAGAGGGAGAAAGAGAGAGAGAGCCTGAGAGGGAGAGGGAGAAAGAGAGAGAGCCTGAGAGGGAGAGGGAGAAAGAGAGAGAGAGCCTGAGAGGGAGAGGGAGAAAGAGAGAGAGAGCCTGAGAAAGAGAGGGAGAGAAAGAGAGAGAGCCTGAGAGGGAGAGGGAGAAAGAGAGAGAGAGCCTGAGAGGGAGAGGAAGAAAGAGAGAGAGCCTGAGAGAGAGAGAGAGAGAGCCTGAGAAGGAGAGGCAGAAACAGAGAGAGAGCCTGAGAGGGAGAAAGAGAGAGAGGCTGAGAGGGAGAGGGAGAAAGAGAGAGAGAGAGAGCCTGAGAAAGAGGGGGAGAGAGAGAGAGAGAGGGAGAGAGGGAGAGAGAGAGAGAGAGACCCAGCGTGCAGAGCCCATGCAGCAACACAAGACACACACATATATAGGACAAGTGGTAACTAGGACAGTGAGTGGCGAACATTATGGAGAACTTTGTTTTTGGTACATTGGGAAACATAGAAAGCAGATAAATGATCAAATAATAAGTAATGACAAGTGAGAACCAAATTGAAACGTAAAGGAGGTAAAACGTTCTTTTTTTTATAGAAAACAAGCTGAGGGAGACAAAGTGCTTCAAAGGGGCACACAATCCATGGGATTGCTGGGGGAATTTAAATTCAGAGCCTTGGAGCTTGTAAGCACTGATGTGTTGTGGAGATCAAACATATGCCCTTATCTTTCTTTGATCAGTCTCAACTTCAGGCAAGGTGCTTCCTCGAGCGCGATATCAAAGAAAGTGTCATGTCTCCACACACAAAGGAGTGGAAAAGGAGAGAACCAAAATGGGGGAGCGATAAGGAGGCTCATGCAGCTAGTGAGCGTGTTGTCAGATACCTACATGCTGCCTCTTCTGAATATGCAGTGCATTGTCAAGAAAACACAAAAGACTGGATTGAGCGAGGGGACACATACAGAAAGAGAGACCTGGTGGAAAGACAGTGTGAGACCTACAGAGAAATGAGAGACACACAGAAAGCCCCTTTAGCTGTAGCATTAGCGATGCCCAAGTTATTTACTTGCATCGTGAAAATGTATAGCGATTAGCTGATATCGAGTGCATTCACCTGTCGGAACCTATTTCCATGGGACCAAGTTATTAGTACAGTTTCAAATTAATGTGTTCCTCTGTCAACAACTTGCTGTCTTTTGGAAGCAGTTTCTAATGTGATTTCCATTCCAATTTCCTATGAGAAAACAGAAAACTATGCCTGCAACGAGCAGAGATGAGAATTTAAATAAATGTTAGACAGGTGATCCGATCATATTTTAGTATTGTCTATTCACGAAATCACAGGCTTCATAAAAGAAATGGCGCATCATCATCACAGAGAAATGAATAAATTATGGTAAATATTATGTGATTGCATAATTATTTATCCATTAACAATAATTAAAGGAACACTCTGCCCATTTTCAACCAGCTTTGTATCATTAGAACATCAGTAGTATATCAGAAAACTGTAAACTGTTTTGAAGTCTGTCATTTAATTTGACAGTTATTGAGTGTTAAAGTGTGGACCAGTGACATCACTGGTCCACACTAACTCAAATGAATAACTCATTAACTCAAATCAATAACTGTCAAACTAGATGAATGATGAATAGTTTGACAGTTATTGAGAGTTGATTTGAGTTAATGAGTTATTAATTTGAGTTAGTGTGGACCAGTGATGTCACTGGTCCACACTTTAACACTCAATAACTGTTAAATTAAATGACAGACTTCAAAACCGTTTACAGTTTTCTGATATACTACTGATGTTCTAATGATACAAAGCTGGTTGAAAATGGGCGGAGTGTTCCTTTAAACAATTTGAAAATAAGTACAAATAACAGCCATGTATTGGACATTTATTGGACATTTTGTGAGAGCAGGGGCAGCTTATCTTACACCACATTTACACCTGGTTTTAAATGTGGCCTGTATCCGGATATGTTATCTGGATGTTATCTGGATAAGGAAATGCATGCTAATGCAAGGTGTAAATGCATCGTGATCAGGATGTGATCAGATCTGCCTGAGCACATCTGGAGGTAGTTTGGCTCACATTATGTTCAGATCACTTTCACCACATTTACACCTGCTATTTAAATGCAACCATTATCCAGATAACTTATCCGGATACAGGTCGCATTTAAAAACCAGGTGTAAATGGGGTGTAAGTGCAATATCACACCATATAAGAATGTTATTTATTTATTTATGTATTTAATTATTTGTTTATTTATTTAATTGTATTTATTTATTTATTTATTTATTTATTTATTTATTTGCTTCCTTATTTCACACTGCTTCTGCTGTGTTCTCCTTTTGAACATTGAACTATAGAGTATCTCATCTATTACAAAATGCTTGGTGGGTGAAATTAGACCTGAGGTGGCTTCAGTGAAAACTTCAGTGCATGTCTGTCTGTCTGTCTGTCTGTCTGCTCTCACCAAAGGGCTTTGGAGTGGCCTCTCTGTATGTACAAAGCAAGCTGCTACACACAGATGACACTGAACTGAGTGTGACAGCTTGGACTTCAACCGCTAAAAGGAACAAAAGGGGGACATGAGCGAGAGCAGCAAAGCAGCCGGATCCTCCAGAGACACCGTATCGCTGCAGGAGACACCACACCGCTGCGGGAGACTAAAACATTCACAGGCTGTGAAGGAAAGAAATGTTAAGAGCATCTCTGGCAAACTGTTGGTGTAATTGACAGATTACTGTGACGATGACTGACAGTTGTTGCACGAGGTGAAGTCATACAGGAAGTTATGAATATCTGGAGGGCAACACAAACACAAACCTTGCACAATCAATCCTATGGACCTTGTTAGCAGCAGCAGCTAATTCCCTCTAAAAAACCTTGCTTCTTACAGATTCTGCTCTATACTAATGGACTAATAGACAGTGAGATCAATTATTAACTTTACTGTTCAATAAATAAAACAATGGGCAATCCACAAATCTACTTGACCAATTCCCCCTGCTGTCCTGGTCATTGCTCCACCCCCTCTGCCGATCTGGGGAGAGTTGTAGACTAGCACATGCTTCCTCCGATGCATGTGCAGTCGCCAGGAGCTTCTTTTCACCTGACAGCAAGTTTCACAGGCAGGACGTGGCGCGTGGGAGGATCATGCTATTCCCCGCCAGTTCCGCTCCCTCCCTGAACAGGTGCCCCAACCGACCAGAGGAGGCACTAGTGCAGCCAACAGGACACATACATGTACAGTAGTACCCTTAATCCGGCTTCCCACCTGCAGACACGGCCAATTGTGCCTGTATGGATACCCGATCAAGCCAGAGGTAACACGGGGGCTCGAACCTGCGACCCTCATGTTGATAGGCGGGGAATCTACCGCTGCACTACCCGGACGCTTAGTATGTTGGCTGTTTCTGTGTTTTTCTGTGTACAACAAGCTACTCATAAATAATTGTCCCTAGTGGGATTAATACAGTTGTTTTGAATTTGAATCATAAAAACCATGAGCTGTAGCTGTGTGTGCGTGTGCGTGCGCGTGCGTGTGTGTGTGTAGCAAAAGCCAATAATGTTTGAAGAAGAAAAACTCTTGCTATTCTTTTAAAATCTCAATCCAGGCTAATTAAAGCATCTACACTTCCTGTGTGCCCATACGGCCCAGTGTGTGTGTGTTTGTGTGTGTGTGTGTGTGTGTGTGTGTGTGTGTGTGTGTTTGTGTGTGTGTGCCCATGCAGCACAGGCCTCTTGCCTGTGTGCAACCTGCTGATCTTGTGTCTCACAGGAACAGAGAAGCATGCAGGCCAAAGCATCCTGTCAGCTCCAGCAGGCCTATAAGCCGATTACAGATACTCATCCCTGATCACAGCTCCTCCTCCGGCTTAAAAAGCCTGTCATTCTGTTGGCGGATCAATTAACAAATGAGCAGCCTTCACAGTGCTACAACACACACACACACACACACACACACACACACACACACACACACAAACACACAGGTTGGCAGGGGGCTGGGTATCGTTTGAAAAAAGTATGATACCAGTACCAAAAACCAGTACCCTGATACCAACAACAATAGAGGACTTCATTCAATACTTTTTTTTTTACTGCCAACTCCGTCACCTACACCGTGCTCAACTTCACCA
>NC_139644.1:16568318-16570818 GCF_964638095.1 Poromitra crassiceps
GCCTGCTGGGAATAAGAGTACCGCAGAGATGACGTTTTTGTCTAGGCTTACCCAGAAGTCCCTGCACTTCCTGGTTCCTATACGTGTGTACGCATCGCATTTACGCTTTGAAAATCATAAATGTGGTCCTCATTTGTGAAGATTATCCTGCTGAACACAAAGTTCGCTGTTTCATAACCTTCAAAACCTTGTTAACCACCACAGACCATATTTCAAGCATGTAACCTAAATCCCAACAGAAAAATCCCATTGCTTTTTACACGTAGGAACCGGAAGTGCTAACGTCCAGCTCTTCCGGACTCGTTCCTGCAGTACTCCATAGCAGATGGTGGGATTTAGAAGCATTCAGATCAGTCTGGTCAGTCTGGTGCTACTGTATGTAGCAAATCCACACCATCTGGATCATATGGTTGCTAGGCCGGGGCATCTCTGTAACACTACAATGCTTCATTTAACACTGTGTTGTGACACATTTTACCTTGATCAAATTACATTTGGATATTTGCACTTTCTTTTCAATTTCCATATTGATTGGATTAATGGTGCAGGCCGTGGTAAACTGCCGTGTACAATTGGGAGAAAAAAAAATAAAAAAGAAAAAGATGGCTGTCCCCTCCTTGCCACAAAGTGTCTTCTAAAAAACAAAGTGTCAAGTTTAAAGTGAGGATCGCTTTTTGCACTAGGGACAAATTAAGCAGAGTAGCAGAGAGAAACATCTCTAAAGAATAGAGTGATGTCAAGCCATGATACCTCCAGCTCAGAGACACAAGAGTGCTGTGAACTCTGACTGCATGTCAAGCTGAACGGATGCTATTGTCTTGTCAGGACGTGGAGCTCTGAGTGTGTGTGTGCGTGTGTGTGTGTGTGTGTGTGTGTGTGTGACTGAGACGTGGAGCTGAGAGGCACCAGAAAGAGAAGCACAGAGTCATGCAGCTACCTGTTAAGGAATGAAGATTAAAGGGAGGGGCTCTGTGTGTGTGTGTGTGTGTGTGTGTGTGTGTGTGTGTGTGTGTGTGTGTGTGTGTGTGTGTGTGTGTGTGTGTGTGTGCGTGCGTGCGTGCGTGTGTGTGTGTGTGTGTGTTGCACTGTGATGGATGCTCATTAGTAAAGTGATCCAGGCAGTCCAAGCCTCCGACAGACAGACAGACAGACAGACAGACAGACAGACAATGTCTCCCTAAACACACAGCATTCATTGTGTATGTGGCTGAATATTAAGGGGGTAACAGTGCAAGATTTTGTTTTCTCAAACTGCATATTTTTCACACACACACACACACACACACACACACACACACACACACACACAGGGATCCTATATGACAGCCACTGGCAAGTGTAAAAGACAGAACATAGAAATCACTCATGTCATTTGTGTGATCAAAGCTCACTCTCTTCCACTACAGCAGCAGCGTGTGATTCCCTCAGGAGCTGCCTCCAAAACACACATACCACATGACTATTATTATATGAATTACTGCTTTTATAAAGGTTTCACATTTAGCATGCCAAGGTCTGTGGTGCTGTGTAAGGTCTGTGGTGCTGTGTAAGGTCTGTGGTGCTGTGTAAGGTCTGTGGTGCTGTGTAAGGTCTGTGGTGCGGTGTAAGGTCTGTGGTGCTGTGTAAGGTCTGTGGTGCTGTGTAAGCTCTGAGCTATGATGACAGGTGTGTGTCGGTGTTGGTTTGAAAGAAAGGGAGAACCAGCTAGAAAGACACAGTTACAGGGTTCCTACACATTTTCAATCAATTAATTCAGCCATACTTTTCACAGACTTTGATTTGTTTTGAAGATTTTGTCTGGTGTTCAATATGATTCATGCAGATACATTTTAGGTCATATCACTGTATAGATGAAGATTGTTCTTCACAGCCATCAGAATATGATTAGCAAGGTTCCATATCATATTATGAATGCCATATTTTTCCAGGCATAACCGACAGTATGTTCTTGACTGGATGTGATTTCGGTAGGAATTTGATATACCGGTAATGCATGCTGACAGCGGCTGGGTAACAAGGGCATCCCTCTATCTGAACGTTATTCTTCACACCAACACAAACTGTGGACTCGAGGTGAGTCTACAGCAACATAAAAGCTAGAATTAAGTGTGTATTGGACATGAACTACAACATTTTACATCATTTTCCAGATCCCCCCCCCCCCCCCCCCCAAATTCCCAAACTATTCAAGACCTGGAAATTATCAAATTCATGTTCAAGACTTTTCCAGACCTGCGTAGGAACCCTGGAGTCATGTACGTGCCGCCATCTGTGTCCAACACCGTACTTTCTCCCCTCACCTTCAGCGCATTTCATCCCCAGTAACAAATGAAGGGCACCGTGTGTGTGTGTGTGTGTGTGTGTGTGAGTGTGTGTGCATGCACGTGTGTGTGTGTGTGTGTGTGTGTGTGTGTGTGTGTGTGAGCACGCACACGTGCGTGTGTGTGTGTGTGTGTGTGTGTGTGTGTGTGTGCACGTGCGCGCGTGCGTGCATGCGTGT